>NC_086289.1:45096002-45417733 GCF_963924245.1 Chroicocephalus ridibundus
CCTAATGCTTTTGTTAGTGTCAAAGTACTATAAATGTTAGGTCAGCCAAGAGAATAAGAGACAGTAAGCATATATAGTACAGCCTACAAATCCATTTGAAAGCTACACTGAGTCATGTCAGCCAGGTTTTAGGCTATACATCTCGGGAGATTATTTTGGGAGAGCTGTTTTCCGAAGCTGAGGGGACATCTGTCATGCTAAGCTAGGAAGGCAGAGTATGATGAGAAACTGCTACAGACTTTGCTTCACGAAGCTGCTGACTTGTTTTAAATAAAGACTATTAAATATGTATCTTGCCAGTTTCTACTGAATAAGAATATTGTATTCTTTCTAATAACTCCAGCAGTTACTATGGGACTGTTTGGAGACATGGGCCCAATGAAGGACCAGATATTGGATTGGCCTGTCCGTCAGGTGAAAATCACAAACCATCTTCATTGTGTTGCACGCTCTGGAGCCATCTTACACCAGGGAAAACTGGAGGATCCTGACCTGCTCTGCCACCAAGGCCAGGACACTCGTGAGCCCTGAGCTAGATGCAAATGGCTAGTGTGAAGCCACTTCCCATCCCCCCGTGACTCACGGCCAGGGAAGTACCGGCATCCTGCTCTAGGAAGGGTCATTCTCCTGCCCTTCCCTGCAGGGAGGGTGAACACAAGGAGGCGGATGGACTTCGGACAGCAACACGAATTGCTGGGCATGTGGAAAATAAACAAGGCTTTGTCAGGACTGCCATGACAGCTATGGAGAGATGGAGCGAAGCACAGGCAGCACTGGCACCTCAACATGCTGCTTTCGTCCCTTAGTGGATTTTGCTCCTTGGGCTGGCATGCATGGACATCTGATGTGCTAAGCTGGAAGAGCAGAGTATGACGTGCCCACTACAAAAGCTTAGAAACACCACTCTGGCTATTGCGGTGGTCCTGCTGTTCCCCTGGGAGTTTTTTGCTTTCCACCTCCGTCACGCTTGTATTGGGCACACTTTCACCATGCACCAGATGAGGAAAAATGGCCCCCTTCTCCCCAGCTGGGCTTATCCTCTCTGAAGGAGGCTTGTGATTGAGTGCAGGACAGAATGAGAAGGCAGGGCGATCCATATGGCTATACTACATTTCCCGGCTAATCCAGGCCCTGCTACTGTCAAACTGTTCTTAATTCTGTTTGTGGGAAGGCACTCTCAGATTTTCCAGGCCTTTTCTGAGCTCACCACACCGCTTTTTCTGAGTTACTAGTAATAACAACTGGCTAGGATACCTTGTTTTGAAAACTGGTGCAGCCACAGGTTGGTTAATACAGTGCAAGACAAGTATAGGAAGATGATGCATATTGTCAGTACGTGTGTCACATCAATGCAATCTATATATATGTGGCTAATGAAAGTCATTATCCTTTGTGGGACCTGTATGGCCAGTGCCACGTCCCTGTGGATGGCCACTGGGATACTAGAAAACTCAACCAAAAGCATCGTACCCACATAAACATATCAGGACACACATCTGGCAGAAAGGAAGAAGAAAAGTTCCTCAACTGTCATCTTCTAAAAATGGAATTAGAAAACAGAGCAGAAAAGCTAAATGAGCAGAGTCCTGCATACCCTGGCTTTTTGATCTGGGACTTTTGTTCTCTACCTAGTGTCTCCCAAAGCAGGTGCCGAGGACCTCTTCTACGGCGTGACCTCTGAGGAACAGAGTGATCCTGGGATCAAGGCAAAAGACTGTTAGCTCTGACAGTAAAACTGCCTCGTGAGGTTATGATAGGGATTATACGGGCTATATATTGTGAGAATTATAAACTTCTTATTGCTATTGTATTTGGAGTGAAATCGCCGGGAAGGGAAAGCAAGCTTTGAGCAATTCTGTAAAAGTACCGATTGGCTCCATCTGGAGGCGACAGCTGAGATGACAGACACCACCAGTTCGGGCAAGCAGATTGTCAGCGGAGCTGAGAGCGGAGCCAGAATCTGCTCCTCAGCCCTGTGTTGAAGACGTGCCCAGTAAAGGCAAGTCTCCAGTCTTTTATGGCTTCTCTTTTCAAAAATAAAGATCACTGAGGATGTGATGGTTTCTGTGCATTTGTACTATTGGGATGGGAGGAATTTCCAGTCCCGCTCCCCCTTGGTTTTCCTGGAAGGTACCCTGGAGCCCTGCTGGGTTTCTCAGCGCTGTGAGAGAGGAGGGGTTGAGTGAGAAGCCCCTTTACAGAGGCCCTGTCCTTCTGTCCCTGGCAGCCTGCGTGAGCCCTGCTCACCCAGGGAGACCTGCAGGAAAACAGGAAGGTTGCAAGGGCAGCAAGCGAGTAGGCAAAATCCAACCAAGCAAAATCCCCCAATCTGGCACTGGCTTGAAAAGTTCAAGATTCCCACATGGGACCTGGATTCAGACCATGAACAAATGGAAGTCCAGGGCATGAGAAGTGTCTAGGTTTTGCTTAAATGCAGAAATTAGAGCTCCACATCTGAGCTGGGATGGTTGTCGGTGTTGGCTCTGAAGGCCCATGACTGCTGCCTTTTCCCTTCCCTTTCTAGTGACATTCCTGCATTGAACTAGATCATCACTGCATCAGAGACCAACAGGGTAACCAAAGGGCCTGGGGTCTACACCAAGACACTTTCTAGTTGCTCACTGCTAAGGCATCAACCAATGCAGTGGAATAAATGTGTGTGCACATGAGAGCTCTTCTGTGTGTCCCTCAGTAGTGCTCAAAACTCCCGCCCACAAAGAACAAGTTTTGATTTTTTTTTTTTCCCCTACTTTGCCGAACCCTGCAATGATACCCATTTTCCTGGCAAGTCCAGGACTCCAGTTACCTGCATGCCACTTCTGCACAGCCCTGTTTCTCTTCAGCCAGGCATGACAAGAGCTCTAACGGGGCGGGCGGATTGGCTGCCGCAGCTCCCGCGGGCGCTCTTGCCCTCCTCCCGTCCCCATTGCAGGTGACCGTTGCTCCTGCGGCCATCACTAATGGATGGCATCTGTAGAAGTGAAAAGCTCCCGCTGTTCGTGGCCACTGGAAGAGGGTGGCAGTGACCTGAGACACTGAGGCTCTGCCTCTACCCCAGCGGCAAGAACAAGGGCTGGGCAGTGTTTTTCTCCCCCCACCCCAGATGCACTGATCACCTGCTGACATGAGGTTTTTCCTCCAGTATGCGGGCTGTTTTTTTGCTTTTTTCTCTACTGGGTTTTTGATAGCATCTACCTGGACGGACTGCTGGATGGTGAACGCTGATGATTCCCTGGAGGTAAGACTGGGGTGAGGAGAGCCTGATCACCAAAACAAAAGTGTCCTAGAGAGAGTTTGGTTCTGGTGTCATTGCTCCGCTCTCATGTACGTTTTTCCTGTTGTGCTGGATGAAAGTGGATGAAAATGAAATTAATGAGTCCGGCAAGAGCAGCGGAAAAGCGGTAATTCCTTCTCTTTTGTGTAATTCTCTCTGCCAGACTTTATGATCTGCCCTCACTTGGTAAATTCAGGAAAGGTCTACAGGCTCTAGGTTTAAATGTGTATGAACTTGAGTACAGTTATCCTGCAGCTCCGGCCTGCATGGATATTTTGGAGATGTTTCTAGTTCTGTAGGTCAGACTTCTTGATGGAAAAGTCCAGCATGTACACCTGTGCTCTTCAAGTCTTTTTCTTAACAGCCGTTGAGCTATAGGGCGAGCAGAAATTTCTGGGGAGCATGGGGACTGGCGTCAGATCCAGCACTCAAAAATAATCTTCTTGAACTTGTGCGGACAGTAGCACTCTCATGTTAGAGAAAGGTATTGGCAAAAGGACTTTGCAAACAAGGGAGCAGAACGCCGCTTACATGCACGGTGTGCCCCAGAGACTCCAGACCCCAAACCATCACTGTTTCTCCAGCACTCATTACTGCAAGTTGGTATTTTTCTTCCCAGAACAGCCAGCACTTTCTGTACATTTAAGGGCTGCAGGTCCACAGTGTGGGAATCTGCTCTCTGGCAAACTGGATACTTTATGTGGTGAAGGTGAAACACCTTCCAAGACAGGGAGTTTGGCTGAGTATACCAAGAAGAAACGTCCCATCTGTTATCCAGCATAGGAAACGAGAAATCTCCTCTGCACTCAGTGATTGCAATGCAACCTTTAGCTGCATCACATCACGTGATGAATTGTCTGAGGAAAGAAGGATAAAACTGATTACAAGGAAAATACCTTTTTTCTCTATGCCACAAGAACTCCTGACAATAGGACTGCCAGTCCCACCCTGGAAGCTGGTTGTAGACGGTCAGTGTGTCTGCTCGGCGTGTCTGCTCGGTGAGCCTCTGCAGGGAAAACAGCGTGCACCCCCTGAAGCTGGCTGGGATATCCCTCTTCATTTATCATCTTAATTTAGGAGCTATTTTAGATTTATTTCAGGAAGATGTGAATTGGCTGTAGTCTGCTGAAGATATCAGCACGCTCCAAAAAGCCAGACGGATCCCAGATTGGGGGAAAAAACAGAAGAGCGAAACCCAACTCCTGAGCAGAGTGAAGCCAGGAAAGATCCAGTCCGTTCCCCTGAGGCTGTGTAACCTTGTCTTCTTGGCACAAAGGCACCTGCGCTGGGCTGTCCTGGAGCGCTCCATTAACACCCAGTTTCGTTATTAGCAGCCACTGCTCTCACATTCCTGCTCTGAGTGTGAATACTAAATAATGGAGAAAAGTGCCCCCAGCCTTAATACCTGACCACTGATCTCCTTAATGGCTCTAATGACTCACTGCCTCTCTAAACAGGAGAATGCAGGTAAATCATCCACGGCCAGAAAAGTGGGGAGTCCACTGTGACTCCTGTTTTCCGCTGGAAAAAGGTTAATTCAAGCAACTTTGACTTCAGGAGAAAGGAACTCCGATCCTCCAGCATAGAAAGTCACCTGGCTTTGACCCTGGCCCCAGCAGCTGGGGAGGATGAAGCCCTCCCTGTGGTCCTGCCGGAGAGGAGCAGCCCAGGAGAAGAGGCCAGGGAGCAGCCAGGGCCCTGCCAGCGCTCTGCCCTCACAGCCCCTCGCCTCCCCTTCAGAAACCAGCGGGTTACGGCAACACAGAAAGGGGCTTAAGCTGGTGCACTCCGGGTGAGCATCAAGACAAGCCTGGGTCAATTTTTGCAGTGGTTTGAGCAGGAAAAAACCCACCATCTGCTTCCCAACACGTACTGTATTGTGTGCACAGCCCCTCCCTGTTGCAGGCAGATTAAAAAAATTACCACTACTGTTAAATGCTGCCTGTTTTACTCTCGTGCTGGGCTTGTAATTATTGTACGTTGGCACCTTTTTATTGTGCGGTAAAACACTGTGACTGTCATCGCTCACATGTTTGTCTTCTGCGCTTTCCCCAGAAGGGGAAGTATGTGCTTGTTCTGTCATTTTTTTGTATTAGAATTATTTTACTATTAATTATACATTATGCATAGGATATAATTATATATATTACAGTCATTATGCAGTTCATGTTTCACATGCATACCTGTGTTAGGGAAAGCAGGTCGTGGCAATGTGTTTTGTAATCGAAGTGGCAGATGAAGAATTTGGTCGTGATGCTTAGCTTCTCGGGGAGTCCTCGGCTGGGCCCAGGGAAGCTGGACCAGATTTGCTATGGGGGGAAAGAAGCGATGGGGAATTAGGGCTACCAACAGGGTGCATGAGTCCGGCCATGGGATGGAGAAATCCATGTCCCCACATGAGGCCCCAGCCAGCCCTGACCCCTCTCCCATCTACAGCAGCGAGTTCCCGTGTGCCTGAGGGTCTGTGCTGCCTGCGCAAGGGCAGATGATGCCCAAGGTGGTTTGGGAGCAGAAGGACAAACGATGCACAAAGCAGAGGGGAGCAAGGGATGGCCAAGGAGGTTAAGAAGCAGATAACAGAAATCAGAATAGCTCAGCGGTGGCTCAGGCCAGCCACAGGTCGCCTCTTCCGATGTCTGTTCCCACCCCTCCTGCACCAGGCAATGAGACATTTATCCCTGCTTCTGCCCGTGTTCAGCGCTAGCAGGAGGAGGTGACAACTGAAATATCCCAAGAAACACAAAACATTTTCCAAGATTTTTCGAGTCTGGGAAGGGTGTTGTTTCACAAGCTAGACCATGATCACGACTGTTGTACCTTAAGACCTCTGTTTTGCTTGGAGGCTGACAAAGCCTGGAATCCTCTTAGTCTCTTTATAAACAATGAGATGAAGATGCTGCTTGTAAGATTTAAAAAACAACACTTATGCGTGCAAGTGAGGAAGTAACTGAGGGTATTAACTGAATACAGAGTAGTATGAATAAGCCTATGGTGGTTTGGGAGGAACATGAAATGATATAAATACAAGTGGAACCAAATATAATTTAATAAAAAATATGCTAATTTCAAGCACAGCTATAATGGTGGTGAGTTAAGACGGAAGAGGAGCTGCAGCTGGCTTAAGAGGGCCACGGTAAAAACTTACATCTGATATAAACAGGTCAAATTGTTCTACATGACACTGTTCACTTGAAAAACACAAAATCAATGAAAACATTTTTTTTCCGGCATTGCTGCTCATTTTTTTGTGATATTTTTCATTAAACCTTCCGTTAAATTCTCAGAAATTGTAAGTAGTTTTCATCTTAATGAAAAAAATGTGTAGATTATTTTCATTCAACATAAATAGTATCTTTTTTTTTGTCTGAAGTAGTGAGTCATTTTTACTCACCTTTTATCCACAGTGCAGTGTTGCAGAGAAGATGTACAGCTTGGCTGGGACATTGTATTGTGGAGAAAATACTGCAATTGGCTACGGACTTCAATATATCCTGAATGAGACTTTATTAAGTGGCCGAGATATGTTATTATCTGCTTTGTGATTTACACAGTGCAAGAAAAATGAATTTGTTGCGTCATCCAAGCAAGCCTGGTCCCTTTCCCCTGCATGAAACCCATTCCCGGGGAGAGTTTCTCCTTCCATTAGCTGCGGCGGGCGGCAGCTGCACCGGCATTAACTCCGCTCCTTGTATGAGCAATTCCAGGAATGTTTTAGAGGTGCTTGTTGCCGTATTTGCATTGGTAATGAAAATACCTCCCATATTAAAGCGCTTTATGGAAGGCTGGGCTGGGAATGGTATCTACGGCTTCAGGACGATGGAGACGATGAGCCATGATGCTACTGCAACGTCTGCCCGAGTCTGGATGTCTCAGTGATGAGTGTGGCTCGGGCACGCGTGGTCCCATAGCTGGCAGCACACCGGGGAGCCCCAGGGCCAGGATCAGCTCCAGCTGCCTCTCATTTTCCAGCCGGTGTTTACGGAGATGTGCCTGGAGAGGGGCTCACGTCCACACCTCCGATTTGCAGCGAAGCACTCCTCTACCATGCCGCGGCCACCTCCCAGTGCAGGCGCCCGGCTGCTGGTGCAGTGCCTGCCATGGTCCCCCTGAGCTGCTCCTTCTCGGCAGGGGGATGGTGTGAGGGGAGCACGGACAGCAAAGTCTCAGGTCGTCTGGTTCATAGCCCTGCCCAGCTCAGCCTAGACAAGCATTTGGCAAGGAGTTATCAAATCTGCTCTTACATCTCTCCCGTCAGCCACCCCCCAGCTCCTCCCAGAAATTTCCTTCATAATTTTTATCCTTACCAATAGGAAGGTTTTTTTCCCTAATGTCCCGTCTGAATTTCTTTTGCTTTAATTTAAAACCATTAGCAGAGACGCAGAAAACTTTGTCCTTTCCCTCCATCCTGCTTTTTTTCTTCTTCAAGCTAAACAACTCTGGTTTGCCATCGACACAACTGGACCAGGATTTCTGTTGAAGGGCCCAGCTGACCATCCGCTCTGTTGGTGGATGTATTAACTTACAGTCCTCTTTCTCTTCTCAACCTACAGGTAAGTACAAAATGCCGTGGCCTGTGGTGGGAATGTGTCACAAACGTTTTTGACGGGATCCAAACTTGTGATGAGTACGACTCCATCTTCGCCGAGCACCCCGGTATGTCAGAGTCAAAGATGTGTCTACAAGTGGTGGGGACCCTTAAGTGTAGAGAAAAAGAGCATTTTCTACTCAGAGACAGATAATTTGGTGTACATACATATTACAGCCATATTTCTTTTCTCAGTGAGATATTACTCCCAGGGGAAGGTGGAGAGAACTTCACCACAGAAAAAAAAGTTCCCGCGGGATCTGATCCCATTACCTTCCCACACTTCCATTCTTTCTGCACTAGAACAGTCTGCTTTTGTCCCGCAGTGAAGCTGGTGCTGACCCGAGCCATGATGATCACAGCAGATATCCTGGCAGGATTTGGATTTCTCTTCCTCGTCCTGGGACTGGACTGCGTGAAATTCCTTCCCGACGAGCCGCTCATCAAGCTGCGCATCTGCCTGGTGTCTGGAGTTATGTTGCTCATTGCAGGTATTCTCCTGCCGTGCCCCCATCCTGCAGGACAACCTTCAGTAAAAGGGGGAAGCCTTAAAGCCTTCTATTATTCTGGGGAGAGGAGCTGGTGATTTTCTTGAGGGCAAACATGGGGGAAGGATCCTTATTTGCTTTATTTGTGCAATATAACTTCCGCTCTTCACTGCCTGCCCCTAACAGAGTATGGTTGGGTTTTTCTGCTTTCATTTATTGTATTGACCAGGTGACTTCTCAAGTACATCAACTTGGTTCAGAATTGACTGACTTCCATTCACTGCTCTTTTACTGTGAAGATGTCAAGTGTTGTTGATAATGCAAAGACACCTAATTGCTGAAGGACTAGAAATGCCCCGGCACCCTGGTTCGGTTCCTGGCTCTGCCACAGATCGTGTGACCTTGGGCAAGTCATTTAGGCTGAAATCTCTGCAGCCAATCTCTAATAAAAGGATAGTAACACATCTGTCCCTCCTAGGTGATAAATCCCTAATTGACTGAGGTGCTTTGCTGTTACAGCCAGTGGGAGAATTTTAAATGCAAAAATAAATGGACTGCCAACTAGGTACCAAGTAATTTCATTTGACTTTATGCCAATATCAAGCATCTACCTCTGCTTCAGCATAAGCTCTGGTTCCGGGGGCACATGTAAAGCACTTTGAGAGGTTCTTTTAAACATCCTCCCAAAGTTTGTCTGAAAAATGCTGTCAAAGTTCTGAAAGTCAAAACAGATCAGAAAATTAAATTCCTGAAGTAACTTTACAATAAGTTGATAAATGAGCTGAGAATGGAGGAGGTTTCTACCTTTTAATGCAGAAACCTGAGTGCTGCCAACTGATGCTGATGGTGTCTGTGAGTGCCAAGGTGTGAGGTACAGCCTCTGCCTGTACTGGCCTGATCCAGCCAAGATCAGTAGGAACCAGGGGGAATCTGCCAAAGTGACCGGGCTGAGACAGAACAGGGGCCAAAACCTGTCCATCCTAAAGTCTGACCCAGCAGAGAGAAGACTGTAGCTCCAGATTTTATATTGGTGATCTCCTTGTGGTCCATCTGGGAGCTCGTTGTGGCACCTCCCTCCTGTCCTGCAGGTCTCCCAGGCATTACCGGCTCGGTGTGGTACGCCGTTGATGTCTACGTGGAGCGCTCCTCTCTGGTCTTCCACAACGTGTTTCTGGGCATCCAGTACAAGTTTGGCTGGTCGTGCTGGCTCGGCATGGCGGGGTCACTCGGCTGTTTCTTATCGGGGTCCCTGCTCACCTGCTGCATGTATCTGTTCAGAGGTGAGGAACTGAAAGGCAGGGCTGAAACACAGTTCAGAGATAGAGCCATGGCTCGGGGCCTGCTGCAGGCACACCGGGTGGGGAAAGTCCTTCAGGGACATTCTTCAGGATGGTTGCTCATCCCCAGTAGCAATATCTTCAGCTGTGAAATGGGAATAGTGTTATTTCAGCAGCTCTAGAAAGCACATCGAGGTGGTGAGGTGGGAGCTGAGGTGTAATATTATGTCATATCTTGGAGTGCTGCTTTCTCTGCATTTTGAGGCTTTGCAGCTGAGTCACCAAGCACTCATTAGCAGACCCTATTTCTTTCCCTGTGCCTCACAGAGACCAGCTCTGGAAGACTCCACTCTGCTTACTCCTTGAGGAAAGGCTATTCCTCAGCTGGGACAATCGTAACAAACGTGCATTTGCCATCCTCTCAAACAGCTACTGCCAAAATGTATGCAGTGGACACCAGAGTGTGAGGAGGAGGTGAGTGCTGCAGAAAGAGCTCCACTTCTGTTTGTAGTGGGTTGCACAGAGATCCGAGCTCCTGTGGTTGTGATACAGATGCCAAGTTAAGTGTCAAGGATGTACCGTATGCTACAGTGTTTGCACTGTGAGAGCTTGAAAAAAACCCCCTTCTTTCCAGAGACTAATCTCCAAGGATATCTTGCTTTAGGGATTCCTGTTGTCTGGAGTGATGAGGCCGCTTGCAGAAGCATGGACTGAACTAACCAACACAAACTCTTTCAGCATTTGGCTCAACATTATCGGCACAAGTGAGATAAATCCTGGATCAGACCCCAGTGTTCAGCATGAAGATCCCCAAACTGTAAGATGGATCTGTTCCGTGTCTGGCAACGTGTCGACAGAACATGCAAAGCAGAAAACACAGGCAAAGAGAGGGACTGATTGTCTGGCCAACACCTGGACCCTGCGCACCCAGCATGGGGGTCTGCTTCTCTGAAAGGCAGCTGGAGAGTTCAGCAGAAGATAAAGAGCTGCATTAAATGCTCGGTCCTCTCTCTGGTCCACAAGCCTCTGCACTGAGGAAACACTGCAAATTCAGGTGAATTCTTCCCTGCAAAATACAATCATTCTCAGTAAGTGCTAAAACGTACATTAAAGATGCTCTAGACTCACTGAGATCTGGAAATTGCCAGCTTCTTTTTGCTTAGGAAAAATTTTGCCTGGACAAAGACAAAGTGAGTGAAGATCCAAGATCTGACCTTGTGCGTGACAATATGTCTATACCAGCTAGAAACTAGGATAAATGATAGTAAAATCTATTGTCCCTTTCTATCAAAAGATATTTAAATTCAATTCAGGACTGCTATCCCCTGCTGTAATCCAAACTGCCATAGGCTGGGTAAGGCTAGAGCATCGGCCATGGGAGGGTGAAAAAACCCCAGCGTGGTTTAACACGTTCCCTAAAAACTGATGCAAAAGTTATTCCATGCTTTTGAAGGGAAAGAGAAGTTGAGGCACAGTTTTCTTGGGGCTGGTAGAAACTGGCCAAATCCAGTCCTTTCTAGCATGGGCACCACATCATATGGTCATGGGTCTCAGCACAGAGATATACCTGTTCAGGAGGAATGGAGAAACAGCAGTGGAGGCTCAGGAGGGTGTGCACACTCATGGGTACCGAGGCTCCACCAGAGGTAGGCTTCTTCCACTGACTGCTTGGTAGGGGGACTGGACGGAGAAACTCCCTTCCTCCCCCAGGGCACTATGATGTGAAGCCTTATGTTATGAGGACCAGAGGGAGATGGGATGGCTGTGGATGGAGTGGGCTGTGTCTGAAAGGGTACTTCTGATAGCCCCTATTATGGAAGATGAAGGGCCGAGTCCTCACGGATTGTTCTAGAAGCAGCATCTTGGGCTGCGGCACAGAAGTGACGGGCAAGGGTGAAAACATAACCCAATCCTGACATGGCTCCTAATCAAATAACACTCAGACCCTGGGACAGACGGGACAACAGCATGTCCATATGGCTTTGCTACGGGCTCAAGTACCTCCACGAAGCTCAGACCGTAACACAACCATCTCAGCAAGGGCCCTTGCAGCAGAGCTGAGGCAAAGGAGGCTTTGTGCCTGCAGAGTTCATGCTGCTTTGGTTGGCAGACATTTATGTTAGCCAAACTGAAAGCAACTTATTGCCAACAGATAAGCTGTATTGAACAGATGTAAACACAGTAGGAGAAGTGACGGAGCCTTTTTTACAAAGTCCTGGGAGACGAGGAGTACAAGAGTTATGAGCGATGTGATGAATTCATGGATTACACCAAGAATGCACAAAGAGATCTGGAGGTAATAGGAATTTCTGCCTGTTATTGCAGGAAACTTCACCCAGAGCCTTTTTTTTTTTTTTTTAACTTTCTCATGTCACGTCAGAAAAATGTATTTGCTGTGGGGCTTTTGGAGTGGAAGAACTGGAGCTGGTACGTTGTGCCAGGGGAGGGAAGCTCCGGGGATATTTGAGGGTCTGGTTCCTGGGCTGTGTCTCTGCACTCCTGTTCCTTCAGGGACATGGAGGGAAGGAGAGGGAGGGTGAACCCATGGCAGAGCTGTGCTCTGCCACTGCTCCGATGCCTTCATCCCTGATCTGATGCCTTCATCCCTGCTCCGATGCCTTCATCCCTGCTCCTCCCCAAAGAGGCCAAGGCTGTCTCCACGTCCCTGAGGGAGGAGAGATGCCCCGGCGCTGTGGGCCACCCCAGCCTGAGTCACCCAGCACAGAGACGCTCCTCGGGAGGAGGTATGAAGCTGACATCATCACTTGGACCAAAATCCTGAATCAAATCCTTCCCAGACTATGCAGCCAGGGCGTTAGCCCTCACCACTAACACTCAGGGACACCCGCCAGCCTCTTGTTGCTTTTTTCTATAGCTCTTTCTGAGGCAAGAAGATTATCTCTTGCTGGGAAGATTTATTTCTTGTTTAGCAGAGGAGAAATAGTCTGGGATCACCTGCTAATGCGGGTGTAATTGCAGATCAGAGACCACTGATTTCTCCTTTTTCTCCTGTAAGCTGTAGTTGAGGAGACTTCTGGGCTTTTGTCCTAATGGTCTTCAGCTGTTTTAAGGTGGTGGGAGGTGCTTTGAGACTTGCAGAGTGTGGGTCACACCAAGCAGTGGCTCAGTGGACACTTCGGGATTAAATGTGTATGCCCTGGTCAGGCGTCAATATAGAGGGCTGCTCTCATTAGTCCCTCCATCCCTGTGCTCCTCCTGGGAGCCCACAAATAAGGCACACGCATACCGCAAATACTACCTTAACTCAGGGTGCATCATCCTTAAATATACTTGTATACAAAGAATGTTGCATGCACTTTTGTGAGCCTTTCTCTTCTCCAGTATCTATGTGGAAGAAGGGTTAATACTTTAACCATGCTCCTGTTCTAGCCATGCTCTAGGACCACTTTTGAGGATCTATCTCCTGCACAAGAGGACTAGGAAAAGGTCACAGCAAGCGTTAGGTTTGCTGGGTTAATGTTTTGTAAGAACCAGTCCAATGGTGCATTGCTTCATTATTCAAATCCTGCTGACAGTCTACCTGATGTTTTGATCAGTTGTTAATATTTAATTGTTAATTCACTGTTTGATTTAATTCTGACTCTGATTTCATGTCTGCAGTATTCACTCGTCATTAGCTCATTACCATGCCACAATGCAGATCTGTTTTAGTTTGGTTGTTTATTCATTAGCAAGAAACCTCCCAGAAAGTGCACAGGATTTATTTTTTCTTTCAAAATCACAACCGGTCTCTAAGGTTACAGACATTGCAGGTGAACTCAGATATTAAGGCATTTCCTTACTACCTACCTACATCCCATTCTGCAGCAGCTCGCTGGCTATGACAATAGACTGACTTTGCCTTCCTGGTGGCCATTGCTGGCTTACCAAGGCTCTTTGCTCAGTTGCAATTTCCAACTGAGGGCCAACATTTAATCCTTTAGTGCCAACAAGCCTTTTAGCCTTTATTTTTTTGTATGTTTAGGCATCCCAGTCTCACTGGTTCATTTCCCAGGGTACAGGCAGAGCCAGGGACTCAGCCGAGAGCTAGTCTTGTAGGCAAGCTCTTTGCTAAGTTGATTTCATGCCTTACAAATAGGTATTGATTTCCCATTTTGATATACGCAAGTAAGAGACAGAATAAAACAATGACTTCTCCAGTGGCTGTCCTTTTCTGCATGCAATATTTTGTCCTCTCACTACCTCAATCAGCCTTGTTCATAAGGGCTCTTAATAACGCTTAATTAGGACTCACTGTGACCTTGTGAACTAGACTATATCCTACTGCAGCTGCATGAATATTTTCCAAAATACGAATTTCCCTCCTTTTCACGCACATTGTACTGTGATTTTTTGTGTGAATTCAGAAGATCAGTACAATTATTTTCAGTAGATACGAATGTCACTTCAGAATTCTGTTTTCCTTATATATTGTAACAATTGTGAGATACAATAAATGCTCTTGTCTTTGAGCATCGTGTTTCTCTAACCCCACATCCAAGTTTCGCCCAGAAAGGTGCTTTGCCAGGTGACCTGCTCTGACTCCTGTGAGGGAAAGCACCGCTCTCCTGGAAGGACACGCAAAAGGCAGCAGCACAAACAGGACCAGCCCTTGGGAAAGAGGGGGGTGATTTCGGAGGCTGCCCAGACCTTTGCTGGTAGCTGCAGACTCGGGACCGCGGTGCACACCTGCAGCAATGGCTCTGCAACAGCTGGCAGACTTTATCCCCAGCTTCAGTGCATCTACTTATAGTCATTTTATAAACTTTCAAAGAGAGAAAAATAAAATTCCACCAAGAAAGCGACGTTTTCTTTCTCAGCTGGGGCTGGACCCCCCCAGTTTGCTCTTCTGTGTCTGTTAAATATTGTAGGCAAGCGATTAATGGCTGAAATATTCTGTCCAAGCACTGTTATAGGGAGCAGAGGGCAATATTCTCCCGGTAGCTCTTGGGTCCCTGCTGTAAAATGCCTTTGAGCGAGAAAGGGAAAGAGCCAGACTCGTGCCATCTGGTGACCCGAAGAGAACGAGCATCTGTCCCCGGCCCCATCCTCTTCCTCCCTACACAAAAGCCTTTAGCCAATAATTCAGAGTCTTCAGATGACAATAAAAAACAGATTAATGAGCATTTTTATTACTTTTACATTTTCCATGTGCAACCCTCCTGGCAGCCCTGACCGATCCCCTGTTATGACTCAGCTGCCTCTGGTTCTGCTCTACTTTGCCTGAGCGTCAGTTTATGACTTTATTATTCAGTTCTTGACGTGCGGAGGTGATAGTCCAGCCATGTGCCTCGCCACGTTCCCTTTGTCTTTCGCTTCCAGATGGTCACCAAGCAATTAGCTCCTCTGCACTGCTCCGGTTTCCCCCTCTCATGGCTTACCGACAAGTTCCCCCACAAATACATCTGCCTTCTAGTGTTTTCTGGGGTTTTCTAGAGCAGTTTGCCATTTCTTCTCAAAGTCAGCAGCAGGAAGTACAAGTCAGAGGATGGGTGGCAGCCAGGTCACAGCAGAACAAGTGCTTTTCCTAAGTGTACCCTATTCCTAAGGTGATGAATTATAAAGAAATGGCTCATCTTTTCTTATAGCTCTGGAAAGATCAGCCAAACTGCATTAATTGCCCTCATTAAGGGTTGAGTGCTTTCAAAAGCAGAAGGTACTACACAAAATGTCTGCTTTTGTAAGAATGAGAACAGAGGTCTGGAGAAACCTTGTCCATTCTCCTGGAGCACCTGCGAGTAAGGGGGCAGGCTGGGAGAAGCAGGTTTTGCCGGCAACAGTAGGACGGTGGGGCCATCCCAAATACACTTGCATAAGGAAGAAACCCATCCCTTTCTCTGTTTTTGCGATCAGGAAGCCAAGGACCAGGGCAGTCCCTGCTGAGTCCCCTCTCAGGGTACTCTCCTTCCTTACCCCAAGCCAGCAGCAGTGTCAGCTTATGCCCTTCCAAGAAACCCTACACAAACTCATTTTGCAGATGAGTCCCGGTCTTCTGCAGTTTTTTGAAGTGCCCAGGGGTCCTGCCATGCCACACAAGTACCACAGCACGCAGGTTCTCCCACACTAGTGACTCCAGCTGGAGCCTCATTTTGTGACAGCCAGGAGCTTTCTTTACCATAAGCCATTTGATGCAATTTTGATGGAATAATTTTATTCCTTCAGTGAATAATTAAAGCACCCCAAACATGAAGCTGAACGCACACACTAGTAGCACAGAAACACAAACCTGTTTCCCAGGAATGTTTCTGCAAGAGCAGCAGCCTCCTGGGCACGTTGCCGAAAGCCTCGCTTGCCCTCTGTTGGGTGGCTGGGGAAGGATGCAGAGTGACGAAGGCATCGAAACCAGAGCAGTCCTTGCTCGTTAGCCTCTCCAGCCATCTGATTAGAAGGTGACATTCAGTGAAATTATAGGCAGCAATTTATTTAGAGCCAGGCAATTAATAAGCGGGAGACGGCAATGTTTTATGCGGCATACAATGCGGGCAACCTGTGGAGTTCACTTCCACGAAGGGGTCACTGAAGCAAACGCAGTGCGTAGGTGGGAAGGAAGTGATGGCTGATTTAACGCCCACTAGCAGGCTACGCAACCTGAAGTGACAAACATAATCAAATCTCATGCTTCAGGGCATAAATTGAAGGGGTTGAGTAGTGGAAGCAGTTATGTATATAAAAGGTCTAATCCTGAGAGGTGCTGATTACCTGCAATTCTTACTAAGTTCAGCCAGCGAAAGGACACTCAGGAATTGCTCGACTTCTCTGCTGGCTGAGTCTGTACTTGCTAATTTTCTTTATTAATAAACCCTGTAATATTTTAGCCTGCTGGCACAAACATTCATTTTGCTACAGTAACATTTATTTCCTTTCACACAAGAGTCAAACATTAAAGCTGCTTCTAAAATAAGATTTTATGGAGATAATTTGCGGTGGTGCTGGCAGAGAATTTGTCTCTCAAAATACGCTATAATTCTTTATCTAGCGAAGGTACTTATATAGCCTCATTATGAGAATATGTGAGCGCTTCATAACCTTTAGTGGATTTATCTTCCCAGTCTCCCTCCTGAGCAGGGGAACCGGCACTAACCCCGCTCTACAGGTGGGGAGCTGCTCCCTGAGGCAGGTTGTGGGCTTCCATTAATGTTTCGGGGTACCTATGATGAACCCAGTTGCCCACTTTGACTGTGAGCTTGTGTCTCCACGGGCATGTGGTGCACAGTACTAGGTGTGACATTTACCTTCTGCATCAAAAGGGGTCTGATTGCAGCCCCCAGCCCTTGCCCCTGAGAGATCAGAGGCAGAGAGGTCACAGGCTGAATCCAGCCTTCAGTGACCTGCCCATGACAAACAAAGGAAATCTTTGCTTTCATCTGGAATCTAGCTAAGGGGGAAATTCGAGGTCTTTCCTCAGTAATTTGAGAACTAGGCAGGCTAATACTTCCTAGGAATGGCTTAGGTAGAGCTGATCCTGTTTGGCTATAAGGCAGTCTGCATGGCTTCTTGAAGTCTCTTTCTAACCTGTCTGCAGTGGTCACCTCAAAGAAAATTACACTCTTTAGCCTAATCAATTTCTGTAGCTAAGCGCCAAATACTTAACCCCATAATTCATGTCTGTGGGGAACTGTTGTGTGGATCCTGGGCCATTCAAAGCCTGTAGGCCTGCAATGCTAGGGCAAGGGTAGCTGGGGACAGTCACCATGAAATTAAGAACCGTTCAAATGAGCAAACTCACTTTTTTTAGTCCTCTGTAGCCAGTTCCTGCTGCTGCTACTCCCCCCATAATCCTCATCTCTTGCTTTCCCTTCCCTGGCCATAAATTTGCTGCCTTTTGCACTAGACAAATCTGATATGCCATGCTAAATATTTTAAATGTGGCAAACGATCCTTCATCGCAGAGTGGCATGATTGCATTACAATGTATTAGAACAACATGACTTTGCCAGAGGGTGTTTGTTGGCACCGTGCTGAGTGAAGGAGGCAGCCCAAGTTTGAGAAGTAACTATCAAGTCATTTATCAACATTCGGTCCTAAAACACACAGGGTTGCACTAGCTCGAGCAGCCTTACAGAGATAAATCTGGAGGCTGAGCCAGAAACCCCGAATACAGACAGACCTTTGAGGCAGCTTCTCAAAATCCAGAGCCCTATCAAAATGTCAAGCTGAGCTCCTGTGATAGATTCAGCACATGCTTTTGGCATTTATTCCGTTGCACTTTGTCTCCCCTTTTAGGTACAGATGAAATACGTGCTGCTGTTCAGTCTCTCGGCCAACCTGTGGAACGGGGTGATTTGATCTCACATTACTGTAGCATAATGGAAGATCTCCAATTAACCCAGTGGAATCACAGACACTCAACATGTGGTGTCTAGAGCTTGTTTTCCTTCATAATATCCTCATAGGATGGAGGCAACTCAGTTTCCCCAAGGCTGAACCATGGGGCAGGAGACGAGGACATCTCTGTAGTCATGCAGGGGCTCGAAGATCCAGAGAACGGGCACTGAGGCACTTCACTCGCTGGGGAAAAAGCAAAGCCATAACTGTACAGCAGACGGGCGTGAAGAGCAAGTGTGGGGGTGAAAGGGGTGAGCCTGGGAGGGGCTGCCAAACCGCTTGGAAACAAGAAAGGCATGGATGTAATTTTTGAAGCATGGCATCACAAAGCCTCTCACCACGAACTCCACATGCAAGAAGTGAGAACAGAGGAATTTGGGTGGGTTTGGCGTGGGTCCTCCCTGTGGAGACACTGTTCGTGACCACCCAGAAAGCAGGCAATACCTTCTCTGGGAAGGGCTTAGTCTAACGACAGAATTAGCTTTATTCTTCTTGGAGGGACTGTTGTCTGGCCCAACCTGCTGCTGTTGCTGGCAATACTCCAGGTCAGTGCTGGGTGCTACACATAGTCATTATAGCCCAGTCCTCAAAAGTCTGGGTGCTCCCGGGGGAATGCTGAGGGTGGCTACCACGATGAACAGCACCCGCCAAGACAATTTTTTTGGCAGATGCCATGGTGTGTCAGCCAGTTGAGCTGCCTGCTGGGGTGGCTTAAATAGACTGGTGTGGTCTTGCCTGAGTGAGAAACACAGGTCATGTTTTGGAAAGGGCTGCCTGACCCCAGGCAGTGCCTGCGGCTGTGTATTTTGGGCTGCTGAGTGCCCTGGCACCGAGAAGGTCCCACACACCTCCAGTGTTAGCATGGCCAAGCCCCAACTAGGCACCTTTGGGACACACGGACGCACAGGGACAGCACTGAGGTCAGCTGAAGGTATGGCTGCGGAAAAGTGGATGTGGCTTGTTAAGCCCTCCAGTCCATGGTTCCAACATCTCCCCAAGATGCCCAAGCTGGACACCCCACTGTTCACCATAAACACAGCACCCGGCTGCAGCCCGACTCTCATTCAAGCCTGGCCACATCTTACTGGGCTATGGATGGGCCACGGGAAGCCCCCCGGGGCCAGTGGGACCCTGCAGCAGGTAGGGAGAGGACTAACCACAGAAGGCATCCGAGCTGCTGAGCGCGAAGACGGCCAAGGTGCGTCGGTGGCGGGGGCAGCTCCGCCGTTTCAGCCAGCAGTGCAGGCAGCAGCAGATCCCACAGGACAGGAGCAAGGCCAGGAAAAACAACATCAGGAACCTGAGGCAGAGGCAGCAGGGGAGGCACAGTACCATCACCATCTGCAGGCAGCACCGACAGATGGCTGCGTGTCTTCAAATTAACATATTCATTAACATCTTTTGCAAATAGCCGTTAAATGTTGCGGTTTCCCCATCAGCGGACTGGACATGATCAAAGTCCCTGGAAACCAATGTCTCAGTGCTGAGTGCTCAGCGCTGAGTGCTGGCTGGAAATTCAAACATATCTCCCCAAAATCACTCATCGGTTTTGCCCAGCTCAGTTGTCAGCTTACAGTGAGGAGGATATGGATAAATGATTCCCATTAGTCAGTAAAGACAAAACACAGGGACAGCCCAGGAGCAATGCTCTCTAGCTATCAGTCTCTCTCTCTTAATGCCTTTCTCTCTGTATATCCATCAAAGAATATTATTTGCCAGTTTTTCCCTCTAAAACAGATCTGAAACTTACCACACATACCAGCTGCTATAGTTTTCATCGCTATCCCCGATGCACCTAACCAGGGAAAAATAAAAGGAACTTTCAGTCCAGCTGAGGGGACCATACCGTCTCCAACACGTCTACAGCACAAAGAAAAGCATCATCAGTAAGTAGAGGATTGAGAAGTTTTCCTCCATCAAGGGAACCCTATTAAAACTTTCTCTATGTAGACGGGAGCAGATGCAGATGATGTACGAAGCAGCGTGCAACTGGTTTGCCTTTCAACACTGGCACCCGCCACCAGCGTTTTTTGCTGAAAACCCAAAGGGTTGCCAGCTCCCCTTTCCTCATTCGGAACAAAAACTAAACAGCCATTTCGTGGAAGCCCCCATTCCTCTGCCGTGCCAGCGTGCCGGGCAGGAGCACAGCATCCCCGGCCAGGAGCACAGCATCCCCGAAAGAGCCCGGGGTGGGAGCAGCCGCGGGTGAGAAAACAGAGAGCCACACTCACCTCTCGCCAAGCTCACAGTCCGACTCAGAGTCTGCTAACTGAAAACACACACGTAAATCAGAGAGGGCAGATACGTGTTGTTTCTCTAAACCAGTATAATTACTGATCTCGGAGCAGGAAGTGGGAGAAGAAGAGCCCCATGTGTGCTGGCTCCTGCAGGGATGAAAACCAGCCCTATACCTAGCGACCACAGGGCTGAGCTTTCGCCTCTGCACATCTCTGGTCTGAGCTAGCCCCTATCAAAACCAGAGGATAACCTCGCAGAGAGCTCCATAAATTCAATAGTTTGCAGATGAAAGCGAGCCCAAGGGAAAGCATTTCTTTTGATGTGAAAGAGGGAAGGATGAGAGCAGGGAGACACAGGCAGGTGTCAGAGACCTGTTTACGGAACTGGGCTTTGCCATTCAGAAATGTCTGCTGAAAATGTCCCGTGACTAAATTCTTGGTCTGTAGATCCTTTTTCAGTAGCTAATTGTGATTGTAGCTGTAAACTGGAGCTGCTTTGACAAGACGTGTGCTCTAGCCAGCATTTTCCTGTTTTCGGATACTCGTGGTGCATCATTCCCAGAGTTAGGTTTCAGGTATTGCAAATATGTGAACCTGAAACTTGTTTTTCAGGTATATTTTCTACTCTCTGCGCAAGCAAGTTTATTTTTGCAAGCCTTGTTGATCTTAGCCTCAGTTTCAGGTCATCTGGGCAAAAAGTAACCGGAGTGGTTCATCACTATGATTGAATCAAATTCAATACAATTTTTGGCTGACTCACGTTAGGTGTGTTAAATCACTTGCCCAAATTCACTACAAAAAAACCTTCAGGTCAGGTATAAAATTGTGATAACACTGGGAAGCGGAATGAGCAAAATGAAAGAATTTAGATTTATTTCTTGGAGAAAACTATTAGAATGTAATTTGTAAATCATTACTTTACTTTGAATTTCCTTCGGCGTAAATGCAGAACACACAGAGATTTCTGACCTTCTTTGAGCCAAAGCGGGAAACTGTTCTATATTAGAAATTTGTATCAAATATGTATAATTGAGAGTTCTCATATTACATCTCTAATTAGCCGGACTTTGTAAGGATTTTGCTGTGCAAAGCTTGTGTCACTCTAAACAGCAAGAAATCACCCCACAAATCTCTATAACGTGTCTGATCCTGTGCACACACTGCCTTTTGGTCCCCAGTTTCACCAGAGTCTTTAGGTGTAATAAGTCTTTCATATAAAGCACTATCTATGAAATTTCATGAGCGGTTGAAACCCAAATGAGGAATAGAGAAAAAGACAGAAGCTTCAACTCTTCCAGACGTGTGCTTTTAAAACTGAGCTAATTTGCCATGTCACACATGCACCCTGGTGCCGAATATTTTAATTTTTTTTTTTTTCACTTCAACTGATTATTAGAATAACAGGTCAAAAACCAGACAGATGATTGCTGTGATTATGTGTGCCCTGAGTATTCTTCATGGCTGAATGACAACCTCTGGACTCTCTTTTATCATCCTTCAAACTACCTCAGCAGAGCTACCTTAGCGTAGTTAAACTGCAGCAAAGTGCATCTGCTCCGAGGCAGTAATCTATCAGTGCAGCCAAACGCCCACCCGTGCTGCTGAAGACCCATGCTCTTCCATTTCAGTATCCATACACAGAAAAAAGGATTAAGGCAGTTTTCTCTGCGTTAAGTGGAATGGCTGTGAACATTAAATCCTCCCCAAATTCATCAGGTCCTCAAAAAATTCTTCCCCCAAAAATAACAAGGGCTGATGACTAAATTCTATAAAAGTTGAAGTCTTTCCCCCTCCAAAATCCCTAAAATCAGCCTGGCCCCAGTGAAGGGTTTGGTTACCTGGAAGAAGTTTAAACACAGAACTCCAGTTCCTGTGATCCATGAAGCGAAACACAAAGCTCCAGGTTTCCGCATCACTGGCAGGAGAAACGTGGAAAGACCTTTGTTTGCAGCAATGTTCTTTGGAGCTTTTAAAACTCCTCCGTAATTTGGAGCTTTTAAAACTTCTCTGCACATCATGCCTTCAGCCAGAGAACACGTTACCCAATGGCTTCCCGCGCTTCAGAAACTTCCACTAGCCAGGGAATGAATTTGGGTTTGCATGGACACACTCAAACAGCTGCTAGAAGTTAAAGAAACACTAGTTTAAGGTCAGCACCTTGCAGTTGTTTTGGTCTTTTCATAGCTGTTCACAAATTCCTGTTGCTGCAGCTTAGTTCCGTATTAACCCACGGCTGTATTTAACAGGACCTGCTTCAAATAAGGAATCACTGGAGACCGTATCGCAAGGCCATGCTTTCGTTAACATGCTGCCTTCAACTGCAATTCTGGCATTGCAGAAAAAGCAGAGCTACCTCCAACCATCTCCTATGCACTGTGTCTACCACCTCAAACAGGTGCGCCGAGGATGAAGGAAACGCTTCCCAGCCTGAGACAACCACCACCAGCACCTCGACCGCTGTTACGCAGATGCCAGGCATTGGGTTGCTGGGAAAATGCATCCAAAAAAACACACATCCCCAGTGGTTCTCATAAGGGATACAAGATTTCATCACACAATATAAGGACTGACTTGATCCTAATGGGTACATCCAGGTGACGTAGCTAAACAGAGGTGGAAGATGGTTTGCACCGTAGCTCTGATCACCGCAGAACGGACGACCCCGGTTTGTTCGGCAGTCGGTAATACATTGTCGCTGAAGTTTACAGCCCGTGGCTGAAATGCACCATTAGCTACGGTTCTTTCAGATTTAACACAAAGGGTGTTGCTGTGAATAT
Organism: Chroicocephalus ridibundus; assembly: GCF_963924245.1. NCBI lineage: Eukaryota > Metazoa > Chordata > Aves > Charadriiformes > Laridae > Chroicocephalus > Chroicocephalus ridibundus. The sequence goes on from NC_086289.1 coordinate 45,118,966, forward strand.
GTTCAGTGGTCACTCCAGAAGTTAAGCATTATGTTGTGATGCCGTTACTTCAGTAATGATTGACGAAGCCAAGCTGCTCTTGAGATATACCTCTGTGGCTTTGCTTCAACTATAAGGTCAAGAAGTCTAACCAGCTCTGATACACATACCGAACCCAGGTTTGTTATTTATTGTTAAAGAAGTTTTGCATAAACCCAGTCCAGACCCTGATGTTCTCAAATGTTTGCTTTCAGCTCTCTGCTAATTAAAGGCAAGCCTTTGAAACGACACCCTCTGAGAAAGCGTCTTTCATAATGGTGTTAAGTGCATGTGCTACATGATATAAATGGTCTGAACATGTTGGTGTCCCGGCTCAGACCAATCCTTTTCAATTTTGTTCAACAGTAAATTGTGAAACCAATTTCTTAGCTGTTTTCTTAGAAGAAAAAGCTCCTGCAGTATAAAAATATGCACAGCCTTGCTGGGAACCTTGTGACTCTCACAATTTCAGGCTTCAAAGAAATCATCCATCAATGAACTAATTTCAGATTTCTTCCTCTCACAATTACTTCCCTCATGCCAGCACCCAGGGTACTTCCAGTTTAGAGCTACCAAATGGATCATCCCCAGTATTTTGGGGGCCGGGTACCACAAGGAGCTGCTGGTACTGAAAAATAACGCATAGCATCTGTTCTGGGTCTATTTCTAGAAGAAAAGGGTAAGAAATGAATTCTCCCACTGTTCAGCTTACTGGCCTCAAGGCAAACTTTGAATTTTTCTGGTGGTTGGTCCGATACAGAGGTTTCAAGTGGTGGTGGCAAGTTGTGGAGCCTGTTGTTACTGTATTCTCAGTAACGATGACGAGAGGAGACAGAGTTGGTTAACAGGGGGTCCACGAACAGCCCTGTCTTTTGCTTGAGGGGCGATCCCGATACTGAAAAGAGCTGCTGCTTCAGCAGGAAAACTCTCCCTGTCTGTGATCTAATGAGCAGCTTAAATACATGAATATCATAAAGAGCCCCAGCACTTGCTCTAAGCCAGTCAGGACCTGACTCTGAACGTCCAGAGGAGCTCTGCACCAAAACCCATGGTGGGCTGTGACCCCTCCTGCCCGCTCCCTGCCCACTGTGACACCCTGACACTTCAGGGTTTTGCAATCCCATCTTCTGGGTAGTTCTGTGTCCGAGGGTTATCTCCAGTCTGAGGGATTTTTCTAGACTTTTTGTCATTCTGCCCATGAGGAGATATATGCACACATATATATATACACACACATAGGGTGTGTGTATATAGTAGGTAGTCCCTGCTCCCTCCTCATCATCCACTGACTGATGAAAAGTTTGGTAGCTCTTGCCTCCTCAATCAATTACATCCACCTCATCAGTGGACTTGGGAGGCTGCTCTCTGATAGCTGTTAATTCATGGCCATTAGATTAAAAATCTGTTATTTCCTCGTCACCTTATGTCGTTGCTAGGTGACAAATGCATCTCCCAGGCAGCAACAGGCACTACTGCAACATACAGCAATTTATGATTGTCCATTATCTCTTTGCTTAAAGTGCCCAGTGCTTTCGATGGGAGGAAGATGTGCAGTTCTAGGATCATCCAAAGGGTGACTTTTAGAGTTGCCACAGAAACCGCCTCCACCGGGGGCTGGCTCTTGCTGGGCTTCAAGAGGCGATGCAAGACAGGGAGACAGGAGGAATCTGGGAAAAGCTGATTTAACTTGTCAAGTCTGACGGGTTCAAGGTTGGATTAGGGATCTGAACTTCAGGAACTGAGCTCGTTCACGTATGTACGTGCACTAGAAGCGATGACCATTGCTTGCTTGAGTGTCATACAATTATTTTCAGTCATGTTTTTGGTTTGAGCCAAAGTTTCAGGGAACACACTGGGGACCTCTGGGTTTTGGTGAGAGTGGGAGGGAATTCACTGGCAAACAGGAGCCCACACAGAGCCCCCGCCAGCTCCACCTTTGCTTTTGCAGCTGCATCCTCTGGGCTCAGCCAGGCTGCGATCATCCCGGCTGCGATCGTCCCTTCCAGCCTCTCCTAGGAAGACTCAGGGCAGGGAAACAGAGTTTAGCCGAAGAGCAGGGTAATAGGGAGGACTGAGCATTGCCTGTCTGCAACAGGAAAACTAAAGGAGTTTCGATCTCTTCCTCACAAAATGAAAGCTGCAAGGAGCTGCTTGCTCCCTACAAATAGACGGAGATGAATAAATCCAGAACCAGGGAGAGCTATTTAAGCTAATGGCCAGTGCTGGCACGGGGACAAATGGGAGCAAACTGGCCATGAATAAATTGAGGCTGGAAATGCAAAGCAGGTTCACCCCATCCGGAGCAGCGAGGTTGTGCAGCAGCTTGTCCGTGGGAGGAGTGTGGGCACAAAACCAAACGGCTCCCGGGATGGAAAGTCATCAAGCTCCTGCAGGGGATGTAACCACTTCAATGGGAGTTGCTGACCCAGGGAGTCCTTTCCCATCCCATGGAAACCACCCCAGTTGGTCCTTAGACCCTCAAACCCATCCACATGCAGAGGAATCAGCCAACACAGCCCCAGGCTAGTGCGAGCGAGGAAGGATGAACTCTTTAAAACAAGCCTTGGTAGAGCTGGCACGGCCTGTTGTCTTTCAAAAGGATTATAACTAGTTGCTGCTCACTGATGAATACGGCCCTTTGTGAGCCTGTGCGGGGGACGTGCTGCACAGGGGGAAGGAAAGACTCCGGGCACTGATTGCATGAGTGCAAACAAGGATGACATTGTTCTGCCGCATCCTCCCCGGGAGCAAGGCTTTGCAGGTCTCCCTCAGATCTGAGGCAACTGCAGCTACCTCCGTTGTTTCGGATGGTCCAGAGAGCCCTTTTGTTTGTCTTGGTGTATCAGTAGGGAAAATCCCACAGAGAATGGGGTCAGTGAAGCCTTTTGCCTGGCAGAAAGCTAAAGGAAAAGGAATCTCTTTTTAGGTTAGTTATTTGTAAAAGGGATTTCTCCTATGTGTGCTTGCATACCCCAGACTGAGAAGCACAGAAAACTGTCTTCAACAGAGAGGTGTTCAGGAAGACCTCAAATCCTTAAATCACACATTCATGGGATGTCAAAACTTGAAATTATCCAAAGCATAAAGTCCACTGAACTGTTGTGAGAAATTGCTGTGAATTGTCCAAAATACCCCTGTTCCAACCCTATAATGAATATCTGAAATAGATACTGCAACAACTGAAATACTGAGCATTCATGAAACGACTTAGGCAGGAGCTTTCTTGCGCTGGAATTCACAGGGGGAAGAAATGTTGAGAAGTGCGCCTTTCCAGCAAGCATCTTGTGTATGCCCGTGACTCCGGTATCGACTCTGCTCTCACCATTAAAAACAAAGAACAGTGTGCAGTGTTTTACAGACAGCTGTGTCGTGGTGGGGCAATGGGAAGCTGAAAGAATTTAGAGAAGTGGTTTGGGTCCATCCCTCCTCCCCACCCCCCCAAGTTGAGTTTTGTTTTGGAAACTCAAGTTGGATACTAAAAGAAAAGTGCCAAAATAACGGGATTTGTGCTAAGCCTAGCAGTTGTTTGGTGTTATGGGAGAATTCAGAGCTCAGCGTTACATTTTAAGATCTGCCACACCTGAGGAATAAATGGTAGTTTGGCTTCTCTCGTTTCTGGCTTGGACATTAGGACTTGAGATAATTCCCAGCTCTGTCACTGACTTCCCACATAGCCACGAATTCTGTGTATTACAGCCCACCTGGAAAAAGGGTGTAAGAGACCTTTTATCTCACAAGCCCTCCAGACAGGCACTGTACCTCCCACAGCGTGTGTCAGAAATCAGTTCAAAGGGCTGGATAACCCTCCAGACTTGAGGAGCAGAAAGGCAGAATTAAAGATAAAGCTGACAAAATTAAAAGCAGCTTGAATAAAGAGAAAGATGAAGTATACCCGAAATGCAGTCAAAGTAATCACCAGCAGAAATTTTCCCCTTTGGTTTTTTAATGTGAAATTGAAGCTGATTACAGCTACTTGAATCCTGAAGTCTGCTGCTGGTTCTTCATGCTCAAACAGGTCCTCTTACTTTTAATCAGTTAAAATTGTATCTGTATTTTAATCATTAGAAATTATATTTGGGGTTTAATTCTTTTCCTTAATTTCTCTTTTTTTTTTTTTGTTACTCTGTTGCCAGGAGCTAAGAAATTACAGTTAAAAAATTAAATGTCTTATGTATTATAATCCCTGTAATTTACTTAGCTGCTGGATGTAAAAAGACAAAAGGAGAATAAATTGCTTGAAAGCAGATAGAGGCTTCATTTTCCCCTGCCTTTGAGTTACTGATATCACATTGGACACCACATGGGAGGTTTTGGCTGAGAAATTAGCATGAGAATATCTGGCACATCCTGAAACACATTTTCAAGTCAATTTTCCAGGCAGAACCACTTAGCAATGAATGCTGAAATACATCACCCTGCCCATCATTATCAGCTGGTACATGCACTACTTCGCCAAGAAACCCCCCAGTCCGGGGGTTAGCTCTGCAAGAGGGACCATGTGGGCACAGGGACACGTACGTGTCTCTTGGTGCTTCCTGCAACACCCAGACCCCAGACACCAAAGGCTCGATGTCCTGCGCCCTTAAGCGAAGACACTTGCTGGCATTTCAGCCTAAAGCTTCCCTAGATTTTCCAAATACCCCATGACTGCTGCCACAGTTGATTGCTTACAGCCTTACCTTGCATCTTGGACTTGTGCCACTTGTCCTTTATGGGATTATTTTGCATTGTTGGGGTGCAGCCTGTCCCCAGGTACCCCCAGCCCACCTGGGCTCCAGGCAGGGAAGAGCAGTGATTTCAGACCCTTACTTCTTGCAGGCAGAGTCAGCTCAGGACAGGCTGCAGCTGAATGCCTGCGCATCCAGAATTAGGGAGGGCTCACATCAGCGCTTATGGATTCAAGAAACACAGCAACAGTGGGTTGCTCTCTAATTTTCCTCTTGTGACAGGTGAAAATTCAAATGCTCTGCCTGGGAACACGGCGAGTTGATGCTTGGTGTGAGATGCTGCATACCCACCTGCCTTGTCCTCCCCAAGCACGCTGCAGCAGTGTAGGTGGGATCAGGGCAGGGATGAGATGATGAGGCTTCTCTGGGTTTGCTCCCCCTCTCCACCAGCCTTCAGAGCCCTGCAGCGCAGCCAGGCTGCTCTCTGCTCTCTGGCCACCCAGCTCAGGTCAGGTCACCTCCTCTCCAGGCCGGTGTTAGGGTGAGAAATGCTGGCTAGATGACCAAATGGAGAGCTCGCATCTTCCTCCCTGCTCTCCAGGAGTTTGCTGCATGCATAAACAGACAGCGAGAGATGGGGGCTTCTTCCAGGGCAGGGAGGGATTGCAAATAAGACCACGCACGAGGCATACTTAGCATAGCTCTTTTTCCCCCTCAACTTGCAAATCCCCAACCAGCTTTACTGTTTCACTTAATCTCCCAGTTTTATATCTTCCCCTGGTAACATATGTGAAGAACACACTCCTGTTTTTAAATTCAACACATTCAAACAGCCAGTATCTGCATACTTCTTTCTTTTAACCTGTCCCTTAAAACTCACCCTTTGATTTTCCCACTGACTCCCGCTTCTACTCCCTCAATTTCCCTCTGGCCAAGCAGTATCTTCCTAGCAATATGAATCTTCCCAAGCTCCGCTCCTCTCCCCTCCCAAGAGACCTGGCTCAAATTCACCAGAAAGCCTTAGCTTGCCCTGAAGCAGGTTTTTATATTCCCCCATCTCCCACAGGCCTTTGCAGCTCTGGAAGCAAAAACCCTCAGAGCTGCCCCTAAATCAGGTGAGAATGATTATGTAGGACCTATTCAATAGGAGGGAAAAATAATCTCTTCTCCGCGTTTACACTGATGATAATATCTCTTTTCTAGAGCAAACAAACTACAACTGGCTACTTTTGTAAACTCTTTCCTTGTATTTGCATTTGGTTTTGTTTGGGTTTTTTTGGTGCTGTAATAGCACTTAGATGTGCTAGGGGCTGTATAACTGTAAGAATTCTGATACATATGAGAGTCTGGCTGTCAGAAAAGCAACATTCTTCTCAATTCCACCAGGACAGCAATCAGCATTAGCTATGGATCTGGTTTTTAAATCTCCCCATTCTTAGAAGGTATTACTCCTGTACCACCTCCCCCCGAGTCTCTCCAGTGTGCTACAGACATCGATTAGCCCCAATTCTATGAGAGAAAAAGAAAATACTTAGCTTACATTGCCTCTTGGGATGCTCAGGCACAGTGTTTGAGTGACTGAACCGTCTTCCAGGGGCTTGATGGCAATGCTGGGGCGACCCAGGAATGCTGAGGTTCAGCTGAGTTGATGCACACCTAAAAGGTATGCTTGGAGATGCTTTCTAGAGGAACATGCTTGGAGCAACAGAGCAACACCAGCATGAACACTGAAAATCGCAGCTCAGACACCCACCTCATCTCCTGTGCACAGACCTCATCTTCCTTGAGGTTCTCACCCATGGTCCCACGCTCTCCTTACTCATGCAAGCTCTGGTGTCAGGGACAGAAAGAATGGGCCTAATCCTGCAAGACGCAGAGTTCCTGCTGCCTGCAGGCAGGGTGGATGGTGCTGGGTCATCCTCGGGGTGAAACCCGGGCAGTCCGCTCCTGCCAGGGAGGATGTTGCACCAGGGACCCAACACTGCACTGGCTACAGGCAGTGGGAGCAGAGTGGGCCCTGAATGGAGCACAACCATCTGTGAATTTACTATTCCTTCTCAAATGCTAATTAGTTATTTACATAAAACTTTGGAACATTTTAATTAGTTTCGTTAATTTAGAATTCACAGAAAGAGAGCTATAAAAGTCTATTATATGGGACGCTTATTCAAATGAAGCTTGAAATGGCACATGGTGATGTACTCGCAAATCTCCTGCCAACACAGTGAGAAAAAAGAGAGGGTGGCCAGGCTTTGAGTGAGGCAGCAGGGAGATTGGCATTCCTCCTGGACTGGGCAAAGCTGAGAAGCCAGTTCTGGTTAGGGACATGGTCCTTTACCGCTTGATGTCTCAGCTTGATAGCCCCAGATTCATATTGTCCCAACATCATTGTATTTGACGTGTCCTCCTCCTAAGGGGAGCAATAACACTTTCTTTTCTACTGGTCAGCTATTTTTCCTATTTTTCGAGATTATTTGAGATGACTGAAATCAGACTAAATATGGGCAGCATTTTGTGGAGCCACAGGAATGAGAGAGAGGGACATCAGTCCATCAGTCATATAGTCATGCTGCCTTGTTTCTTTGGGAGATTAGGTCATGAAAACAAATGCACCTCCAGTGTCAGGTGGGCTATAAACTCCTCTTGGACTGCTTCACAAGTCTTTGCCATTCAGTTTAAGCCCTGGGATGGGCACCAGGAGACAGAAGACTTCTCTCCTGCTCTGCGCAGGTTGTGAAGGCAACCGTCTGCATGCCCAGACATCATTCCCCTGCCATCACGCCTGTGGTTACCGCCTGCACTGGCAATAAAGGTAAAGGGTGCTGGTCCTGCTTCAGCTGGACCTTTATTCTCAAGGCAGGTGGAGAAGCACATTCTTTCATCAAGTTCTTCTTTTCCCCGGCACTAAATTCAATTAAAGCAAAGCCGCCTGTATGTAGCTAGACTGATAACTCTGTAAATCCATCTGTCTCAAGTTGTTACAGAATCTAAATTACACCATCACCATTAATCCCGAGATATAGAAATGCCCAAGCAGCTATATAAAATAAGAGACGCTCTGCCCTAAGATTTCATCCGGCAGGGAAAATTGTTTTCTATATAAAATACAGCACATGTTACCTCTTGAGGTTAAAGACTTGATTCAATAAATCTAGAATTATCCCAAGTATATTTTTACTTGGAAACTGTCTTTCTTGAAGGAAGGTAAATTCCAGCATCACACACCCAGTTGTGACAGAGCTGCTGTCTGCCTGGAGAGCTGGAGGACAGCATGGAGCGAGAGAAATGCAATGCTGTATCCAAAACATCACAAACAAAATTTATGGGTGGTGAAATTAAACGTGAGATGGAGCCACAGACTCTTCTTTGCCCCATGACCAAACACCTGTTCTCTTGGGGCTCACAAGAAGCCTAGGAATATTTTGACATCATTTTCTAAAAATCAACAGAGCAGTAGGAGCATTGCACTGAAACAGATCCACTCCACAAAAATCAATGGGTCAGTTGAGCTTCCTGTACTCTTTGATGACCCTTTGTCTGGCATTTTGCAGGCTGTTGGGCAAATAATGCTGTGCTTTCAAACCGGAAAGAAGGTTTTGGCTGCGTAGACTTCATGGGCATCTATTACTCTGCACAGATACTGGAAAATATAAGTTCCTTGTTCATAGCAGGGAAAGATCACAGAGGGCTGTTGTGAGAGACAAAAGGTGACTATGAGGAGCAAATCACCTGCTCATTAGTAGACTCATTATGGGTTACACTTGCAGGATAAGAATCAGGGATAAGTCCTGCTATAAAACCTGTTAAGAAGGGGAGTGGAGAACATGTTATACAGTTCAGTTCTATGTTGTCTGGGAAAGCAGGTGGACAACTTAAGGATGGACTACTTCACCTGGAGGTGGAATAATTAACCTGGGGGTGGCTACTTCCATCTCTAATGTCTTTGGCTTTAGGGGAAATGATTGGGGCATAGCTCAAGACTGTGCAAACCCCTGGGAGTACGTGTGTCAATTTGATGGAGGCCAGCACGGGATTGTTGTTTCAGTCTTTATCAAAGATGGAGAGCCTGAAGATACCTTGAGAATCAGTGCCACCATCAAGGCAAATTGGAAATATTCTCTGAGCAAGAATTTGCTTGGTAGCAACAACAGAAGGAAAAGAAGTTAGAAGGCACTGGCGGCCAGCTGGCAGGTAGTTCATGGGTGTCAAATCCTTTAATCCAACATTTTAAAGCCCATCAAAAGATTTTACAGCCAGTATATAAATGCCCCATGAAATACGAGGCTGCTGGAAATTATTGAGGACAAGAGCCAAGCACAATTCAGAAAGAAATTCGACATCAGCATGGAAAAGGAGAATTTGCAGAACAATGGAGTGGTTTTTTGAAAGCCTTTCCATTTTGATGCATAAACTAGATTCACGCTAGCAGAGGTGCAAAGGAAACACAACCCATAATTACTCTCTTACTTTCCTCTGGCCGTTGTGTGAGCCAGGACACCAGAAATGTGCTCTGCAGAACAACCCCTATTTCCAATGCTGAGCTTTTGCTGTTTATTCAGAGCTCGCCCATTGACCCATCTTCCTGTCACAAACTGATTAAGTGCACATGTCAGAAGGACTGCCTGCAACATACAGCAATCAGTGAAAAGGAAAGGGGAACTGGAGGGTATAAAACAAGTAGCTTTTTACTAGCAACTTCACTGTGAAGGGGCTGGAAGTCACAGCAGGGCAGTGGCACATGCCAGGAGAGTCCAGAGGAAAGCCATGGAAATGGTTGTGGAGCTCAGTCCAGAAAAAGCACCTGCAGCCTTGCGTTGGCCTGAGCGTTGATCCCCTTTTCCAGGTATACAAAGGCAGGCTCCCAGGGTAGGCTCGGAAAAGTAGGCACAGCATCACCTCACTGTGCACACAAGGTCCACCCCAAACCTCATTCCTACCATCCCTGCCCCTCACTGGTCTGTCTCAGTGTTGCCCTACATGAAACACTCTGGGGGACCAGCTCGTAGGAGGCAGGAACATGCTGCCTAGCCCCTATTAGTGGAGAGAGCAGGACTGCTCTCATCATCCAAAAATGAATAGGCTTCATCTCATAGTCTTCCACATGCTGGATTCAAACTGTGGTTTTAATTAAACTGGGGAGGAAAGGATAGAGGAGGAATGATAAAATGGGGTTTGGGGTGTCAAGGCTGTGGTTTTGTGTGGTTTTGAACCACGTTCGGTATCTCATGAGTGAAGAGAAGTGGAACAGCACGGCAGAAACCGGTGCTGGAGAGTGTTGGTCCATAGCATCAGAGCATTAGGAGACGATGTCCCAGTGCCCAAGAGCTGGCCAGTGCCTCAAGCAACAGCCTTGCCACCTCCCACGCTGGCCAGGACTCCCCAGAGCTGCAGCCAGGGTGAGAGGAAGAGCTTTAATGAAGGGGTAAATCTTTCCTCACCAGCTGGGAAGGGTGAGTAGATCCAACTTTACACTTCATTAGAAAACAGTTTTGCAAAGCTTGTGTACTCAGGTGATGAAGAATTGCACTTGGCAGATAGCAAATGCACATCACATCCCGTAAATCTTTCCTAAAAGGGCATCACAAATTAATCACTCTACTGGAGTTCTTCATTTTTTTTAGAGCGTCATTTATCAATTTAATTTAACATTACTTCGGTTGCTAAGGAGCCATGATTGGAAACCTGCACCAAACAGGTTTGAACACTAATGCCTGGTCATCTAATTGGAAAATATTCAAAAAGTCAAGCTGAAGTCTATCTTCTCCAGCCACACTGCACACAGAGACATGGAGAGGTTCCCCATTATAAATAATAACACTATTTATTAGTCAAGACTTGTAATTGTTGGAGAGAATAGCAAAATCACAAAAGGTTCAATAAAAGTGACTTGCAAATTAATCTCATTATGCCTGAAATTGAACTGCTTTCCGTGCTCCTGGCAGAGATACCTCAAGGATACCAAAATTTGCCTATGCCTCTGTGTTGCATCTCATACCATGATCCTTCTGCTTCACGCAGGAATGGAGTAAGTCTCCATCACGCCAGTGATGGGAAGGGGGAGGTTTGCTTAGTGATGTGTGAAATGATGAATAAAACTTCAGGAAATTTTTTTGGGAGAGGGCAGTGAGGGGAAAGCTGTATTACATTATTGGGTCACCATCAACTCCATTAATCCAGAAATTTCGCACATCTTTCAAATAATGAGCAGCAAATGGGGGGAAAAAAAGGAAGGTTCGATGCTGGTTCAAATTTCTGCGCATTCCAAAATGTATCTTCATTTCAATTAAATCTTGACCTATTGTTAATCAAAAGAGTCCTCTGTGTCTTGCTACCTCAGAAGACCGGCATTGCCAGCAGGATGCTGAAATCTCAGGTCCCAGCTCCCCGGGGAGTGATGGAAGCTTTCCTCGGGGCAGCGCGGTGCCGGTGCAGCACGCAGGGAGCTCTGCCTCCGCGGGGGCCATGGACCGCCTCCCACGTGTGTCCAAGCACCTCTCCTCACTGCCATCACTGCAGGGGAGGGCTAAGCAGACACAAGGAATGAAATGACTTATCCGGTGTCGTACAGCAGGTCTCAGATGTACCAGCGACTGGAAACCACGAGAATGAATCGGTGCTTCCAGCTCCCAGCCCATCCATGGCAGAGGCTGGGGCATTGCCCTGAAGCCCACCGTGGGGTCACAAAAAGGGACCTGAGCTGGCACTGAAAGGGACAAGACAGAGAGACAGGTCAGTAATTTTTCTAGAAGGGTATTTTCAAAGAAAAAGATAGAGTGGTGTTTTGAATAAGCTCCTGCGACATAAATAATATATATTTAAGCAATATAATATCTATATACAGACATAGACAAATATACACATGCGTTATGAAGAGCTTTTCTTTACTCACAAATTCCCTTGGGAGTTAGAAAATCACAGCTGAAAGCATTCATTTGTATGCAGAGATACACATAATTTTCTGGTTTTTACTAAGATAATACTTTTTTGGCCAAAAAACACCCCCAAATTAATGTGGGCCATACTCAGTAATTTTTTCTAAAAAAATAGTGAAAGAAATATATTCAAAAAGTAACGGGAAAAAAAGCCAATTGATTTTTATATTTTCAATTTCATAAGTTATAATTTCATAATACTATTCTTAAGACCTGACCAATTCAACCCTTGCATAAGGCTTCTAAAAAACTGATTGTGCATTGCACCGGGAATGGTTCAGCATGAAACACGGATGGGGGTTACTCACCAGAAAAAAGGCAAAACTCCCCAAATTTAATTTTAAGGGGGCTTAGACCAATGCTTCCACATTTTGATTCATCTTCAAAGCCAAAAAATTCCCAGTTTTCCCAGGCACCCTCGTGTGTCTCACTGGGCAGGTGGGCCATGAGCCAGCAGCTCTGCTTGCTCCTGCCATTCTGGGCTCTCACCACTGGTCATGGTGGACACAGGCGCTTCCACTTTTGCCCCGGCACTTCTACTTGTGTGTTGCATCTTCAAACCACAAGGCATGAATCCTTGAGCAATAATATTTGATCTGATACTGCATAATCTGCTGAGCGTATAAAAATCTAGAAGGCCAGAAGAACGTCCACCAGTGCAATGAGTTTGATGATACTGACTGATTAAAAAAAAAGTTATTAAAAAAAAAGTTATTAAAAAATTAGATGTTTTCCTTGGCCATTGGGAGGATGAGATGCTCCCTAACACTTGAAGTGACTTTCAATCAATATTTCCTGCAGTTTTCCTGGCCTTTAGCAGCATCCCTTTGATTTTATTTGTGATCTTAAACGCTGAAGATTTAATCAATCACTGCTCCACCTGCTCTTGGAATCAAAGCAGTTCAAAGCACTCGTATTTACTGAATGTCAGTAGGTCGTGGTGATGAAGTAGCTGTGCTTGTATCCTTAATCCACTGTTTATTACAAAGCAACATAAGATAGAGCTATCTTTGCCTGGTAGCACTTTACCAAGTATCAATAGGAGGAGAAGAGAACTGATCTTCCACATTTCTCTAGCATAATCTTAAAGGTTAATGGGAAGAGGACAACAGATTCCTCGTGAATTATTGGTTTGCACATTAAACCTTCTTTCTTGTGTTGAATACAAGGCTTGGGTGTTCCTTATTTTGTTGCAGAAACTAGCAGGATTTGATTTTATCCATAGAGCCACCAAATTTTATCTACCTCATGCCTGGAGAGTTGTTTCAGGAAGAGATGGCAGATGCTACCAGCAATAACAAAAGCACATGCCCTTTGGATATGTAACTGAAATGCAAAGGACTCGCCTAGCTGCTTCCAGAAGTACAAGCACACCTGGCTACAGCCGGAGAGAGAAATGGAGAGCTGCTCCCTGGGGATTTGCAACAGCTCCTTTCCTCTGCAGGCAGGCACAGGAGGAGGCCTGTGGGATCCCCCAGCTCTGCTACACTGGGTGCACACACTGCTGCTCTGGGCAAGTCTCTACCAATCCCCCTTGCTTGGCTTTTCAAGGTCTAGGACAAGGCCCAGCGAGGACTCAGGCGACGGCTGTTCCAGAGACCCTGTTCCACAGAGCCGCAAAACTTCACGGTGCCAAAAAGCTCCCTTGTTAGGGCTCACCAGGAGTTAAACTAAGGAAAATATCTGCCATAAATACTTTCAGGAATGACAGAACCTCACCCTGCATTCCTGTTGTTGAGTTGTTAGCTGTGCCTCGCTGTTTGTCAATACATGCTGAATGTTTTGAACAAATAATTCTTAAACTTCAGACTCTTCCCTTCAGGATATTCCCTGGTGACAATTTGTGCTTCACATTGAAAGAAACTGATTCTTCATTCAGCAAATGAAATGTTTGCCAGATTGGCGTATTAAGACACCAAAATCCCTGCCCCTCTACCACCAGGCAGGACCCGGCTTTTCTGGCCTACGGAAGGGACCCTGCGGCTGCTCAGCCATCAGTGCATCATACAGAAACTCCCCTGAGCCCTCCTCGCCGTGTGCTCCTCACCTGCATCGCCAGCAAATACCTTTAGAGTCAACATCTCTGAGGTAGCCATGGCCCTCGGGGACTGGACCTGAGATACACAGGGCAGAGGTATCTGCTGGGAGTCACTTAGAGTCCAAACCCCACGAATTCTTTCACGAGCAGATGCAACACCTCTGAGCTGTTTTGCCTGGAACATCTGGAACATTTTTTTCGCTTGGGCGGGTAATCAAATAGGTGTTACCTTCGCTATATGTAAAAGAGCACTTAAGCTTGTCCTTAATTTGTAGGATAGTATTTAAGGTTAAGCTCATGTTTAAACAACAAGTAATTTTTTTTTCTTTTAATTAAGATTTATACAGGTTCCTATCTGTAGACTAAGCAATGAAGTCCTAATGAGCAGAGAGCCTAATTATGATCATTCTGTAATTGAAATAATGGCGTGCCTCAGAATAAGGCTATTATGTTGACAGATAATGGACTAATGAGCTCCAAAGAAGGTCTAACAGAGGTCTGTAAAAGCAGCTGTTATGAGGAGATGCCTACTTGCAAACACCTCCATGTAGTATTCAAACATGTATAATGTGATATATAGCATGACATGTTCAAAGATGTATATCAAGGTGTTGGTAATGGATGAAGTACAAGGGCATGCCTAAAAGCAGTAGAATTATTAATGCAAGATAGAAGAAAATAAGCCAGAGAAGGCTGCATGAAGGAGACAGATTAAAAGTATAAAAAGGGAAGTCAGTGGGAGTCAGGACCGTGAAAACAATCAACATCCGCCACAATATTGGTCGCATCGGCTGAAACCAGCTCCCTCCACACTCTGATTGATGAAATACACTTGAATCCGATATTTTTTCTTGCCTAAATGACCAGCTCTAATCACGAGCTGCACACATTGCCGCTTTCTTCATCGTTCAGCTGGTCAGGAAAGAAAAGATAATTACAGAATGTTTGTTTAGTAATTGTCTGGTTCTATTTTGGAGTTTGCTTCTGGTGCTAACGAATGCGACTCCATTATGTCATTTATCATGTGAACAGTCAGGTTGAGGAACATTTTAAATCAGGAACTATTTTGGTTTGCATGAGAAATAACCCCACAGAACAACTGACAGCATGTGCGAGCAGAAAAATTCCATGCCCGAAAATGATAGGTTAGGTGATTTCACCGGATAGAAACCTTAAGGAAATCTCTTTCCACCAGCAGAGCAGAACGTTCATGGGAAGGGAAGAGTTGCAGCCCCATATTTATCCTCACGAGGACGTCCAGATTGCAAGTGATTTAACTGGCTTGCTAGGAGACATTTGTTTTCTGCTACCTTTTCTAGTATTGCATGGGGGAACTTCTATTTAGATCTTGGCCGTGCTAAAAATTATACTCTAAACCTGACGTAAGTACAGATGAAATAGGTTGGAATTATATCTCAGGTGTGGCAAGAGCAGGAAAGTGGAGCTAACGGGAGGCACCAGACAGATATTATGCAGAGATACATCTGGAAAGTGACAGGGAATCACAGCTCTTGTCCAAACAGCTCCCTCCCCATAAACCCACGTTTGCATCAGAAACATGAAATTCCCCATGTTCTACTGTAGCACCAGGTGCACGACTTTTTCCTGACTTAGTATGGCCCAACTCAATGCACTTCTCTGTTAGGGTGGGATCTCACACATATCCCCCGTCCTATGGACCGGCGTCATTCTTGGGGAACCCAGACATGGTGATTTGGGCTCAGCTGAGATAAATGCGACTGGGAGCACAAAACCATGTGAGAACACACTGGAAATTTCCTCTAAGGGTACTTTCAACCTCAAAATAATTTGCTAAGTGATTGCACAACTGTAGGTTGAGAAACCTGTCTGAAGTGAGTGGTCAAAGAAAAAACATCCATTTAATAGGGTGCCCTCCCAGTAATAGTGGAACAGAAGTTGTTTGACAATACTTTGGGTGCTAACTTGAAGACTGTAGGTGACTAATAATAGCACTGCTTTTTTTCCAGATATATGAAAGTCATAAAAATGATGCTTTAGAGGGACCAAAACTATTTATAAACTGAAGAAGAATTCAGTGAAGAGTTTTGACTAAAAAGGAGTGGAGGGGAGAATTTTAATGTGCTTGAAATAGAAGTCAAATCTTAAAGGAAAAAAAAAAGCAATTTAAAGTATTTTAAATGTTTTTTTAAAAAGTTGAGTGGCTTAAAGATGAAAGGACACCTTTTGTTCCAGATCAGATGAAGATTTTATGTTTCCCAGGATGAGCAACCTTGCTTTGAATCGTCCTCTAACTTCAGCCTTCTGAGGATGGGCAGAAGACTTCAGTTCACCCAGGATCTTTCATCCGTGCTATACACAGAGAAATAATAATACAGAGAAATTTAACTGAAAAAAACAATAAAAGTTCCCAGGAGCATTGACTTCCATCATAGGGTTTATTGTTCATTTCCTTTTGGCCAATTACTCTCTTCAGAAGTTTCCCTGGCATATTACGAAGACTAAGTGTTAAACCTGGGAGGTCGTTTAACTTGCAGCCTGTCGAGCACATCTTTACATTGCTGGTTAACGGCTTGTGAACTTCATTGTCAGATGCTGCTTTGCGACTTTGCATCTCCCAGTTGATGGCTCTCTGCCACGAGCCGAGCAACTGCCGGGGTTCGAGGGTGCCTCTCGCCCTTGTGAAATTCAAGTTCATTCTTTTTCTGCTCCCCTCGCTTTCTCCTTGCAAATTTATGACTTGCTAACAAATGTGTTGCTCTTGATTCCCTCCTCTTCAGTGATCTTTAAGATCTCTCATTTCATAAGGAAGAGGCAGGTGGGTGATCTGCTTCCAAAAAAAAAAGAGTTTCCATAAGCTTGGCTTGTGTCTTAAGGCTGCCTATACATCTACCCAATTTCCGCTGACTTAATTCAGTCTTTTTTTGTCAAACTACATGGCAGTAATTAACTGCCCTAACCAAAGTGTTTTCCTCAAGGTGCCCACATTCCTGTGAGAGCTGTGGGTTGTTGTACCCACACACGCAGGCAGCATCCTTTCATCATTCTTCATACAAATTGAATACTTCCTCTGCCGGCTTTACAGCTGTTCTCCGAATACCAACTGCAATTAATGAAATATTCCTGTGGCTCACTCATTCCTTCAAAAACCTTTGTCCAAGCTTGTTATGCCCTAGGAGGCCAATAAAATTTATTGCACCTTTGCAAATTTTGGCTCGATCCCTCTTCCTGCTACAGGAAAGAAAATAGTCTTAAGGGCTTCTGATTTTCCCTTTAAGATAGATGTGGAAACCCGGGACTAGATGCTACCACGAACACCCCTGAGTCCTGCCCTCTGCTTTCACAGAACTCGTATAAACAATGACATTTATAATCATACTGATTTCCATGTAAAAACTGATCGATCTGTTAGGCTATTTCACCCTTCCTGCATCTGTCAGGAGGCTGCTCCAGGAACTTTCCTCCCTGGTTCTTCAGGAGATAACGATAACGGGGTGGGGCGGACCTTTAGCAGAAGTCACCCGCATCCAAGGAGCACCTCTGCTGCCACAGAGTGCCAGCAAGGCCAGCACATCCCCGTGCTCCTGCCACAGGAGCTGGACCACCGCAGCTGCACGGGGCTGCCTTGCGCTGCTCCGGCACCCGGGAAATCAATAGCCGTCGGGGTGGGAGGAATTAGAGCAGGTTCCTAGTAATTGGGCAGATGCAAATTTATTACTCCAAAGTCTTCTCTGATGTAAATCCAGTGAGGTCAATGGAGTTAGAGCAAAGCCGGCCATTCTGCTTTCTCTGTTATGCTCATTTTTATAATGATGGATAGCAGCTATTGAGAGAAAGGAACTTTCAAATGCCTGGAAATACACTAACCTGGGAAATGAGCTGCAAGGATGCCAGGAATCCCTCCTTGTGCAGATGGGTGTTCTGCCTAACCACAGCGCTCGACATATTGCCAAAAACCTCCACCAGCGCGAACTGCTTCAGCTCCATCAGCGCGAACTGCGACAGCTCCATCAGCAGCGCTGATTAACAGGAGCAGAAGGTCCAGCCCTTTCATTAAAACACACCAGCCTGTTCCGGAGGAATTCCCGATTTTGGCAAGAAACAGCATCTCCCTACATCAAGGCCTTGCTAACCTGCAGCTGCCCTCTCCAAGGATTGTGTAAGGCTTTCTGCAGTTTCTTGAGTTTGCTCCTAAAATCTTCTGTTGCTTGTGTAACCTTTCTAGGAGTTACACAAAAGGATTGTTTTCCTTAAGAAATCCTTAACTTATGCACAGATAAACCGAGAGTCTAAAGGTTAATGTTGCTTCATCACTGATGAAGTGAAATCAAAGATTTAAAAGACCATTCTGCAGAATGATCCTGCACTTTTGGGGAAAACGTAAACTGTTATCGATTAGAGCAATAAGCTTTCGGAATGTGCTAATGGAATTTTTTTTGTTCAACAGACCTGATGTTCTCTTTTCTCCACAACTATTGCAGTTCATCATTGGAGAGATACTCAGAAAAGCTGGATTTTTTCAGAAAAAAAGACTATTGAAAAGACTATTAAAGCATCACAACACCTGTATAAACTTATGTCAAGACAGGGAGAGCTCTTATAATTGGCTAGAATAAAACCATGATGTGTTAAGGCTTTTCCTACTTCCTTAAGATCTTCTAATTGCCTTCATTTACCCAGGAAAGACAGTGTGTTACTTTGGTGCCTTTTCCCTTTTGCAATGGTGTCAGTGAACCATCAGCCGGAGAGGCAAAGTGTCTGAAAACAACTCCAGAGACCACTCCGTGTAGAAATACCCAGCAGCAGGGAATTGCCTGGGTGACCAAGGCTGTACTCAGACTATCCGGCTTTATTAATCCGCTGACAGCCTGCCGCTTCTCCCTGGCATCAGTGAGCAAGCGAGGTACGCTGCAGCTAATTAATGCCCAGGCTAGATGCTTTCTTCAAAGACTGTTTGAGACAGATGCTGGTCTTGCCCAACCTGAACGCCAACCCAATTTGAGCGTCCCAGCAAGCCCCCCGGTCAGGCAGTTTATACAAATTCGGTTTGTTGGAATGTGCTGTGCAGAAGGATGTTCAGGCATCCTAAACGCAACCCGTGTCCAACCTGTGTGTATTTGTGGGTCAGATACCTGCCAGAAGTCGAAGCCTTTAGCAGGATGGGAAGCCATTCCTCTCCATCGCCGATTTGAAATAGTTTCAGCTTTTATGAAACACAAACTCATAGGACTGGAAAATATCTCCAGCCTTAGGCTGTATCAAAACCTTTGTGACAGAGATTTGAATAGACTTAGGTGCAAGTCATGTAAGGTCAAGTTTCCATTTGAGAACTGTTTGCATTAGCAGCCCTACCACCACGGTAACACGGAGGAAGAGACGCTAACGATATTTAGCACATGAACATGGACAACAGCTATTTGCTGCATCCTCAGGAATAAACGTAGATGCACTCACAACGAAGCTGTGCTCCCAATCCCTCCTCGTTCTGCAGGGTTTTTATAGAGGTTCACACAACATGCCGCACCGGGGAGTGAGATGATTTGAGATCTACTTTTGGACATAGTCAACGTGGCAAAGAAGACACGATCTGTGCTGGTCAAGCTCACCTGACACAGGTGCAATTGCAACTCCTCGTGCATTTTGGTGAATGAGCAGTGCGTACCTGTCTGAAAGCACATCCAGGCACAGGATCCTCACTGGAAAATGGTCTCAGCAGGGAATATTCAGCCCTTACACCCGTGAGTGGGTAACCTCAGCTTCCTTGACAGAAGCAGATGGGACGTCCATGTGCTGCTATGTTAGAAATGTCTGTCATTCTCCCATTTATTCCGTGTCCTGTATCTTAGGTTATCAGGCGTGCTCTTCTCAATGCCAGTTAAAACGTAGGTGTAAAACACAGAAGGCACGTTCATTTATAACTACACAGACTATAATTATATGTAGTCTAGGGCTTATTTCCTGAACTAGGAAGGAAGAAAAATGGGTTAGGTGGGTGTGAGTAAAGTAACAAGCAGGAACATGTCTTTTAGAGGTTACGAAACCATCTTGATCTCCCAGTATCGGAAATGCTGGCTAAGAACAAACAAATCAGAAAAAGCTCGTGCAGGCTGAGAGTTGGGACAAATACAAGAGTATTGGGAACTGATGAGGGAATAGTAGCAAGTTTCTCATCCAGCCTGGGAACTTACCATTGCAAGCAAAAATGGAGGAGAAATATGAGGTCACCACTACAGCTTAGCTGCAGAAAGATAAATGCAATATTGGGATTACCAGGTGAGATATTTCAGTGAGAAACGGGGACTTTAATGTCATTGTATGAAGTATCAGCGCGACCTCGTCCCATTTAATACTATAACTACTTTTGGCTATCCATATGCACTTCAAGATTAATTGAAACCGGAGCAGCTGGAGGGAAGAGGTCTGAGGTGAACTGAGAGTCATTTAGGAGAGAAGATTGAAAAGCCAGCCCTGTGTAGCTCAGGGGGGAGAGGAGGCAAAAACCATCTCCACAGAAATACCTGAGGAATGAGCGGTGAGCGAAACAGCTACCGAAATGAGAGACAATGCTGGCGCCAGAACATGTGGTGACGAATAAACTGGTGATGGAAATGACACCAAGGCTCCTGACCACCAGGGACACGGACAGTCAAGGAGAATCTCCCAGAAGGAGCAACAGGCAGAAAATACAAACTTGTTTTAAGTTGGAGCGTGGTCCTCTCATGAAAAGGACCATAAGCAACACTGTGCCTGACATGGCAGAGAACTGGGCTGTACGATCCAGGCTCCTCCTGCGCTTCTAGCTCTAAATTGCCTAACGGGAACAGAACAGCAGCAAACGAAGGCCTTTGGCCACTTGTTACTGGAGCTCTGTGGAATATTTTCGCAGCAGTCGCGGTGCCAGCAGCTCCGGTGTCCTGGCTGAACACCAACACATTCCTCTGCTATTTAAGTCCCCCCCGTGGTTTCACTTAGTAATGCTACTCTTTGCTCCCTGCCCAAAAATTGTGGCACAATGCTGCTTTTTTGTGCTTAAAAAATGTTTTCTATTTACTGAACTGCTCTTCAAACTGTAGTATAATTCACTCTAGGGCGTAACTGTGTTGCATTTTAACCTGCACAGAAATAGCATGTGCAAGTGTGGAGAGAGGATGGGAGAAAAAATAGCAATACAAAAATAATCCTTATGACAGCACTGAGCCCAAGTGAGCAATATTACCCTTATTTTACAGTAGGGAATTGCTGATTCTTTTCATCTGTAAGCAAAAAGGGTTTGAAACCTTTCCCATGAAAACACAATAAGCAGGTGTGGTTTGGGGCCTTGCTATCAGCTGTAGCCTTAGAACAATCTCTGGAAACTTAGTCTTGAACCTTAATTCATGAGCCTTTCAATGAAGTCTCAAGTTGAATTCTGGCTTTCTGGCAAAATCAGAGAAAATTAATGACACTGGCCTAAAGACCCTAATTTGTACTGGCAGGCTAGGATTTTGGAACAGTGTGAATTTCCCAGGGTGTGTGTGTCGATGACTGTTAACCTGCATTACCAGTATTGCAACAGTGCCTGGATCCTCCCAAACAAGGATAATGACATGTCCTATCCCAGATCTGTATCTATGGATGGCAGATATTACGTAGAACAAGGTATCATTATTATTATTATTTAATTCTTGTAACAATCACCAGAGCAGCTGAGCTACTCCCACAGCTGCATTAAATATCACGACTAAAATATGCAATCCTTTTGTTATTTCGTCTTCTATGAGAAAAGTGGACTGTCGTGTTTCAACAGCAGATTTTAAGCACATACTTCTCTTTAAGTATGCTGGAAACTACAGCTCACAAGATGTGCCTTGCTATCCAGTTTTGCCTATATTCAGCGATGCAGACGAGTATACGGATACCTAAAGTAGCTCCAGACAAGATAGTTTGGATCCTGGACCTGTGCAGGTAGCGTGGAGCAAGACACGGACTCATTTGCCCTAAGAGTGGGGTAAATTAGTCTACACAGAGCTCTGCCTTAACAAGTTACTTTAATACTTGGATGGATTTGTGTTAGAAATGGCTTGAGTAGAGCTGACTCTAACCACGAGCCAAGTAGGCAGATTTTCAAGGGCATTCACCACCAGGACATAAAAGCTGCTGAGATAATAACTTTCTGCCTAATTTTGCTGTGCCAGAGCCCTGGGAAGGGAAGGGAAGAGAGGTGCAGGAGGAAGAGTTATTCCTGACAGAGCAGCAGGAACAGTGCTGGCCTCCCATCGCAGCTTCTTCACACCCTGTGGCACAGCCAGGCCACAGCTGCTCTTCTTCGTGGGGGGGGGGGGGGGGGGGGGAACTTCATGTGTGCCCACCTTGATAAGCTGGGGTGGGCTGACAAGGGCAAGGACCCCCTTTCCCAGCAGTAGCAATGGGTGTGCAGTGGTGCCTCACATGGCCCTGCAGAGAGGATGGGGAGATGTGGGCTAGCGGTGGCTGTGAGAGGTTGCGCCAGGTGCCCTGCTCTCTAGGACAGCTTTGTTGCAGAGGAGCTTCATGGGGTGGAGTGAACTTTGGTCTCCTAGATATCCTGGAGCCACCTCCTGGGGATAATGACTGAAATATTGAACTCAGTCCAAGTGTTGTAACCAATAGCGTAAGAAGTGCTGCAGCACTTTGAACCGATAGGAGTTTCCTTACTGCTTAAGGCCTTGTTTCCAGACATACTGCTTTGCTGTCAAGCTGCTGTCACCAAGAGGTGATAAAAGCATGAATAAGGCCAGGTCACTCACCTCCACTATGGAAGAACCTCATGGTCAACCCGAGAGGGGAGAGATCTTTCCTCTCCAACCGGGGCAAGGACGTTCCTGCACTAGGGACTGCGCTCATTATCGCTGGCCACATTCTCCAGGAGAAAGCGACAGCCTAAATTTTTGCAGAATCTTCTTCCGCTCCTCTGCCTCATCCTCATTTCCCTTGGAGTCCGTTTCAGGCATCCACTCCTTGTCCGTCAACAAATTCCGCCTCCTCTGGGCTCATCCGTGGCAGCGACGCAACAAAAAGGTGCCACTTCTCCAGGCCGAGGTGGCATCGCCAGTGCAGGGGACGCTGCGCAGTGCTCTCGCCACCGAGCCCTTCCCTCCCAGCACACCTCGGAGGGGAGAAGGGGAAACTCTGCTTTCCGCGGAGGGGGGCAAGCGACCTGCAGGGAGCGGAGGGAGCTGCAGCAGCCGGCCCGCTGTCTGGTTCGGCAAAGCGGGCTGACTCCAAAGGCTTTACGTGTCCCTCGGCTGGCCGGGGGACGGCTCGCTGACTTGGGGCAGCTGCCTGCCCACCCCCCCCCCCCGCCAGCAGCTTCCAGCCGGCAGGACCGCTCCGGCCAGGAGAGGGAGCCGTGGCCCGCCTCCTCCCAGCAGGACCCCGCAACCTGCCGGAGGGACCCCGCGGCAGCCTCCCACCTCGCAAACCCGCCTCCCCCTCGGATTCCTTCCCCCCGCCCGGCTCCCGGGAGTGACCCCCCCGCCCCCGGTCGGCGGGGCGGAGCCGGGGAGAGGGGGGCGCGGATCGGGGACGTGGAGGAAGAGGAGGAGGAGGAGAGCGCGGCGCGCAGGACGTGGCTGAGCGCGCCCTCCGGTGAGCCCGGCTGGGTAAGGGGTGTGCGGGGTATACGCGTGTTTCTGTCAGCGTGGGCGGCGGGAGGGAGGCGCATCCCCGCGGGGCGGGGGAAGGGGCAGGGGGGAGGTCCGGCCCGCCCCGGCCCTGAACTTCCCCGCACTCGGAGGGAAAGTTTCTGGTGGAGGAGGCGGGTTTCGGGCGGTGCTGGGGCCGGGCCGGGGCAGGGGGGGGAAACGGGAGGCGGGCGGTGGCGGCGCGCAGCCGGCAGCAGCCCCCGCTCGTCGGCCGGCGGGGAGAGAAAGGAGAGGAAGAAGCAGAACCGCTCGGGAGAGCCCGAGGAGCCGCCGCGGCGGCAGCAGCAGCCCCCGGCGTCCCCTGAGCGGAGACCGTGAGAGCGAAGGTGCGCGGCCGCGTCCAGCCCCGCCGGGCCGGGGGGTACCGGGAGCCGAGGGACGGGACGGGGGGGCGGCGAGCGGGGGCTGCGGCGGCTGCCGGAGCCGGGGGAGTCCCTCCGCTGTCCCCCGGGAAAGGACGCGGCTGGTGCGAGGGCAAGTGCGAGCCGAGCTGCGGGACCGCGGGTGCGTGTCCCCGCCGGTGCTGCGGCCGCGCCGCCGGTAGCCGAAATGCGGAGTGGTTTGCCGAAATTCCCTCCTTTTGGGCCAGGGAAATTGGGATATTCCTGGCCTGGAGCTCTACGTGCACTGGCGAATGCAACTTTAATTTTCATCGGCGTTGCAAATGCGTGAGCCTCTGGTACCTGTTCTCTTCTGCTGTCAAACAGATCTTTGAAATGGAAGGGGGGGAGGAAGGGGTCAGACTTAAGCCGCAGCCGGAAAATAAAGTGGAAGAGATGCGTCCAAGAAAACAGCCTGAAAGCGATTAGATGCTGGCAGCAAGATGCCTTTTGCTGGGGACAGCTGCCCCCTTATGCGAAGCATTTTGGGGAGGTATCTGGATGGAAGCTGGATGATGGCAACGCCTTCCTGAAAAGGAAAGGGTGGTGTGGGAAGAGACCGTCAGGGGTCCAGTGCTTCAGGTGGCCCTTTTCTGTGCTGGTGTCACTTCCCTTCATTACAGTGGCAGTGCTTGTCCCTCAGCCTGGGCTGGTTTCTCGGAGTGTGTCCGTACGGTGCTTGGCACAACGGGATCCTGATCTCGGGGCCTCAGGATGTCACTGTAAACTGGTTTATAAATACTCTTTCACATGCACACTCTCTCTTTCCGTGCTAGCCTTTGCTTTGTGAATAACTGGTTATAATGCCTGGATAAAATTCTGGTTTTCTTTACAGATCTTATTTTCCTGTAAAATGATGGCTTTTGTTCTATGTATTTAGTTTTGTTGTCCTAGGAAAGGCTGTTTATTGGGAGATCGCAGCAAGCTCCTTATCACTTTAAAAAAATTATTTGCTATATAATTAAAAAGTACTATTTTCCTGCCACTCCATTTTTAACTGTGGCCCCTCTTGGGTAAGCAGAACTGTCACTGAACTCGCACTTCCATACATAGAAGGATTGTGGGGTATTATTTATTAACTGTGCTGTGGAGAGTCCATATCTCATAACTTAGAGGGCGATTTATAACAGGTTGCTTTTGGCAGCTCCATAAGATTTACTTGCTGTCTTGTGTTCCTCGCAGGAAAAGCCTCTCCTGTTTGCATGGAGAGCATCACTCCAGCCCAAGGGCTTTCTGGTGGGAGGGCTGGCTGCTGGGAAGGGTCCTGTTTTCTGCCTCCATTGCCTGCCTGTGGTGAGCAGGGGAGGGCAAGTGGAGAGGATTAAGCTCTAACACCCAGATACTTTCCTTCCCTGGAAGTAGGTACAGGGTTGTTGCTGTCATTGGGAGCACCTTCTCTGTAGGAGCAGATAAGGATGCAGGATAACAAGGGATGTGGAGAGTAGGGCTGTGAGGACTTGGGGTGGTGGAAGCCCGCAGGGCACTGAAACGATCAGGCAACATTAAGGTGGGAGCCGCTGCATGGAGGTGGAGCAGGGAGCTGTGGGGTGAGAGGTTAGGTTTGTAACGCAATGCTCTGTGCGAGGCAGAGGGCAGGTCTACATGCACGCAGCCCTGTGACTTTCTTTCCGTGTCTCCAGATATGTAGCTTGAGTTTGAAGTGTCTATGTATTACATAGGAGGAGCTGTGCTTGCTTGAGTCTGCCCATGCCTGGTCCCTCCAGAGTCCGCGAAGGAAAGCTTGTGCATTACACACCTCTGGGCTCTTTTCTTCCAGACCTCCAGGGCTCTGCGCAGGTATCCTGCATCTGAGCATTAACAAGCGTGCAGCCGGGACGAGTACTGCGCTGGTCCAGGCTTAAGCAGGCTCATTCCCTGAGTCAGGTAGCGCTACCCCAAAGTGCCTGGCGGGAACACGTGGGTAAGAGAGGCTTCAGAGGGTTGTGAGAGCCGTGTGGCAGCGTGTTGGATGGTGCCAGGATACCTGGGGATATGGGAAGTGCCTCCTTCTTGGTCCCAATGCTGTAATTTTAATCTCTGAAATATGCATATAGGAGGGAGGCAGAGAGAGTTTGTCCCAGCTCTATTCCTTCAAGACCTGCATGTGCCAGATGCCAGGACTGGGGAAGAAGCATTTCATTCCTTCAGAATAAGAGGCCAGAACGTGTTCTTTTATTCCTTCTTCTCACTTATTGTTATGTTTGGATTTTTGTGTTGGTTATTTTGGCAGCTATATGATTCATCTTCCTTTCCCCATCTGTCCTGGGTCCCCCACTGTTGTCAAATGTCCTCCCATTTCAGCAAGACTCTGGCTTGCAAAAACTTGCCACGAAGATAACCCTTTGCAGCTGGCGGTGTGGGAGAGGAGGTGTCCCGGCTTGGCTCTCAAAGCACAGGTTGCACTAGCAAGGTGGACGGTTAGGAAGATTATAACCAGCATGTGAATGCGTTCACATGTGTGTGAGCATCCGTGCTGTCCGGTCTTTCTTTTCATCGTACAGCAACAGGGAATGCTTCGGGAATAAAAATAGATGTATGGAAAAGCCTATATAAGCTGAAATCTGTGAACAGCGCCACGTTATCTGGGAACTGAAACACTTTCTACAGCGGAGCTCGCAGTTCAGACATTGCCTGCTCTCCTCTTTCCTCCCCTGCCTTTCTCTTGACGCAGCTCCTGGATTTCACTGCCCCCGTAAGCAGAGCCAAGAGCCGTCTCCTCTCTGCTGCCGGGCGGACGCAGCCCGGCCGGTAGCATCTCTGTACCCGGGAGGTGAGAGCTGGTCCTCCGGCTGCGGGAGGTGGTCCGGATGCAGAGCAGAAGGATGGCAAAGCTGGCTGTCCCGTTTGCCACGCTTGAGCTGACCCCTTCGCTGGTGCCAGCTCTGCAGCCCAAGTGGAGCTCGGGGGCCCAAGTGCAGGTGGGCTTCTTGCCCTCCACGGTTTGTAACCATTTTGTTCTGCTCTGCCGTCAGCAAAATGTACGGCAGAGATTTGGTCGCTGCTAAACTGGAACAAAACAACTTCTTTTGGGGAGGTATTTTAGGATTTCTCCCCCCTCTCTCAGTGTTTTTGCAAAGCAGAAGGCTAATCTCACGTTTCTCAGCCACAGTTTTGTTACGTGTAGGGCTTTTGCATGCGGCTGAGCCACATGTACTCTCTGAGAGAGTGCAAAAAGGAAACGGATTCAGGGAAATCAGTTCAATTAGTTCAATTCCCAAAAGCCTACACTTTTGGGAATTTTGACCTTAGCCAGTGCATTTGCTACTTTCAACCTCAGAGGTCCCAATGAGACACAGGATATTAATAAATTCAGAGTCTTATGTGACAGAAAATAAAATAGAGGAACAGGAATGTGCAAGCATACATGTTTTATTATAGGGTTCCTTAAAAATAGTTGCTGGTAAAACAGGATTTCTTCTACAAGGGAAGAATCATATCTTTAGTCAGTCCTTTGTTAATTTAGCAACTCTCAGTTTCATCAAATGGGGATTGTATCCCCAGGAATTCCTTTGACACAGGTTTCCCCTGAGTCCGGATGATTATCCAACTACAATTTAAAGAAAATTACAGCAGGATAACTAAAGATAGAAGTCTCTGAGAGTGTTAGGAAAAGAGAAGGAAAAAGCGTGAGAGAGCGAGAGCTTCGCTTTCTCGTGTGAGTAAAACGCAGAGAATTATGCCAGTCCTTAACTTTTGTGGTGAGTGCAGTCACAGTTCCTGGTGTCGGGGCTGGACCTGCTTGCTTTCCTTCCTGCTTGCTTTCCTTCTACTTCTCTCTCTCTTTTTTCTTATGTGCTGATTCTATATTTCCTAGAATCACAGAGTATCTTGAGTTGGAAGGGACCCATAGGGATCATCGAGTCCATCTCCCTAAATATTTATATGAAAAAACATTGATTCTTATGGAGTCTTTTTAGATTTGCATGTGTTAACAAAAAGGATCGTTAACTTAAAAGGTCTGTTCAAGGCAGAGAATTAGAGATTGCCGTGAGCGCCGGGGCTGGGCGAGGGGAGTGGCGGGTGGCTCCTTCTCCTGGGAACACCATTACCTTGGCAATGCCACCCAGAGCGGGGTCACCCCGAGCTGTGGGTCAGCGGGTTGCGTGGGCACAAGCCGGGAGCTCCGTGTTACAGCCTGGAAGTACCACGGTAAAAGGCTGGTTGGTAGCTTGGCGTGAAGCTCCCTGGGCAGTTTTGTTGTGCAACTGAAAGGCAAAGATACACCACAAATCACACACTTGCACAAATACTTTAGAAGCCTCTTTAGCTCTACTAAGCCGAGGTGTTATTAGAATTAGAAGAGGACTTTAAAAAAAGAAAAAAAAATAAGTTTTAATGCCTCTCTGTGTCTTTAACTAGAAGAGCTCTGTGTATTTTTTGTGGATTTTTTTTTTTTTTTTCTCCTGGTTTTGCTTAATTCCTTGCATGACTGAGACAAAAGTGTAGCAAACTATCGTGACTCTCTTAGGCCCGATCCTGGCCACTCACAGGGATGTGATATTTTCAGCTGCTCAGAGGATGATTCTTACATAGTCGATCGACTTGTGTGTAAAAGCTTGCAAAACTGTGACCTAAATGTTTATCCTTAGCGCTGACAGGATGCTGTGGAGCTGTTTAACTATGTATTTATAACAATTATGCTGCTTGGCGAGAAAGACGTGACGTTTTCTTCTCAGAGGGAATTTTTGCTCTTTTTGCCTTTTTCTGCCTGTGATTTGTGGTTATAGTTGCCTTTCTTTATCATTTTACCTTTTGTCCTAGATGTAAATAAAGAGCTAATTACGGTTAATCTCAGTGCAAGGGAATGAAATTTTTAAAGAGTGAAAAATAACTCCCATCTGTTAGATTTTCAGTAGCGTTTTGGGGTTTGCTTCCTCCTCGGAAGGAAGCCAAAACTTATCTTGCTCAATTTAAAGTTTTCCTTGCAATATTTAAACTGGATTTTTAATCATTTAAAAAACAAACAGAAATGGAAATAGCTTTTCAAATTATGTTTGGCCATGTTCTTAATGTGCTGGTTGCTAAAACCTGAAGAGCTCTGTCATATTCCTAACGAAATGAGTAGAAATCCCACTACCAAATTCTATAGGAACAGGTCTGAGACCTTACTCTGGATAAGCATCTATTTTTCATAGTGTTATATTGCGTTTCTGTGTTTCCTGCCTGCTGGGGCTTCATGCGCCCAACCAATCAGCCCCAAAATGACTCGTTCCAAGGGAACTGCTGCTTAAGTAGTTACTATTTAAGACAGGCTCAAAACCCAAGTTTTCCGTGGTGGTTATGTGATACATTTAGCCCCATCAGCTCCAGTGACTGCTGAGCTCAGGGAATTAATCTATACTTTGCACTCACGCGTTATCTTTCATCTCAGCATCTCTAAGCACTTTAGAGACATTAAGATGCACAGCTGTGGTGTGAGGTGGGGAGAGGGCTGTTATAAAAGTGGCTGGGGAAACAGAGGCACAGATTTCAGAAGCTTCTGCTAATGCTCGCGGTTCAGGGGACAGCCGTTCATAAGCTCTCTGAGGCCTGATTATCAGGGAGGCACTGCGATTTTTCATGCGCTACAGTTGGTGATTGATGTCTCTGTAGGCTTCGTGTAGATTAACCAGAAACTCATATTGCTACCCTAAACTAGTTGACTGTTTTGAAATCTTCAACCTTAGACACTTACGGGAGCATAGTAAATGGCAGCAGCAGGAGCCCATATTTCTAGTTATTTTTTTTTTCTGAGCTTAGCCCTGTTGCAAAAAGCAAATCTCGCAAGGAACCAAAAGTAAAACAACCTCACCTCCATCCCACCATAGTAACAACCAGGGCCCCACCTACATAAATTTATCAGCAATCTGTTGATTCAAGGCTCTGGGAACTGTAGAGAATAGTTATTCTGACAGTAAGAGCTGTACAAATTCACCCTAATATAAATAATTGGATTTGTTCTG
This sequence comes from Chroicocephalus ridibundus, assembly GCF_963924245.1. NCBI lineage: Eukaryota > Metazoa > Chordata > Aves > Charadriiformes > Laridae > Chroicocephalus > Chroicocephalus ridibundus. The sequence goes on from NC_086289.1 coordinate 45,148,584, forward strand.
TTGAGAAATAGCTGCCTCCCCCCTCTTCCTTCAAGCACAGACAACTCCCAGCCCTTGTTTGTAAGGAGGGATCCAGCTAATGGGAGGAGGATGTATGTGTTGCTGCCCAGCGTGGTAACGTTGGCAGGCTATGAAGGGCTTGTTGGGCACCCAACCTCTTTGAGTGAGCACAGATGTGCTGCTGCATCCCAAAACGTGTTGCTCCAGCAAATTGTTCTGGATGCAGTCGAACGGGACAGGGCTGATGGGTTGGGGTGACTGAAGGACGTGGCAAAGCTCAGATTCCACTGGAGTAACATCGCCATGGACTGGGTTGTCTTTCCCTCTCGACCATTTTCCCACAGAAATAAGCGCAGACTCAGCGCATTTACCTTTCTCCACCTTCCTCGTTCTCTCTCATGTTTCCATGTGGGCTCTAGGGAGACTTTGTTTAATTCTGGCTCCCTGGGAGGTTGCACACACACATACACCCCTGACCCAAGGCCACAGAGAGGCAGAAATGCTTTTCTCCAGATTTATTGTGTCCTTCTCTTCTCCCATTGCACAGGAGAGCTGCATCTTGGCTTTTCAGGCCTGGGTTGTGGCTACACAGGAAGGCAATGTTTTACCCTTTCTAAGCTTCCCCCCCGCCTTGTCTGCCAGTGCAATGACACTGTAGTTGTTGACAAGAAGTGTCAAAGAGCAAGAAGGAAACTCAACCCAACTTTCCAAAGATGATCAGTGATTGCTTCCTCTCCATGCCAAGAGGTGAGCCATCCCAGGGCTAGGGTCAGTGCAGATTTGAGAATACCAAGGCATCCGCTTCCTGGCATTGAAAGTGCTCAGAAATGAACATTTTGGAGACTTTTCAGATTTTTGGCCCTTGGCAGCAGGGTTTTAACACATAGTGGTATTTCCTCCTGTCACTGTTCCTTGTAGCCTTTGGAAATGTCAGCGGTGCATATATTGCCTTTTGTTTGTCATTCAGCAGGAGAAAGGAATTCATTGCCCTCGTGAGATCAATCATGTTCTCCCCAAATAATTAATATTGATGACAATCACAGCATACTGCTGCCTGCAGCTCCCTCTCAGCCTTCCTGCTGTGTAGGTGCTGCGGGTCACAGATCGGACCTTCTCGCAGGAGGCTCCTGGACTTGAAAATTCAGGGTGCCATTGTTTGAAGGTTGAATTTAGAGCTGGGCTGATGGGGTTGGTGCAGTCAGAGCCCGAGCAAGTTCCCTGTGGTGGTGCAACCTCATATTTGCAGAAGGACATGTTAGAGACATGGGGAGCAAATGTGATACACATGGCATAGGGAGGATTGTCTCGTTCTGCTTCTCTTTTCCTCCTTTGTTTCTGTCTGTGCCCAGATTTTTCTAGTCCCGTTTGCAGAGTGCCGCTGTGGTGTGCTGATCAGAAAGGGGCAGGTGGGCAGAAGTTGCTGTGATAGTCACCAGGAGGACCAAGTGGGTGGGATGGGGACACGGAAGCCTGTGTGAGGGCTGGAAGGACCTCTGGAGAACTGCTCGTGAGTGGGGTGTTGTCCTGGGAGAGGCAGGTAGCTCCTGGGCTTTCAGTGCCTTTGCTGTTCCTTTTTCTAGTGCTTTAAATTCTGCCCCGGGTTGGTGTGTAAAACACACTTACAGAGCAGCCTGTCTGAGCTGGAGGAGAAGGGATGAAGCATCTTCACACCTTATTCTAGTTTGCTGTTTTTTCTTACAAGGCTAAGTGCAATTACACTAATGTGATTAATGTAAGTGCCAGGTGTGGAAACACTGTGTGGCCCAAATGTGAAAAAGGAAAAACTCAGCTGATTTGCTTTTACCCTTGAATATGTTGCTCATCCCAGGATACCTAGAGTCGCATGAGGAAGTCCTCTTTTTACACTGCAGGGAGAGTTGGAGACGGGGTCTTCACCGCTGGCAGCAGCATGGGTAAAACTGCCGGCGGTGCTGGAGACATCGCGGTCTGCCTGGGGATATTGTGGCAATGGCACGGGGAAAGAGATACTTGGAAAGGGGAGTGAAACACGGTGATGTTGTGCTCCAGAGCACGGTGGTGCTTGGAGGCTTGCTGTGTCCCTCTTTGGGGGAAGAAGAAGGGGAAGATGTTGGTTGAATACGGAGCAGCCATGCTGGGAGTCTGGTCTGCAAGCACTGAGGGCTATCAGGAGAGGAGATGAGGTGAAAGAGCAGGTATGTAGCTGGCAGCAAGGGCTTGAACTTAAGAAAAGAAACTCCTGGAGCAATTTTTGAGACCGAGAACCTGTTGCAGCCCTGGCTGTGAGGATGGGGATGTGCAGTGGGGCTGCAGAGCACTTGCTGTGCCGGGCTGGGCTTGCCAGGAGACACCTCGCCTGGGAAAGCTGCTCTGGGCTTCAGGAGTCCTGTGAAAGGCAGTAATCCGAGCTGATAAACCTGCTCGAGTCGGTATCGTGTTCTCTGGGTTTAGAGATTGAGGTTGAGCTGCCTTGGTATTGCTGCTGTGCAATCTGTTGCACGGTGTGGACGTGCTGTTACGTCCACCGGGACAGTGGGATAACCTCTTAGGGAAGGCAGTGGAGTTGCTTACATCTAAAAGCCATTAAAAAGGTCAGGAGGCAGAATATATAAATTAAATGTTCATTCTCGATGTCTCCAGGTGTTCCACAAGACCTAATCAGGACTTTTCCAGCAAGGGAGGAATCTCAACTCTGTATTCCTTAAGTCTCCTCAGGTCTTTGTGCCATGCTGGTTGCAGATTTCTTTTTGTTGTTGTTGTTGTTGTTTTTTTTTTCCCTGGTGCAAAGATTAGTTTGTCAGTTTACTTTCTGGTAGTGCGATATGTGGGTATTTCTCAGAGCTCTCCTTTCACTATAACATCACCGTCCAAAATAGAAGCATTGTGTCTGGCTTCATGGAAGGTCTGAGCGCTCTTTGAAGCTCTGTTGGAAGCTTTTCATTCCCTGGCTATTCAGACTTAAAAAATAGACTATCTTGGCTGGATATCTTTTGCTTGAGCGCAGAAGTGCTCTTGTAGATTGGTGTTTGAACCGCTTGCTGGCCAGCGTGTATGCATTTGCAATCCATGCTGTTTGACTTCAGAACTGCGGCTCAACCTGCCCCTCTTCAGCCCACTCCGCAGATCTCTGGATGATAGTCCCAGCTGTTTATTTGTCTTGTCCAGGTGTGCATATATTTTGGAGAGGTGACGGCTTGTTGAGCTGGTTTATTTTAAATGTATGAAATGCAGCATGCTCTGCCTGCTAAACAGCTGCCAGAGTAGAATCTGTGGCACCCTGGGCTCCAGCAGAGCAGTGTGCGAGATCTGTAGCATTTGTGCTTTGCCAAGTCCTGAGAGGACCCCAGGAGAACTGAAAAAAGAAAGGAGGGGATGCTGACTTTCTTCAGATGTATTTTCAAGCCTGCCACACTTCTTTCCGTGTGTTCTGTATTGCACTTTTTTCCTTTTCTCCTGAGAAGGGGAGAAATAGCTTCTTCCTCTGAATTCTGATTATTAGTGTTAAATCTGTTGAGCCAAAAGGACACCAGGAGATGGTATCTAAATGCCAATAGCGGATCACAAATTCCCCGCCTGGCATTCGCCTCCGTGTCCCAAACATTGGCACTGGCAGAGGCAAATTTTGCACTACCAAGGAAGCTCCCAGAAATGACTCACTGTTAATGAACGTCTCCCCGCTTTTCCCCAAGCCTCTGAGCTCGGGCTGCTGCCTGCTCTGCCCACGGGAGCTCTTGGTGCTCTGTGAAGGTCAGCCTTGCTCCCGCCGTGTGCGCTGCGGCGTTCAAGGAGAAATAGCTTGGGACCACCGCCTGGCGTGACCCCACAGTGTTCATCCCCGTGTTGGGGATTTAGTAAAATGTAATTATTAAAAAGCCAACAGACTGCAGCCCTTGGCCTGGATGTGCAGTGCCGGAAGCCAGGGAGAGGCAGTGGCAGGTGATGGGCAATGAAGCCACCTTGGATGTTTGGTGTCATGTCCTCAGCTGGCAAAGGGCTGCCTGAGCCACTGACTGAGAAGACTCTTTCCATATTTTTCTTTCTTTTTTTTAATTTTATTTTATTTTTAATTCTTCTGGGTACTTGGTAGAACCTGGGTGTAAAGCTGCGTGTGAGCACTGTAGCTCCGCAATGCCGAGAGCCAATGCTTCCAGGTCCTGTGTGACAGTGGCCAGCTCTGGCCAAGGAAGACAGAAGATACTTTGTGCCAGAGACGGAGACCTCTCACCAGGGCAGGTTTCCACCTAACAACCAATAGTTACTTCCCCCCCCGCCCCCCACCTCTGCAAAAGCAGGGGTTTAATATTTGCTGTGATTCAAGCTGGTGAAAAAGTTTCACTCTGCTCAAATCTAAATGTTTCCTTTGGTTCTGATGATATAAATTGTTTTTATAATAGCAACATTCCAGAACAAAATCTGTTCAGCCCACTCTGTTGTCAGGCAAGTGGTAGCCTGGTGGGTGAAGCTACCCCGGGAAAAGTGAGACTTCAGCACCGATCTCGCAGGTCCCTGCAATGGATGTCACCATTAGATGTGCCGAGTGGGTCACACTGACCGCTCCACGGTATCCCTGACTGCGGGCCAGGCTTCGGCCCTGGCTGATTCCTGCTGAAATGTGCCTGGCTGTTAAGGAGATGCTGCTGCCAAGACAAATCGTGCTCCCTGCCCTTAGGAGAGAAGCGAATGTTTTCCCGGGGGGCAGCGTTGGGGTCCTTTGGTCGGTCAGTGTGCCTGCATTTGGAGTGATGAGTGTGGCGTAGCGGGCACAAGAGCAAGGAGAGTGCTCTGAGCCGCTTATGGCGGTTCATCATCAAATTGCTGCTTGTTTCCTTCCCGTTCTGTTCCTGGAAGCTGTCTGGGAAGGAAAATTTTAATGAACGTGCCGGTTCCTCCTGGGGAGAAAAGGCTGGGCTTCCCAAACCCGTCGCCTGTCTTTCTACCTGGGTCCCCGGAGATTTTGGTGTAAGACTGTGTTGCTGGGGAGGGCTGCCCGCAGGACGGGCCGGCTCGCGGCAGGGGTGGCTCTGCTTCGGGCAGGGACAGGAGTGGAAACGCTGATGCCGCGGCAAAGGGCGGTGCCGCGCGGTGCCCAAATGGCCTCCGGAGGAGAGGCAGGGTCGGAGAGACGCCGTGCGAATCCCGGCTAAGTGGCACCCAGATGGTTTATGCTACAGTAATTTCCCCCCCTTTGTCTGACTTACTCCTGCACATACTGAAAAGCAAAAGTGTTTCCTGGAGGGCTGAAGAGCCTTTTCCCACTTTCCATTAGTGTTTTTTGCTATTGCTTTTCTGCAGCTGCTTTTGCAGGCTGCCCTTTGTCTGCCTTTTGGATTCTTTGAATTTACTCGGACTGTACATCTATTTTCCCCATAAGAAAACCCAGCAAACTCATCGAGCAGCCTTCTCCGGTGCTGCTGTGGGATGATGCTGGGACCCAGGGCTTGTGAATACATGGCAGTGTGGGAGCAGAGGGGCTGTGCCCCACTCCCAAGCGCCAGCCCTGCTCGGCAGCCCATCAGCCTTCGGCCCCAAGTCCACGAGGTGTTGAAGCAAAGCATTTCCCAAGCTAGCCCACCCTGGTTTTTGCTAGCCTTCCTATGTCTGCATCCCTTTTCCCGGGGCCAGTCCTGTGCTTTCACATGCTTTTTGACTCGGAGGGATTTAGGACAGAATTACAGAAAGAAAATAATATGTAAAACCTGCTCTGGCCGGTGTTATTTTTTGCTTCTTTCTGAAACGGCTTTATTTGCAATGCCCTTTCAGCCAGAGCACTTAGTGGCAAAGTTTTGAAGGGTGCTTTTGTTCTGTGTGCTGTAGTGTGGTTTCTCAGTCAAAAGCAAAAAACCTGTCAGCTCTCCCTGGGTGTCTGTGGTTAGGAGGGACAAAGGCATTTTCTTGGGAAATGCAGCATTGTTCTGTAGAATTGGTACAATGTCTTTGAGAATAGGTGTGCAGTAGTTGCTTTGAGTGCAGCTCTCTTCGTTAATTATTTGACATCTGTCTTGGGTTTTATAGTCATTTGGAAAACGCGTAGGCTTTGCAGGGTCCATGCTGCTAAAGGCAGGAGTGAACTAGGTCTGTTTGGGAAGGGTGTTTTCTCTGAAAATATTCATGTTTTTTTCTGACATAAAGGCCAGCATCAAATGAAAAACTAAACCTTTCCGCCACCTCTGCTTTTAAGAGCAGGAGACACCTCCATGGCTGTGTCCCATCCCCGCCCCCCTCCCCCCCCCCGGCTCTTCTGTGCTCCCCGCTACAAAGAAGGTGAAAGTTTGAAGAAGAAAATGCTCAGGAACGAAAAGGAAATGCTTTTTGGTTTGAAACAAAATGAACATTTCAAGTAAGTTCCTTTAAAAAAAAAAAAAAAAATAATTCTAGCAACAGCAGTGATGGATTATTTTTCTCCAACTGCTCTATGAATTATTATTATCAAAATGTTAGTTTATGGAGATGTTAAGAACACCTCAGAGTATGCTGGCCTTGTGAGACGTTCCTGGAGCGCGGAGGATGTATCAGAGCTCTCCAGCCTTCTTCTGGCTGCTCTGATTGCCCGCTTCCTAGCTGCGGTGTGACTTCCGAGCTGCTATGCCCTTCTGCTCGCAGGTTTTACTCCTGGCTCCCTGTAGCGTTTGCTTTTTATTTTATTTGCTTGTGTACGAAAGGTGAGGTTGGTGACCTTTTTGGGTGAATCCCTCCGCTGCAGCCTGGGGTTTGCACTCCCTGACCTTCGGTTCTGCTCCTTTGGTTGCCACCGGAGATGCCGGCGTTTCAGGGCAGTGGCACCAAATTGTGCAAGAAGTTGATTAGGCACCGCTGGAATTGCATCATACACAGGCAAAATGGCAACACGCATTCTGATGCCACGAAACAAGTTGCTGGAAAAGGCTGAGAAACCTCTTCTGTGCCTGGCAAGACCCGGGTGGGTTGTAGTCCTCTGGCGTCAGGTTATTACGGCATTGCAAAACCCACCCTCTCTCCCAGCGGCTGACTGGGTGCAATGTTCTTTTCCTGGCATCGCTGGTGGAATCACATTATCCTCCCCGAAATGGGGGGAAATGATGGCATTGCGTGACGACACAGCTGCTAGGGGAAGACCTTTCTCTTCGGGGTATATCACAGATTTGGGGCCATTTAGAGCAAAGCATCGCAGTGCTAGCAGCACTGGTACACAAGAATTGGTCCCTGCGCTGTGTTAGTAGTACAAACCATCAGATCCTGTAGCATTAATTACTTTTTTTTGTTGTTGTTGTTTGTTTTTTTTTTAATTTTAATAATCATGTGCCACAGGAACGGAGCTGGCCCACAGAAGCCATCCTGCCCTATGGTCCCCTTTATCTTCTTCATTGTGTGTGCGAGCTCTCCATTTCTTTACTAAAGGGGGAGAATCCTCTCCTTTCATCTCAACTGGCGTGGTCAGGGCATCCAAGAGGCCGTGATGACTCCCCTCGACCAGTGACTCAATTCACGTGTCTTCCATGGCCCCTTGTATTTTCTGTAGTGCGAGAGCAGCCAGGACTGTGGTCAACTGAGTCCTGTTCCCGTAATGGAGAAATTGGTGTAGTTTAATCTGACGGGCTCTGGGTCCGTCTGTCTCCGCCGATAAGATCTCTGGAGAGCCTGGAATGAACCAGAAGTAAATCACGCTGGGCAGGGCTTCTTGTTTCTTGCTCTCCCCAGCTATAAAATCAGAATTTTCCTACTAGCAGGCAGAGCATGGAAATCTTAGATACCTTGCTTGTGGGGGAACAGAGACCTGGTGGCTCTTTGAGACAGTTGAAAGGAGCATGTTCCTATGAGCATAGTTAATGGATGTAAATATTAGCTCGCTGCAGGGCTCATGTATCACTGAGTGAAACGTAGTAGTTTATTTTGGCCTCGGGCCACGTAAATGGCCTTGCTCTAAAGGAGGGAAACTCATCCAAAGTCAGTAGTTGTTCCTGCTTGCTCCAGGGCTGAATTCAGTCTGATTTGTGCAAAATGCAGGAAAGAATCACTGGAAAATAAGGGTGAGTTAGGACACACTGTGCATTTATCTAATGACAAATGGAGAGGGAACCGCGAGAGGTCTTTGTTATGGGAATGATCCCCCTCACTTGTTTACGCTCCCTCTCTTCCAGCATCTGAATTCCCAGAAGTTCCTAAATTCCCCCCCAAAGTGCAGCATGTTGGTTCTGTCTGTGCAATCTGATGGCATAAAGACGTTTTATCTTTATTCAGCGCTTCCAGAGGGTAGGAGTACTTAATTTTGTTTTGCTCCCTATGGAGTCTTCTTAAGTGACACTGGAAGATGGTTGTAGATGGCAGTAGAGAAGGATTTGATTAGCAGCTGGCATTTCTGTTTGGATGAGGGTGGCAGGGGACAACCAGCCCTCTCAGCTGGACCCCAGGGAAGAAAACTCACCTTCTTCCTGGCTGCTTGCCCATTTCTGCAGGCTTCTGAGGCAGTCTGCAGCTCTTTGCACGGACCGTGCGGGGAAGAGCAGGCTTGCTCTGGATTTCCTTTGTCTCTTCGAGATCAGCCCAGCAGAGGGAACGCATCGTACAAAGGCTTTTCAGATGCAAGCATTGAAAAGGAAGGATTCAATATCCGCTGCTGGATTTTGAGTAGTACAATTCATGCATCCCATTCTTGTTAATCTCTGCAATCTGTGCAATCTCAGGTGCTCTCTGTTTATGCTTAAGGCCCGTCTGCATAATGTGTGTATCATGGATGGGTTTATGAGGGACATGTTTAAGGGAGCTCTGTGTCTTCTCTCCCCACCCTTTTAGCCCACCCTGATGGAGCAGGTTTCCCTGTCATCTCACGAGCGCGCTCCTGCCAGTATCACCATGCTCATTACCGCGTCTGCCCGGCAGAGCCGAGATGCTTTGATGAAGTTTCAGCCTTTTAACCATCTCTTCTCCCTTTGTGATCTGACAGCACCCAGGAATATCAAATGCAACCTTCGCCCCATTAATGAGAGCATCTAGTAAATGTCAGCTTTCGTGACTACCAGCTTATAAGTTGCATCCTGGAAAACCTTAGGAACACAGGAAAATTAATTCTATTGTGTGAGCAGCTCTGAAAGCCGAATGCCAGATACTGGAGCGGGCAGCAAGTGAAACTCTGGCAGTGTACATTTATCTCAAATTACAGGAAATTGTGCTCCACAGCAGGAACGGAGAAGTCTGGGATTGTTTTCTGCCTATCAAAGTGCTGCTTTGAAAGTATAAACCTTTGTTCAGATCACTTTCGAAAAGTGTCCAAACCTGGCACTTGTTTACTCTTGTGAGGTGGCCGTTCCAAGGAGGGTTTGACTGGAAAAAGCTTGGAGCTTTGTCCTGCCTTAACCTTCCTGCAGGAATGGGGTGAAGCAGTCGGGACTGGCAGCCGGCCTCTTCGCAGGTCACCAGCTGGCAGACCTTGCAAATCTGGACTGCACCGGTGTCGTTGTCATGCCAAACTGTCAGACGCGTGTTCAGTGCAAATGTGCCTCAGCCACCGCTCACCATTGCCAGTGCTTTCTGCTCTCGTTCTTAGAAAGGAGCATGTGTGCTGGCAGAATGAGGTCTTGGCAAAGGACCTTTTGTGTTTTGGGAGTCAAAGCTTGGGATTTCTAGCTTGCAAGCATCTACCTTACTCCTTGTGCTCGTGGACATAGACTATTTCAGTGACTTAAGTCAATAGGCTTGGCTGTTGTCTTCTGAGCCATCACCTCCCAGGCTTGGAGAGCTCACGCAGCTGCCTGCGGGCAGGACAATGCTGCCATGCAGATGCTTTTCTCACAGCATCTTAATGAAATAAAAAAAAGAACATACCAGAATAAAAGGATCGTTGGGTGGGCAGAGGAATAAACACACATACTCAGAGTTAAACAGTTGTCTGCAGTGATGAAATCTTGTAAAATAACCATAAGGTCTGTGTGTGTGCTTTGTCTCTGCAGGATGAAGATGGTGGGTGCCCTGCTGATGACGCTCTGGCTGTGCACGGTCGCCCTCGGCAGCGGCTCTGGTAAGGATGTAGCACGCGATGGGTCTGCCCGGTTATCGCGGGAAGAGCTGATCTGAAGCCGGAGGAAGAAAACTGGCTGCAGTGATTTTAAGCTTTTACAGTATTCCTGGATGAAATGGCCGTGTGTATAATACTTGAGCAAAACGCACGAGCACGGTGTTAGCTCTGGGTGGGTATTGTGGAACGTTCACCTATAGAGGCTACCAGCATTGTGCAAATGGGTGCTTAAGCCAATAACAATAAGCACCATCTCAACCTAAAAGTGCTTTGTAAATTCAAGCTGCCCACTTGGTCAATTTTGTTATTCCCCTTCTGCGAGGGGTGACATCAGGGCTCGGCACGTGGCGCTGGCTTGTTACCGCGTTGCAAGCAGGACCCGGGCTTGAACCTGAACTCTGCTATTCCCGGTTGGATCCGGAGGGGGTTGAAATTGTGCCTCTCGGATTCTGACTCATGCCTCAGCAACGCAAGGGGAGAGGGGAACTTCTCGAGTAAGAGGAGCTCTCATACCCATCTCACTGAGTCACTTTCCTGACAGGAAATATGTTGTCATGCTCGCAGCTCCTCTGGCACGCGTTCAGCCCGGCTCTGGTGAAGAGGCAGATTGTGTGCGTCTCGGCTCCGGACTTCCTATTTGGGGGTGGAAGGGAGACAGCATGATTTGCAGGAGGCGAGTGGAGAGGGGGAGGGAGGAAAGAACAGGCGCTGGCTTTATAGGGGGAAATATTCAGAAATAAAGGCTGTGCAGGGGATCGAGCAAATCCCTCCCCTGCCCATGAGCCCTCGCCCCTCTGCAGCGCTGGCAAACAAGTGGTTATAATACCCTGGGCAGATGAACAGTTCTTGTTTTGTTGTCTCTTGGACCGTGCTGAATTATTGGGGCCAGGTTCACAACTCACACCTCGGCAAGGTTCATCTCAGTGCAGGACTCATCGCAGAGGCCGAAAGTTTGGGAGGCTTTTCTCCTTGGGTTGCCCAAGGGCTGCAGACATTCACAGTAGGGTGTAGCCTTCAGTAGGGGATGTCCCATCCTGGCTAACGGAGGCCCGGTGGAACCGGTGAGCAATGGGGAAACAGTAAAGGAGTAAAATGATGATCAGAGGGCTGGAGCACCTCTCCTATGACAGCTGTGGTGGTTCAGCCTGGAGAAGAGACAGCTCTGGGGAGACCTTATAGCAGCCTTCTAGCACCTGAAAAGGTAGGGGGTCCCTGGGGAGGGGCTGTTTGCAAAAGCATGTAGCGATAGGGCAAGGCGCAATGGTTTTAAACTAGAGCAGGGCAGGTTTAGATTAGACATTAGGAAGAAGTTCTTTACAATGAAGGTGGTGAGACACTGGCACAGGTTGCCCAGAGAGGTGGTGGAGGCCCCATCCCTGGAGACATTCAAGGCCAGGCTTGATGAGGCTCTGAGCAACCTGATCTAGTTGAAGATGTCCCTGCTCACTGCAGGGGGGTTGGACTAGATGGCCTTTCGAGGTCCCTTCCAACCCAACGCATTCTATGATTCCATGGAAGAATATATGTCTCAGGTCTCTTTGGCTAAGTGGTAGGTATTAGGAGTGCTTGGGGAAGGAGGGACCCAGCGGCATGAGTTGCTGCTGCTCGCTGGGAAAATCCCTGCTTTGCGTGTGCTTCTGGATGTGCTGTTCTGCTCTCCACCAACGCAACATCCTCCTCCTGCTGAGGCAGCCTTACGACACCCCACGTGCAGTCATCTCGGGCCTTTTCAGAAATGGGAGGGAGGTGCAGTTGAATCAGGATTGCCCGGGAAATGTTAGAGCAACTCTGAACGCTGAGGCTGCCAGCTGGGAGCAGTGAAATGAGCACCCTGGCGTTTGGGTCACACAGCCTCCTGACAATTGATCTGGCAGAACCCTCCAGGCATTTCTGCGAGGTATTTAGTGCTTTTTAAATATTCCTCCTTTAGCAGAGGTTTTCTCTACGGGGTGGTTAGAGCCCTTGTAGAGTGCTGCAAGAACATAATTGTCAAAGGGTGATGCATGGGACACATGATCAGTTAAAAAATATTTCTTCTGCAAATCCACTGTAGCGTATGCGTTTAATTTTCTGCAGGTCCGTGGGTGCCAGACTTGCCCTTCAGTTCAGAGCTCCGTTTTTGTTCCATGGACATCATAAACCACTTTGGGCTGTCAAAACGTCTTTTGTTATTTATGACGGGCTTGGATGGCTGTTTGTACTTGGATGGAGGGGCAGCCGTCTGTGCAGCCCTCTGTTACACTGCGGGGTTTCTTGGGACTGGCACCAAGAGGCAACTGGAGCTCGTTTCACCCTTGCAAAGTCGTAAATACAGAGCAGTGTGGGAGACCGAACATGCTCTCCTAATGTTACAGCATTTGGGCTTGCTTTTTTTTTCTTTTTTTTTTTTTTTTTTTCTTCTTCTCCTCAGAGTGGGGAGCGTAGGTGGGGGGAACAGAGCAGAGGTTATCCGGAGCAAACGCAGAAGGGCTGCGCACAGCCTGCAGCTGCCCCACTGGTCTCCTGACACCAAGCGAGGCCATGGAGACGGGTAGCTCTCACTGGGGAGGGCAGCCTGGCTTCTGGGATATTTAAGATGGGTAACTTGGGATTTGTCGCTTCAGCTGGATCTTTTTCTGTGTTTTGCTATAATAGTCATGTAATGCTGTATTGTCGGGACCAGCTCTCTCTCCAGCCCAGGCTGACAGGGGGCTGGGAAGGCTGGAGGCAGGAGTCCTGTTGTGGTTTGCTGCTGCTTTTCCTGCCTGCTCCTGCAGCCCTTCCTGGGGGAGCAGCATGGTCAGCAACCCCGACCGGGACTGCCCCAGCCAGGGGTACCGGCTCTGCTGAGTCCCAGGCTCTCTGGGCTTATAGAGGGGATGAGGAGACAACACTTATTAAATTTCAGGTATAAACCACCAGCACTGCTTCGGCCTTTCCATCCAGTTCAGCCATTATGGCTGACACTCTCCCTGGCGGTGTGTCAGAAAGCTTCAGCATTGTGCTTCTCCCTATGTCTGTCTTACTCTTTTCCCAAATTTTGCCAACAGCAATGTGGCTCTAAACATCTGTTTTTGGGCTCTGCTGTTTCTGCTGTGTATGAAGGCTGGTGCTGGAACAAAATCATTTGCTGAAGGGGAGCTGCGAGCTGGAAGAGGAAAGAAACGTGATCTGAGTAGCGTAGAGTAAAAGACTTGGAGTCTGAGACTGAATTTGTGCCTGAGTCTGCTACTCGCTCATGCCGCGTGCGTGGGCAAATCTCTTCTGGTCTTGAGAATATACATGATGTGTAGTGCCTGGGTTTGAATTCCTTGCTTGTGACCTTTGGGACATTGTTTGCAATGGTATTTGGGGTCTTCTGCTTTCCTTGCCTCAGCGAGGCATCCTTAGATCTCTGCGCTTGTGTTGTAGGATGCTTAATGAACCCAGATGCTCTGATATCCAGAGAAGGATAGCAAAAACCAATGAACCCAGTTTTGGTCTTACAATGATTTCTTTGGCACTACTGAGGTCATATAAATATACACTGGCTTAAAAGAGATGAAAAAACAGTCGGACAAAGAACATAACAGCCAGTGTGAATACTGAATAATGTTATCTTCTTGTTTCCAAACAAACCTGACCCATGTTAGATACCAACTTATTTAAAGATGCAGTTGTAGCTGTGCTCCTTGTTCCGTTTTTGTCTCTCTGCTAACCAGGCTGCTTTCTCATTCTCCAAGAGCTCCCAGATTTCATGGGGCGAGGGCTGCAGGGAGGATCGGGTTTAGGAGTATTGTCTTGGAGCATCAGAAAAGCAGGAGGATATTGCTGCCAGGGGAGGAGGAGCAGCCTCACGCCGGTTATCTAGAAGACCCGCCTAGTGTGAACAGGTAGTTGCTGAGCATAAATAGCCATTTGGTGGGAGGAAATATCGTGTTTGCCTAAGAAACTGCTCTGACAGCTCCCCTGGGGGCTATCAGACAGGCTGCGTGGTGGGATGAGCCCAGGACTGGGGCCAGCTTCTGCCTGGAGTGACACCCCAGCATGGCAGGCAGTGGTTGTGAGGCAGCCAGGAGCCTCTGTCCTAGGAGTTTTATTTCGGGCTTTGCTGTTATTTGCTGGATTGTGAGCGTGCATTTTACGCTCTCCCGTACCGGGGGTTCTCAGGCACTGGTTTTGTCCCCTCTGAAGTCAGACGTCACCAGTGCTTCTGGATTCAGGTGGTGGCTGAGGCAGTGGAGTTCTGACCCTGGCGAGGCAGACACGGCGGTGGGGTCTGGCCGTCAGAGCTGCCGCCTGCACCGTCTCTTCTGAGTGCTGATCTGCGCTGCATGTGTCTCTCTCACTTAGCGGAGAGGCAGAGTAGTTACTTATGGCTAGGGGAAATTTGCAGATTAATAAATTACTGTCTGTAAAACACTTTGAAGATGGAAAGCCCTGTGCAGCTCCTCAGGATTATTACTATATAGCTCTTATTCTACTGATAGGGTTCCAGTGGCCTTATTTGCCTTATGATTTGAGACAGGCCCAGAAGCTGAGAAGCTTATTTTAGTGTGTAAAGTCAAAAGAAAAATAGATTAAACTGCATTATTGTTTTCTAAAGAGACTAAATCCCTCCCCCATCATCTTCTCTTGGGATTTCCTGACTTCCTCCTACTCTTCCAATCTCAGCTTCTTGCCGTCCTAATTTAGGAAGTGATTTTATAACCATCCATACCCATCTGTGAGTTATTGTGGTTGTAGAAGTTTATGGCGCTTGGGGGCATGTGAAGTTATTCGACACCGAGGGTGTTGAGAGGCGCACAGCCCTGAAGTGGATGGAGATAAAACCCGCAGAGCGGAGCTGGCCTGGCTGCAGACGCAGAGACGCGGCCGCCCTCTGCACCAGCTGGAGTCGTGCCCGCCGGCGAGATCGGCCCTCGCGTCTGCTTCTTGTCAGCTGAGGAAATAGGTTGTGAGGGGCGAGCCTTGTGCAGGGCGTCAATGCGATGTGACCCGTCTGCGTTGAAGCGCAGAAACGCGTGGAGGAAAGCAGCCCGTTTTGGGCGTGCTGCTGATGGGATATCGGACTGTCGCTTTGGCTCCCCGTGTGTATCACATAGGGCGTTGGGGGACACCGAGGACCTGTCTCCTACCCTCCTTATCCACCGCGTCTGCCTGCTGCAGCCACACAGTTGTGCGCTCAGTCTCATACGCTTTATTGCACACAAGTGATTTCTGCCAGGCTCATAGACCCTTTCGGTGCATTTTACTGCCTGCTGCATTTTTTCAGTTCCCATGCTCATCCGAGGACAACTGCTGTAGCATTTTATTTATTTATTTATTTAACGCAGACATCCCCGCGGAGGTCTGGTGGGCAGTGCGGAACCGTGGACTGTATTTTAAAGCAGGCAACAGAGACCCTGGCTACGTGCATAAGGAGGCGGCATGGCTTTAACTAAGCCAGCCCGTGGCACTGCGATGTCCCGAGCGCACAGAAGAGCCCCTGCCAGCTTAAGCACAGCTCTAGGCTGGTGCTATTCGGGTAAATCTCCCTTTCATGCTGTCTCTCCTACAGCTGATTTTGCAATGGGCTGCTCTGTTTCCTCTCTGTGTCTCTCCTCCTCCCGTGCTGCTCTGCTTCGCTCCACGCAGCGATTTCCTCAATGAAGTGGGACGGAAAGTAGCCATTTGCTCTTTTTCTCCTTCAGGCTTTGAAGCAGTTCATACCCCTACCTTTATCGTTTTGATCTCAATTTTTAAAAAAGCCTCCAGGAAAACACGTCAAGCTTGCTAGAGAAAACCGGATATTTTTGGGTTGGGTTTTGTTTTTTTTTTTGGCCCAGTTGCTGGAGGTAACCAAAATACTCTTTGCCACATGCAGTAAACACAGGCTTTGCGCACAGGTAGAGAGTGAAGGCATGGACCTCACTGTGGAGGAGTTTTAAAAGACACAAACAACAACTACCCCTCTCCATGTTACAGGCTGTGCTTGCTTAGGTAAGGAAACTCTGAGTCAGGAGCTATGGGCTCCCTTACAGAATCATTGTTTTTTGGATGTTGTACCTTGGCTGCTTCATCTGAAGCCAACAGAAGTTTAAGCAGTCAGCTTGGCTTTTGTGAATTTGTCAGAGGCAGACCGTCACACCTGTTTAAACTAGACTTTCAGGATCTAAGTTAAACAACCACAATGCGTGAGTGCTTTTGGAAATGATGAACTGCTCTGCAACAGAAAGTCCTTTTCCTTCTTCCTTTCTCAGCTTTCGTATCTATTCAAATGATAAAAGTGGTTGGGGAGGGAGAGACACACTCCATCCTCATGTGCAGCATCCAGTGGAGCTGCTTCCATTGCAGCTCGGTGGCAACACAGGAAGAATATGGTGAGACTTGGGAGAAGCATAAAACCACGTTGCCGGTGCCATGGCAGCAGAACCCTGTGGATGGGGCTGGGCTGTGTGCTGTGCATCGGAGCCGGTCACGGGGAGGTCTGTGCCAGGACCACTTCCACTTATTTGCTCTGGTGGAGGGGCTGTGGGAGGAAGGCAATGAGGTTGTGACAGGCCCTTTTGATGACTGGAAGTCAGAGTTCATGCAGCTTCCAGGCTGAGCCTCCAAGGCAGCGTTGAGCTGTGACCAGTTTTTCAGCATCCTCTGACCACTATCACTACTGTGGAAGTAGTGGGAGCAAATCACAGAATGGTAGGGGTTGGAAGGGACCTCTGGAGATCATCTAGTCCAATCCCCTGCCAGAGCAGGGTCACCCAGAGCAGGTCACACAGGAACGTGTCCAGGCGGGTTTTGAATGTCTCCAGAGACTGAGACTCCACCACCTCTCTGGGCAGCCTGTGCCAGGGCTCTGCCACCCTCAGGGTAAAGAAGTTCCTCCTCATGTTGAGATGGAACTTCCTATGCTCAACTTTGTGCCTATCACGTCTTGTCCTGGTGAGAGCCAGCTGATCTCGGCTAGGGCTAATCCAAGTTCTCTGTCATTCCCACCAATTTCAGCGTGTTTGCGTCTGCGCCTTTTCTCTCAGTCCAGGGAAGGTGTTCTCGTTTGGTTTTTTTCCATGTTGTACAGTCAGATGGGATACAGATGGCTTGGGAAGCACTGCCCTACCACGCAGCCTAATTGCTCCGTTGCTGAGCAAAGTACAGAGCAAGGGAGCATGGGGTGGTCTTGTGCTGGGTGCGCGCGTGAAAGGGAAAACGCAGGCGTGGTGGGAGAGTGGGTGCTCCTGGCACCAGCGTAAATGGGAAGCTCACCCACGCGTGGCTGCTGGCCACAGCTGGTACCTCCTATGCTCACAACTCCGCCATTCCGCCCACCTTCCTCTGCGTCCTTCTCACTGACTGCTCCGACTTTGAAAGAGGGTGGGGAAATTTTTTTTTTTTTAAGGTAGTAATGATTAATTCTCGCTTAATCATTTTGCGTGACCAGCTTTTTTCTGCCTTATTGATGCTGATTCTTGCCTCAAACTGACCGCTGGCCTGGCCGCGCTCCCTGGGTGGAGGTTGACTCATATCAGCTTTATACATATACATATCTGCTTTAAGATAATGCAGCCGGGGTGGCCGAAGAAAGTAGGAAGCTGTTGAGATAGTGCAGCCCCGTCTGCTGCTGCTGCCGCTGAAACGGCGTGGGGACACATGCCATGTCATCCATGCGGTGGCTTCGGGTCCTGCCACCGCTGCACAGTCCTAGTCTGCATGCGAGACAGGCCCCCTCCCAAAATGAGAAATGATTAAGACGGGCGCATCGATTTGGCAAATAGCAGGGTAATTTGTGCTGGCATGATAGACGGCCTCTCGTGAGGATGGCTCTTCATTATTTCTTCACAGAACTTTTAGCTAGGGGAAGCCCTTGGTTGTAGCCCCAGGGGAGGCAAGAGGTGGAAGTGGCATGGAGCTGGTAGGGTTTTGGTGGTTGAGATTTTTTTTTTTTTTTTTTTTTTTAAAATGGAGGTACCATTTTTTGAATGGAGGTACCATGACTGCATAGAAATGCCAAACTGTGGACAAAATGGGACAGCATTTCTTGATGTGGCCTTACTGTGTTTTTCTTTTTTGATCCACGGGTTAAGCAGTTTGTCTCTTCTTGAAAAATCCAAAATAATTGCACCAATTTCATTCCTGTTTTGGCTGTGTGGGTGCTTGTAATGGGTGCTGCAGATGCATCTCAGGGAGCATTTCAGGTGTGTGTACTCAGAGCTCTGTTCCCATGGGGGTAAATCAGTGCAATAAGTGAAAGGCTGGGAAAGGTTTCCAGAAATGTCTGTTTTCACCTTTATGTAGCTGAACAATGCCATTATTATTTTTTTTCCTCTCCCTTCATTTTCTACTTTGCATCTGGAGAAACCGCTTTCTTCAGCTTTGTTTGGCTCCTGAGGAGTCTGTTTTTGGGATACCTGGTGTTATAAGGGTGTTGTAGATTCAGAATCAGAAATGGGACAGATCTGACTATTTCTGTAACAGGAGAGGTTTCTGTCCCTTGTATCAGTAGTAGAGATCCCTATGAACACGGATTGCAACATACAGTCCAAGCATTTGGAGTTAACTTTGCCAGTTCACCCAGTTCTGACCGTGCACCGCGGAGGAGCAGCAGTGCAGCAGCCCGCTCTTATCTTTATCTCAAGGCACATGAAATCAAGATGAGCATCCTCGCCCTGACCTTTCTGTCTTGTGCTTTCTCTTCCAATGCTGGAGGTGGCTGTTTCCTTCTACCATGCAGCCTCCCTCCAGCCTGCATAATCCTCCTCCCTTTTTCCCAAGCAGGGCCGTTTTTTTGCCTTTTTTCCTCCTGCATTGTCGGTCACAGGTAGGTATTATGGGTCACCGACTGCCCTGCTGTGTGATTACAGAGCACCCGGCAGTAAGACGGGTCAGCTTGAGGCACCTGCAGTACCCCTCATCGGTAATGAGGAAAAAATGGCTTCTTTCAAAAGTGTTCCGCAGAGGCGTTTCTGGGAAGATGCGTTTGTGGGATGGTGGGTTTTTAGGGAATTTTATTGTATCCCTCAGTTACGTGTGTAGTGCTCTGTTTGCTGCGGCGTGGAAGGGACCATGGAGTAGCGTATCGCTCCCCCATCTCTTGACTGGTGTCCGTTTGTTACCGAGCCACGGAAGTCAGAGCATGAATGCTGATCCCACTCAATTTAATCAGAAGCTGCGCTTAATTCCAATGGCTGTTTTGTGCAGGAAATGTTTCAAGAGAGAAGAAACTCACTTCCTAGGCTTAGCCAGTGGAAACAGGTGCGAGTTGCTGCAAATGGGCACAGCACTTTACAAGTTAGTGCTGTTTCTCACAATTAGAACTGGGTTCTTGCATCTCCTTTCTGCAATGCCCCCTCAAATATTGTTACAAGAGTAAGGATATATCAATGTATGTGTGTGTGTCTGTGTATATATATATATATATTTTTTTTTTTCATACTGGGAGCTGCTTTATGCCAGTGAGGATCAAGTGCGAAGGCATGCCATTTTTACAGCCTGTCTCCAGTTTGTGCTGACACCCAAGTAGCTGCATACTGGTGTTAGCAGCAAATAGGCTCTAAATATCCCACAACGGTTAAAATAGCAGAAGGGGTACAAAATGTTGCAGGGAGCTGTGGGATGCAAATGAAATCATAACACTAATAATAGAATCATATAATCTTCGTGGTTGGAAAGGACCTTTGAGGTCATCGAGTCCAACTATACGCACACAAAGAAACCCCCTACAATCTCTGTCACTAGAGCGTGCCCTGAAGTGCCACATCTACACGTTTCTTAAATACCTCTAGGGGCATCCCCCTCCGCTTTATGCGTGTGTGAGGAATGCAGCCGGCTGTCTGGGCTCGACCCACCCACTGGGGTCTGCTGCCAAAGTGCCACCGTGGCAAAGGGTGTTGTGGCTTGGCCACCTCACAGCCGAGGAGGAAGAGGCTTACGAAGGTGTGTATGAGGGATGCCCTGCGGTCCCCTCACATGCCATGTCAGGCAAACCCCAGCTTATCTCAGGCATGAGAACACCCCAAAAAATCAAAATAGCAGTACTGTGGTCGGCGTGGCACGGGGAGGAGGGAAGTTGCGCGAAGTGCCACAACTGTCCTCAGTGTTTTATGCGTGAAGGAGGTCTCGCTCCAGCCCGTGGTGTTTCTGCCATCCCTGCTGTGGGCGATGGGCTGTGGCTCTGCCCCCTGAGCCCTGGGGGCCGTGCTGGGCTGGCTTTGCCCTGGCAGCCAGGAGTCCTTGCCAGCAGGGTGGCGAGCACAGCCTGCTGTCTCAAGCGGCACGGCCGCTCCTGTGGCCTCTGGCGTAGCTGCTGGTTACCAGCACGGTGACGTCCTGTGTTCGGGGTCCGGCTCAGAGCACGCAGCACCCCAAGGCAGGACGCGCGTGGGGAGCCTTAGGACAAGCCGTTCGGTGTGACAGTGTTCCTGAAGTCAGGCGCATTAGCCAGCTCTGAGACAAAATCTCCAGCTACAGCTCCTATACTAAAGAACAATAACAGTTGCATCTTCCCCAGACAAGAAGAGAAGGCTTTTGAGTAATCTAGGAAGAAAAAATTAAAATAGTTGCATTTCTTTTCAATAACTCATTCAGGTAGAACGGGTAAGTAGTTTTACAATGC
The DNA here is from genome assembly GCF_963924245.1 of Chroicocephalus ridibundus. Classification (NCBI taxonomy): domain Eukaryota; kingdom Metazoa; phylum Chordata; class Aves; order Charadriiformes; family Laridae; genus Chroicocephalus; species Chroicocephalus ridibundus. The sequence continues at coordinate 45,169,097 of NC_086289.1, forward strand.
TGATTTATGAGCTGTTGCAAAATGCAAGAGCTGTTCATGATTGCAAATTTCATTGATCCTGACTCCAACAATTTCAGTACTGTAATGTTTTATATAGTTTTCTTCCTCTCCACTCCTGCCATTTGAAGTAATAAGGACAATTTGCCTTTATGCAGCCCAACAGGAGACAGCAAAGTCAGGTGCTGGGAAAAGAACCTGTGTGTCTTGATGTACAGACCCAGGTCTGCCCCTTTCAGAGGGAAAGCCTTTCTTTATAAAAACAAATGCCTCCCCTCCAGGAATAGTAATCAGTGCTTTATCATGCAATTAGCAGGCAGTCTCTGGCAGGCTCATTTGTCTCATTTACTCCTCTGTGGAAACTTGACCGTGCCTAATCCAGTAGCTCGACCCCACCAGCATAAAGGAGCATACTGGTTCCACTTGGCCTTGACCACAGTGGTGACCGTGCACCTTCCCGTGGTATATGGCTTCCAATAGTGGTTTGGTCTTTCAAAATGAGCCTTGGCGCTGGCTACGGTAGTAGCCATACCGGATGATGCTGTGCAGTTTTGAAAGAAATACCTATATGTTTCTTAGACGACGAGTGATGGCACTGTCCAGCCATTTGGGTTTGGGGTTCCTACTAGTAAATACTTGTACTCTGGGTAGCTACACTGCCTCTTCCTAGCCCAGTTCACTCTCTTCCTCCATAAGTAGCATCCTCTCATACAGGTGTTTGGTATCCCACAGGAGGAGCAGTGCAGTTTGCACTTACATTTATGTGTAAACCCACCAGAAAACATTTCTATTCTTACTGGCCCAGATTCCTCCTCACTGTGACTAACCATTGCTGAGCCACAGGAGTTAGCACTGCTGCCTTTAAGCGCTCTGGGCCTGTCTTCTCAACGGTTTATCTTTTTGCTTTTTTTAATTAAGTATGAATTTGGGGCCAAGCTACATCCCACTGTCTATTTAAGGAAGATAAAATGCGAGAACTCCTGCTCTGGGCCTGTGAAGTCAGTTCAGAAGAACTGGGCTCAAAGAGCATATTGTATTCTGTTTTTTCCTCTCGGTTCGAGCTCTTCTAATATCTGCAAACCAGAGAGGCTTTGCAGTGTCGTCTCTGGTGTGCCTGTGATACGCTGAGACATCGCTCCCGGGGACCACTGCGGGCAGCACACCCCTCTCCCACTCATTTTGGGCTCTCAGATGTCAGGCTGCCCTAGCAGATGCCTCCCAGCAGCTAGAAGGGATGCGCTGGGAAGCGTGCCCTGCCACGCTCTGCCCCGTCGGCACGGGGAGGCAGGAGATGCAGTGACAGCAGCTTCTCCCTGTGTCTTGGCTGGTGCAGGTTGCTCTCAGGTTTGCTGACACCTTGGTGCCGTGCTTTGCTTGCACCGAGTCCCTTCATGACTGGGCATCCTGATGGGTGGGAGGAATGGAGTGGAAAGGAGCTCTCGGAAGAGAAACAGGTTTTGACTGTGCTGTTTGTTCAGAAACTCTTCACTAATGACAAGTATAAAATAAAAAAAAAAAAAGGAGGTACTGAACAGCTTTTTTTCATGCTGCCCCGTTTCTATGTCAGCCCGAGTCTACAGTGAGCCATGCTGAGCCTTTGGATTGCGCTTGAGGAATGCACCTGAGGGCTGCCTGGGGGTCCCCAAGATAACATGCTGCCACCTCCTCCGTGCTCTTTCTTTTGCTCCTCAGCCTCCCTTCCCAAAGTTCGCTATAAACAGTCGCTACATGTCGTCTGTACTCTGTGTTATCATAGCATGCACAGGCGTTGTGTGAATCCATCACAGGAAAGACAGTCCTTGTTACTAGGACCCACAGTCCAGCTGCTTCTGGCAGGGACAATGGTGCATAGCTCTAGGGGAAGGTTGATGTTTGCAGTCTTGGTTTGTTGTTGTTTTGTTTGTTTGTTTTTTCCCCCCTTCTTCCAGCACCTCTATTTCCATCCTCCCTATCACTGTGCGTGGATGCACACACATCTCTGGCATTGTTTTCATCCAAATTTTATCTTTCCACACTGGTTATTTTTAGGGTTGAATTTTCTTGGAGCTCTCTAGGAAGCCTGGTGTTAGGCAGGAATATCTTATCCTATTGTATTGTCCTGATGAGGGATAAATAGCTTGAAAGGAGATGTACAAATGAAAGCAGAGTTTTTAAGGTTCTCTAGAAATGAACACGGTATTTGTGCTCTGCTTTATGAAAGCCTAGTTTGCTTCTACTGAAAACGCTATATTTTTCCCTCTTATTTTAATGGGGACAAGACCGAGGGCTGTGGGGAATGTGGGCAGAACTGTGTTTCTGCTGCAGACTTGCAAGCTAAGGTACCTTGTTCTTCCTGGCTGCAGAACGCTGTGATGACTGGGGTGTGGACACCATGAAGCAGATCCAGATTTACGATGGGGAGCCTGCCAAGATCAAATGCCCGCTTTTCGAGACCTTCTTGAAGTACAACTACAGCACAGCCCATTCTGCTGGCTTAACCCTCATCTGGTACAGGATCGGGCAGGACCGGGATCTGGAGGAGCCCATTAATTTTCGTCTCCCTGACAATCACATCAGTAAGGAGAAAGACACCCTTTGGTTCTGGCCTGCTCTTCTCAATGACACTGGGAATTATACCTGCATGCTCAGGTAGGTTGTGTGGTGCAGCTTCTCTATGTCTTCAGCGTAATCGAAGGACTTTCATGGAAGCGGGAAAATTATGCTGTTAGCACCAGATCTTTCTGAAGGGAGGAGACCATTTACATAAGCATTAATGGGAAAAGGATGTTACAATTATAAGACTGCTCAGTGCTGAGCCAATTTACATTGTAATAATGCTCGGAGCCTTGGAAACATTAATGAACATGCCTCTCCTTTCTAGCTGCAAGTGTCCATGAAAATATTATTGCTGAGCCCATGGCAAAATCCACAGGCACTCACCATTAAGAAGTGATCTGTATGTCTAGAGTAAAAATAGCTGCGGATGCAGGGGTAATGTTTTGGCTGCATGCTAATTTGGCAAAGATTCATGAGATTCAGACTTCTAGGAAATTAAAAGTGCCTCTGAGTGTGGTATAAAATGAACATAGCATCTGCTATGCACTGAGCATATGAGCTCTTTTTGACCTTCCTCGCATTGTCTCTTGTTCACCGTGTCTTTGACCCTATTATCTGCTTTACCAGCAGGGGAGTGGATGTTGCTTGTTAGTCATCTTTATAGGCTTTTCTGAGCTAGTGTGGCCATCTCTGATGGTGTTTTCTTTCCCATTTATAAATGAGTCAACTAAGGCTGTATGTACCTCATCAGCGCTATGATGCTCGTTATTGCAGATGTGATTTTTATTTCATTCCGCTGCTATAGGAGTAAACAAGTTTCAACTAATCAGCTCTATCCTCCTGTGTCCTTAGAAATACAACCTACTGCAGCAAAGTTGCGTTTCCCTTGGAGGTTGTTCCAAAAGACCAACACTCTTGTGTGAGCCATTCAATGAAACCTGTTGAGGAGATGTTCTATTTGGAGCATGCCAATGAGAAGATCGTATGTCCAGATATCGATGGATTTTACCCTGCTAGTGTAACACCAACCATCAAGTGGTACTTGGTAAGAAGGACTTACTTGGGCAGTGGGGTAATACAGTGTTGTATCTGAAAAAGCAATGGTTGGCATCAGAATCGTGGAGCTATGTTTCAGAGTCTCCCCCGTGACGAAGGTGTTAATGAAGCTTTACGAATTTTAAGAGTTTTGTTTCCATTGAGTTCGAGGGTAAAACTGCTCTTGGAAGGGAATTGAAAGCTAACACTGAAACTTTTTTGACCGGCATTGTCAAATGGAGGTCAAATCAAGTGGAGAATACTCTAGCAGGGATTTAGGAGCCTCAGTTCAGCTGCGGGCAGTATACCTGACCTGCTGGGTGAGCCAGTCACTGCGTCTGTAAAGGAACCTGTGATTCATATTCCCTCTTCTGTGGGGGGAAAAAAACCCAACCAAACAAAAAAAAAACAAACCCAAAACCCAAAACAAATCCCAAACCACTGCTAATGAAAATAGCATCCTTTCCAAAATCCTTTGAGGTCAGGAAATGAAGTTGTACATCAGGCCCCTGCAAGAACCATGGGTGCCCTGTTTGACGCAATTTAGCAAACCTCTTTTCTGAAGATTCAGACATCCCTACCCCACCCTCCATACTGCTCTGATAATTAGGCTGGCTCCAGTCATCCTCAGGCTTTTGCCTAAAGAATTATTCTCAATTTTATTAAATTTTGACCTCAGTGTTTTCTCTAGGTGGATGCCTTTAGTCAAGAGAGAATAAGAATTCTCAGGGGATGTGCAGCCGGGAGGGTTATGGGACTGAGTTCTCTAACTGCTTATAAAGTGCTTTTGGATTTCTAGATAGAAGGTTCTGTATGAGTGAATTTAATAATAAAGTAAGTTGGTAACAAATGTATCTGCTGATTTAAAAAAAAAAAAAAAAAAAAAAAATTAAAAAAAATCCTCCCAAAAAAACCCTGACTCTAAAACCCTTCAGGAAAATTTACTTTCATATCCAAGAGGAGCAGTTTCACTCCAAGAGTTGAAATGCTTTACTTGTACCATTCATTGAAATTCACATCTCAACAATCAATTAGGAGAATGAAACAAAAAGCCCCATGGAAGTAATTTTTCAGGCAGCAAGTCATCCCATGCCTAATAAAAATCATTAAAAATGGTATATGACCCCTGTCTTAAACTGCCCCATTAGGATGTATCTGATTTGGAAATGTACCATTCAGAAATAATCTCTTAGAAAATGTGCACATCTCTAGGTTTTATGACAATCAAGATGTCATCTGCATAACCCCTTTCTGAAAAGGGATCTCTAGCTTGGTACTTGGCAGAGGTTTCCTGCCTCGCCTGACAGAAAGAGAAGAGTTATTAAGGTTTCTGTACTACAGATTCTCATTTGCCAGTTGCCAATTTTGGGGCCTCATCCTCAGATGAAGTCGGTCAGGGTACTTTGATTAGTCCCGCAAGAGTTAGACATGCTGACATCAACAGGGGACATGTCCTTTAGTCTTAGTATCCATTTGTGAATACATCATCATTTTCTTCCTTCCTGTCTCTTTTTACTTTCATTCTTCGCTCTGCTGAGGTGCTCAGCTTGATTGCAAATGTACTTCTGGATCAGAGATCTCTCTTTTATAAAATTGTCTGTATTTAAGGTGGGATAAAACTTAGGGTCATCTGCTTCATCACCTCATTTTCAAGGTGAACATACCAGTTTCTATTCCAACATGCTCAAAGTTCATGATGTTTAGGTCTGACCTACATCACAATCCCAATATCATATTCATAGTTGAAAAACACATCTTTGAAGTAGCATTTAAACCAGTATCTTTACTTTTGAATCACAAAACTCACTTGTTTTTCTGCCTGACTCCAGGACTGCAACTTGATCAATGGCTTCTATGAGCGGTACCCCCAAGGGCCCAGGCTTGTCATCGGCATTGTCCGCAGTGCGTATAAAGGGAATTACACCTGTATTGTGACATTCAAGGACCATGGAAGAACCTATAATCTCACCAGAACCATAAAGATGAAGGTGGTGGGTAAGAATGACTTTAAAATGTGTAAAATGCAGGTGGATAGTTGCAGAAATGGTGAAAACAGCTAGAAGAGTCTGTCACAGGATCCATCTGTGGTTGTGCTCAATCTACATTACCCAACTGACCTGGTATATTTTTGCTTGCTGGGGTCAGCCTCGCATGACTGCCCAGGACATGTTCCACTGGAGGTCCTACCCACTGTCATGTTAAATGCCCCAAACACCACAAGGGTGACCAGGCTTAGGCTGGTCAGGTACAGCCCATGAGATGGCCAGGGGTACCCTCTGCTGGCATGTGAATGCATAACCCTGTCACTCTTATTTTTGTCTCCAGTGCCCTTTGCTGGTCATTATTTGTAGGATTGTCCCGTTATAGCCAATTTACCTTGGTCTTCTTGCAATCTCAAAGCCCTGCGTGCTGAGGCTGAGACTGTTAATCAGCCAGGCAGGGCTCCAGTTACCCAGCCTAGTGCTTGGACAGGTCCATCACAGTCACAAGGGCTCAGTCTACCTGCCAGGGAATTGTAGACAGACCTTAAAAAACTAGTGAACAGTAGAGCACATGCTGAGTCCCATGGCAACTGCTGCTTTAAGAATGGAATTAAATACTTGCAAGGGGAAATGATGTTTTATTTTGTTTTTTAGAAGCAGCAATAAAAAAAACCTGGTACAGGTTGTGCCCTGTGGGAGATGTTGAGTAGGAGATGAGAGGGATAAGGAGTTGTTCTGATGTGAGAGGCCCAAAAACTTGTACCTATATTTACCTAAACTTTGGAGAAGCATCAAAATCTGGGTCTGGCCCTGAGTTTGGGGACTAGGATTAGATTTTCTCTTTGCATGGGACCCTGCAGCAGGACTGTATCACAAGTTAGATTGGGGCATGTGCAGTGGGGGGTGAGGGCATCATGAGCGAGGCTGCAAGGACCCCAAGTTCTCCTGAAGCCCACGTCCCCACAGAGGGCTCTCTGTTTTCTCCTGCAGGATCTCCTAACAAGGCCTTGCCACCACAGTTCACCTCTCCAAATGAGAAAGTTGTCTATGAAGTGGAAGCAGGTAAATTGCAACGCTCGCTGCCTGCTGTTGCTGCCCTGGCAGCCTGCCGGCCGGGACAGGAGGACCCAACCAGGCTCAGAAGTTCTCCCGCTGTGTCTCCGGTGCTTTCCCTCACAGAGCACACGAGCTGCCACAAGTTGCCTGGCAGACTGCGTGGGGTGCCAGTTCTCCATGCCAGAATAAGAGAGCGCAGCTTTAAAAGTTTGTTTTTGCAAGCACAAGTAAAGATAGATGTTCAGCCCCGGGGATGCAGGACTGCAGCTGCAGAAGAGGAGGAAACGGAGACCCTCAGCTGCTTAGAGAAATTGCTGTAGGACCTTGCCTCAGCCCTGTCCCTGGCTGTGGTTTGCTCCAACCCTCCCTCATTCAGCCCCTTGGTAGCTTCAGCCTTCTGGCCACTTCTTGCTCATGTCCTCTTCCTTTTTGGCTGATTACTTCCTAATTAATGACAGCTCTTCTTTTGCTGGCCTTACAGCACTGTGTAGTGGGGTACCACGCCCCTTCCCCCACCCCATCTGTTTAGACTGATAGCTCTTTGGAGCAATTCCCTATATTGAATGGATCGTGTCCCATTACATTGCTGTGATAAATGTGATGCCAATGATGAGGATTAACAGCAGAGTCTTCACTTTAAAGCACAGCATTTTTTTTGGCTTAGAAGGTCAGGCTTCTTCCATAGTTACTCTATAAGATAAAATCACTTACGGGCTGATCACAAAGATATTCACACTCCCAAGCCTGATCTTGAGGGGAAGTTAGATGCCTGAACAAGTGTTCCCACACCAAAATGCTTTTGTGGAGCTGGATCCTTTGCTTTATGGCATGTATATCCTGTGCAGTGGGGATGATTAACACTTCCCAGCTTTCCAAGGAAGTGGTCGGCATGGAGCATCTCCCTTTGGGTGGGTCATTTGGTGGAGTCAAGGAATTTGTAATACATTTGAGAAGCCAGGATATTTTTTCCTATTTATTTGTCTGTCATAAATCAACCTGTCCGGGGTGTTAAACTCTTATCAGATGTCTGAAGGCAGATGCTGGCCTCATTCCCTCCTGAAGGGAGGCAGAGCTTAGGCTGGTATGATCACTGGAAAGCACAAAAGTCAGGGTGATGCTGTTTCCGCTTTGCGATACCTCACCGTGGTCCTTTCTTCCCAGGAGATGACCTTGTTCTGTCCTGTGAGGTCTTCTTCACCTTCTTGAAGGACTCACGGACCGAGGTGTGGTGGACCATCGATGGGAAAAACACAGATGACATCATGGACCCCAAGATAAAAGTCACACAAAGGTAACATTGTAATGTGAACCTTAATTTGCATCTAATTCTCTCTTGGGTCTTGCAGAGAGGTGTGGGTTACAGACATGCAACCGTCCTGCTTTCCCTGGGAAGGGAGTGTGGAGTCCCCCACTTTCCTGTTAATCAGAAACCCCGGTGTCTGCACCATGCTGCGATGAGCTCCAGGGAGGAGGCCTCCAGACCTGGACAGTGTCTTGTCAGAAGGATTTGAGTGAGCTTTGTTTACTAGTTCACATCATCACTTCTTCAGGTCCTGGTAGTGGTGCCAACAGCTGGTGCTATTGTGGGACTTCTAAAACAGGGGCAGACACAATTTTGTTTAGAGGAATGTTCCTAAATAGCATGAGTGATAAAAACGTTTAAAAAAGAGGCTGAAAATGAAAAAGTAGTATTATACATAGTATTGATTAGGAGGAACAGAGATTCAATTACATTAAGAACCCAAATGAGGTTGAGTTTGCTCAGTGCTGAGTTACACGTGGAAGGCAGTCGCTGCCCCAATCGGTTTGCAAACCTACATGGAAAAAGGAAAGGCAAAAGGAAATACTGTTCCATTTTGTAGATGATCAACTCGGGCAAAGAGAGACAAAGTGACTCACCCAGGATTGCACAGAGAATGTGACGTGGGCTCTGAATCCTGAGTTCATAAGATCTCGTTGCTTTGTAGGCAAGAACTTCCTTTGCCTCTAAAATACAATGTGACATGGCTGCAATGAGAAAATTATGAGTGGCAAAATAAATATTAAGGAAAATCAGATAAAGGAGCAGCTGCAGCTGTATGAAAAACTGAAGTGTGTATCAATTTATAAATATCAGTTTAGGTGTTGTTTTTTTTTTTTAAAAAAAGAAAGGGTTTGGTTATGTCAGGGAAAGGAGTATTTGTCACTAAGAACTGGCTCCAGTTTCACATATGTAATGCTCTATTTTTTTTTTCTCTTACAGTGAAATTACTAGAGATTTTGAAGACAAAACTGTCATAAGGACTCTAACAGTTGCAAAAGCCACACCAGAGGACTTGAAACGGAATTACACGTGCTATGCCAGAAATGCCAAAGGCGAGGACCGTAGCCAGGCCATAGTGCGCATGAAAGGTAAAATACTTGCAGAGCACGGGTGAGAAATGAGGCATGCTCGGAGAGGGCTGACGGTCCTGCCTTGAGCCTTGCCCTGCAAAACAGTAGGGGAACAAATAATTCCATTGAGCTTTTCCCCAACACACACTGTTCTGTATGCACCACTGTATTATTGCTGTCATACTGCAACGCTTCTTGGAGACAGGGAGCAAAAATGTCACATATACCTTGCCACAGTCAAGTGACTGTGGAGAGAAGAGGGGTGGATAGACCTGTTGTTCTCATCCCATCCATGTACCACAACTGAAGCAGACCTGAGGGGATGGGCTGCTTGAAATGATTTCAGGTTACTTGGTTGAATGAGGGTTTTGTGTGATGCAATAGCTACCAGTTGGCATCCTCCATTAGGCAGACTGCGCTCCTTGACCTTGCTCAGGGAGCGAGACAGTCTAACCACAACACTCTGTGGTTTTACTCCTTGCTGTGGTGATGCTCCAGTCTAGATAGAGCCATCTCGGCAAGGATAGTATGGGCTGATCCAGCTCTGTTTAGTGGGGTTTTTTTTCTTACATCTTTCTTTCTTCCAAGATTTTGTTCTTGTTTCCCAGACTTGCTTCTCAGTAACAAGAATTGAGCGTTCGCTATAGGTATGTGAGATTTCCTGGTTAAGGTGTATATTTCTGCCTCCTTATCAACCTCATCCAGAGCTTCAACGCCTGCTTGCTGTAGGTTGGACCTGCCCTTTCCCATAAGGGATGTTGCCCTGCCTTGTGTAGCTCATGCCAGACACCTTCTTCCCCTCACTCTGCCCTATTAGCATGGCTCACAGAGGTCTTTACTGGAAGAGTTCTTTCTCTTCCTTCTTGGTACTTGTTCTCCTTCCTTTTAGTCCCGTTCCTTTGAGATGAAGCTTTTCTGCATCATTAGGAAGGAACGATAGACCAAACACACAACTGAGAAAGGCTTGAAACCATCTGCCAGTGTGTTCATCCTACATACATAATGCTTCTGGAATTATAACGTTTGTACACATAGCAGAAGCGAATCTAAAATGTCCAGATCCTTTCTCTATACAGTGGTGGGCAAATGCTGTTCTCTAGTGGACTGATCTGTCCTATACTCTTTCTTCCTCCCCCATCTGCTCCTGGGCAGTTGAGTGGGTTTGCTCTGCAGACCTGGTTGCTCACCACCCCTGCTTTCTGCTCTGTTCCACGGCGAAACCCAAGAACCACCCCCAGCCACTGCTGGCAGAGCAAAACTTAAGCGAAGCTCACTGCAGGCCATCTCACTGCACATAGGAACATCAAGCATGCCAGAACCAAACCCCTCAGCACTGGTCTTCCAGTTTTTAGCAAGTAGCTACATATTTTGGCTCCAACTCTTTCGTTACATTAGGTTATGTATGTTTCCTGCTTTTTCTGGATGATTTCCCTGTCCTCCTCGTGTACTTCCGCTGCCCAACACCTAGTGAAAGTTGTTAAGTTTCTTCCATTTTCTTTTTTGTAATTAAGTTTCTAACTAAACTTGTTAAATTTTGGAAATTGTTGATGTTTCCACTCACTGGTGTTCTTTTATCGTGCAGTTTGCCAGTGTGCATGTCAGCTGCCACCGGAATCGCCATAAAAATGGAGCTGCCCAGGGATACAGTTAAAACAGTTATTTTCTGTCCTTAGTACAAAGAAGCAGCAGTGGTGTGACAGACACTGTATGAGCTGGAGGGGGGCCTGTGATGTTCTGGCTTGATCTCTACAGGTTGTCCTGTTTGTTTGCAAGCACTTCAGCTTTTCTGTGATGAACTGTGATTCTTCTTTCCTGGTAGAAAACGATCACAAAACAATGGCTAGTTACATCCATGCTGTCAGTCTGGGACAAGCCACAAGAACTGTATGTGTTTAATGGGGAGGGAAAATGGTGGCCAATGCCTCTATTTTGCTGCAGGTGAGCTTTGGCTGGCTCTAGTAGAAGTAAGTGCTGTTGTGTTGTCCCCGGAGTTTGTGTATACTGCTGAGAAGGTCACATTCATGAGCTGGCTTTGGATCGTGCGGGTGGTTTCCATCAACAAGTCATTCTACCATCTGGTTACTCCCAGGGTCTCGCTCAGAGACAGAAGTCCAGCCTGTGCTTTGACTTCCTCTGCCAGCTCAACCAGACCTAGTAACCCAGAATGGGGACTCCAGAGTCACGAGCCATCATGCGTCCTGCCAGAAAAGCCTTGGCTTGGCCACCTTCCTCTGAAAAGAAAGCCAGCTTGGCTCTTGGCTGTTCCTACGTGGTGTTTGACACAAGTTTGTTTCTGCTTAGCTGAAGGCTCAAACTCTTCTGTAAACCAGACCTCCTCTTTCTTTTTGAACCCAGTTGTAGCACCGAAGTACACCGTGGAGCTGGCCTGTGGACTGGGAGCAACCATCCTGCTCGTTGTGGTGCTGATAGTCGTCTATCATGTTTATTGGCTTGAAATGGTCCTCTTCTATCGGGCTCATTTTGGAACAGATGAAACCATTCTAGGTAAGTAGTCAAAGGGCTTACATTTATTTTATCCTGCTGTGGGACAGACCCTTCATTTTTTTTAATGTGAATTTTCATATAACCTATTTTTAACCCTCTTCACAGCATAATGACATTTTGACCTTCCATTTCTATGCATGCATTCAGTCATGTGGGTCATTTTAGAGCAAGAGGAGTCAGGCTTGGGTGAGGGGAAAGGAGAGAGAAGTCTTCTTTATTCTCTGCAGAGGTGAAGCATGGATGTGTCAGGCTCCCTGCGGCACTGCCCTGCTGATGGCTGGCTGTTTCATCTGATCTAGGTGGTCAAGATAAGTCAGCAAGTTTCAGTATGTCCCTGGTTTCTCTGGTGACTCTATGTTAAGGATTCAGGAATCCAGGGTGATTTGCTTTAAAATGTGGGAAGGCGTCCAAAAGGATGGGTCTGGAAATCACCCTTCTGTCCTCAGTTCTTCCACAGCTTCCCTGTGTTACTGGGAGTTTGCCTCTTGGGACTTGGAGCTGAGATTTCTTCCTCTGCAAGATGAGGAGGGTGTTCGAGCCCTCGCAGCTTGTGGTGTGAACCTGCCGAGGGGGTGCGACGGCTCTCGGAGGGTGTAGGCAGGGTGCAAGTCTCTGTCTGGTGGGACTGCTCATGCAGATAGACAGCAATGAGAGGCAGCAACATCAGAGATGTCAAAAGGACCCTAGACAGAAAGGGTTGGTCTCATGGCCTGCTGTGGTCTCATGGCCTCAGCAACCCAGCAGTGTCTGAATACCTGCACGCTCAGGCTGGGTAATCAGAGAGGCAGCGCTGCTGTCTTGTAACTATGGAAATCAATGTGCCTTAACCTGCGGTGTCCGGGCTGAAAGCAAGCCTTCGTTCCTGCTTTTCCCATGAAGGAAGTCAAAGGCTCAGCATGTGCAGTATCACAAGTGTCTCTTCTGCCGTTTGTGTTTCTCTATGCTCCCAACGCACAGATGGGAAGGAGTACGATGTGTACGTGTCTTACGCGCGCAACGCGGAGGAGGAGGAGTTTGTGCTGCTGACGCTGCGGGGAGTCTTGGAGAATGAGTTTGGGTACAAGCTGTGTATCTTCGACCGAGACAGCCTCCCTGGGGGGAGTGAGTATTTCACAGGGGGCTGTGCTCCATGCGCATCCTCTGTTTATTGTTCTTTGAGGTGCTGATAATAGGTAGGCGCTGGCCTATCCAGATTAACTTTATCCTTTATTTTTTTCCCTGTCTCCATTAATGATCTCTTGTTGGTATCTTCTAATGTTTTTGCTTCACGTGACAATGTCGCAGATGGTCCGGGCCACCAAATAGCTGCTGTGGGCAAGTGGTGGTTGTTGGTCATTTCAGTTACTCTCCCCAGGAGCGATTAATCTATCAACATGAGGGAGTCGGATCACTGACCTTCATGCAAACCCTCTGAGCTGTCTTAAAAATGGGGATAAAGTCAAGGCTAGAAAGAAAAGAGACGCGGGGAGTGTGGTACTGGACCTGATTGGTAGCTCACAGAGGGTAATGGTGAGTGTCTGCTTCAGGGAGGTGAGGAGACCACCATACCAACATCAGTGAGAAGATAACGTGCCCTCCCAGAAGGCCTCCCACTCACCCTCATTAATTAGAAAGCCCGTGTCTAACACGGCATACAATTAAGTTGTTATGATCAAGAGTACTTTGTTGCAGGTAGTGAGACTCATCTCTTCGCTAAGATGTAGATTTTTTTTTTTTTTTTTTTCAGTTTCAAGTTAAATCATGCAAGATTCTGGACACCGTGTCCACTGGAGGGATGCAGGGAATCACCAAGAACAGAGTTTGTGAAACTCTGCAGATAGGTATAGAGTCACACAGGTGCCACAGCAAGGGGACAAATCTAGCCAACACTCTGTTTCCAGTGTCCTGGGGGCTGAGTTGGCTCGGTGATCCCTGATGCCTACTAAAAGTTCAAAGCCTGAACTTCTGCTAGTCCAAACCAGCCCACTTTGGATTCATGGGCTTTGGGTTGGGAGCCCACTGATGGCAGGACCTGTGCTGATAAAGACCATTGGGGTCCCTTTCAGGTAGGACAGGAGGGACTGCTGGAGTCCCAGCCCAGCTGTGTGACAGAGGGAGCAGAATCAGTCTGGGATATTTATCTCCTAAATTGTTGTCAGGACACAGCACCTCTAAGTTTGAGGGCAAATGAATATATGTGTCTGAGGGGACAGAGAGACAGCTGCAATCCTGGTTCTGTTTCTTCTAGAGAGAGAGCCTGCATGACATGGCAGGGCACCCCCCAGGCTTTATTTGCTTGAAGGCAGTGCCAGGCTCAGAGCAGGTTTGCTCTGAGCTGTTCTCATCAGTTATTCCTCAAGACATGCATCTCCCTCCTGTTCCCTCTGCTGCTTCTTGCCATCCTTTCCCTTTGGAGGGTCTCATTTTGTTCGCAGCGTGGCTCTCCTGGGCTCCCTGCCCTTCACCCGAAGCGCTCCCGTCCCTGCTCACCCTGGCAGTCACTACAGGCCTCAATCCAGCGCCAGCCCTCACCGCTGCTGGGGTGGCTCCTCATTGCACTGCCGTTGGCAACACTGCTGGGGCTTCCCTGTTGCTTCTTAGCTGGGATTTGACTAATCTTCTTCTTGGGGAGGCACGGCAGGCCAGGAAATAGCTTTTTGGCAGCTGGTGTCATGCCTCCAGAATGTGCATCTGTGTCACGGGTAGAGAGTTATGTTGTCCTTGATGAAGAAACAGTGGGAGATGGATTATCCTGTGAGTCTGCTGACAGGAACTAATCAAACGTGCATGACAGCTAAATGAAGTTGCCTGTCAGCGTTATTTTATTCTCCGTTGTATTTTCTGACCAGTCAAGAGCGTTCCCTTGTCAATGAAGTATGGGAGATCCTGCAGCAGAGAGTGCAAGCACCGGGATTCACACTTACAAGGAATTTTCACATTAATTACAGAAAGTTGCTTAAGGACAGTCTACCTGCAGATGTTAGAAAATCAAAGAGGATCCACAGTTACCATGACATGTCTCCAGCTCAAAGGGTGCCGCTTTTGGGACACTTCATTAAAAGCCCTCAGAGCAGTTTACCTGTCACTTCTAGAAACACTCAAATCCACTTTTATCGATGACAACACCAGGAACAGCTGGATGAGTAACAGGAATTAGGATGGTAGTATTTCCAAAGCAGATTAGCCCATGAGGACACTCAGGGAGGGTGTAGGTACCTATTGTGTGTATTTGGTGGGGGGAACCTGGGGCAAGAGGAGTGAAGGGATTACCTAGAGTCATTCCGGACATCTGCCAGAGGAGGATGTAAGTGTATGCATTCAGGCTTCCCTGCGCCTCTGAGTCTTTTCCTTGAGGTCTTGTGTTGTCCAGCTGGCAGTTTTCCTGCTTTGCTCCAGAGAGTCTCTTTTTCCGCTCTCACTAGAAGAAAGCTAAATCCAAGCCTACCAGAGCAGCCCTCTTGACCACATGGCATCCTCATAGCATTGGGTGGTGTCACTGCCACATGGTACAGTGCCTTTTAGATGTACAGACCTCAGGCATCTCTGTGTAGCGTGGGGAGGAGGAAACACATCTGTAGGCAGCCTGGGGCTGGGAGTAGATGTCAGTGTATGGGGCAGTGGGTACCATCCAGGGTGTAGGAGGCCCTACATGGTTGGGAAGCATCAGTGTAGTCTCTAGAGAAGGCCTTCAAGGGATTTTGTTGTCCCCTTCAAGAGACACCTGGTGTCTCACTAGCAGATCAGCAGCATGTTCTTGGCCATCACTAACCACCTCAATGTTTCTTTCTCCCAGTTGTCACAGACGAAACCCTGAGCTTCATCCAGAAAAGCCGACGTCTACTTGTTGTACTGAGCCCCAACTACGTCTTGCAGGGGACACAGGCCCTGCTGGAGCTCAAGGCTGGTCTAGAGAATATGGCCTCCAAGGGCAACATCAAAGTCATTCTAGTGCAGTACAAAGCCATCAAGAAGAGCAAAGTGAAGGAGCTGAAGCAGGCCAAGGCGGCCTTGACTGTCATTAAATGGAAAGGCGAGAAATCCAAGTTCCCAAAGGGCAGGTTCTGGAAGCAGCTGCAGGTGGAAATGCCAGTGAAAAAAATCAGCAGGAGTTTGAGCCTCGACGGGCTCATACGTATCCCTGAAAAATGTTTGACACCATCAGAAAACAAATCCCCCCAAAGCCACAAGTTAGGCCAAGGAGTAGGAAGGAACTCAGGGTTTTTGCCATGAAGGACTGTGTCCTAAGCATTTCAGTCGTGCCTCCCTGCAGCTTTTCTACTGCCCTGGCAGTAGAGAGACCAAAGATGCATACACCTCCTCTCTGCAAGTGCACATCCTTATCGTCGACCACACAAGCTCTGGGATTGAGGTCTATAAATTTGGGCTATCCAGGTGGGAATGCAGCCATCACCTTGTGATGGTGTGTTATTTGTATAGGCCGGTACTCCTAGACCTAGGTGCTATGGGACCTGTGTTAGCATCCAGGACAGAGCTCCTTTCCTCTCCTAAGCGCCTTCCTCTGTCCTGGCCATTGGTCCCTGTTGCAGAGACTGGGGAACAGTTTGAAAGGTGGTTCCAGTATAGAGCCTTTCATATGTGTCCTCATCCTGTGGGATCACAGATTTCTGCTTCACTGGGGGGAGCATAGTCTCTTGAGGTTCCTCATCTTTGCTCCCCACATTTCTGTAGGAACAGGTACATTCAGATAGCTTGGCAATGCGAAATGGCTGGTACAAAAGCATTTTTTATTTTCTATTTTTTAAATTCTGCTAGGTGATACTGTATTGTAGCATTTCTACTAATAAGTGATCGGTGTCTGGGACTCTGCAGTCTTCCGAGTACCCCAGATCCTTCAGGGCTGTAATGCTCATAATCCAGGGGAAATCTCTCATTTGTACAGGCCATGGAGCATGTCTGAGAGATGCTTCTTTGTAGACTAAACTCAGGGACTTCACAAGCACTGCAAGGAACCCCAATTTACTACTGAACCCACCTACTGTGTCTGTGCTGCTGGCTGGGGAAAAGCATCATGCAAGGTGCTGCCAAGGCCTCTGGGATGACACTGGATTTATGTCCAGATCCCCAGGAGACCCTACAAACTTATTTGAACTTACTAAAAACTACTGGCTCTGTCCAGCTGGGTAAGACTGGGGGGAAAGGCTGGGAGAGATGGGGTTGTTCAGCTTTTAGTAGGGCCTGTTGCAATAGGACAACGGGGAATGTTTTTAAACTAAAAGAGGGTAGATTCAGACTAGATTAAAGGAAGAAATTTTTTACGATGAGGGTGGTGAAACACTGGCCCAGGTTGCCCAGAGAGGTGGTAGATGCCCCATCCCTGGAAACATTCAAGGTCAGGTTGGACGGGGCTCTGAGCAACCTGACCTAGTTGAAGGTGTCCCTGCTCATTGCAGGGGGGTTGGACTAGATGATCTTTAAAGATCCCTTCCAACCCAAATTGTTCTATGATTTTATGAAGGTGCAGTGTTCTCTGCCTGGCTATGAACAACATCACAT
This sequence comes from Chroicocephalus ridibundus, assembly GCF_963924245.1. NCBI lineage: Eukaryota > Metazoa > Chordata > Aves > Charadriiformes > Laridae > Chroicocephalus > Chroicocephalus ridibundus. The sequence goes on from NC_086289.1 coordinate 45,186,073, forward strand.
TTGTAATTCATGGCTCAGGTTTAAACTAGCCTTGGCTTTCCAAAGCAAGCCTGCACCCATCATGTTTCCAGCCCAGAGTTGCAGAACAGAGGATGTATCTCAGCTTCTGCAACCATCGCGCATATTGGAAGTATAAAAAACCACTGAGTACCAGTCCTTGCTTCAATGGGAGGCAGCAGGCGCAGGGGAGGACCCTGGTGAGTTAACCCCCAAGTAGACAGGCTTTTCAGACTGAGAAGGGGAGTGTCCCTTCCCTTGTAGGACAGACCAAAGCACAGCGGGACCCTGGCATTGATTGGTACTGTTGTTCACAATGTTTTCACGTGGAACTAGAAGCTCTGGGGGTGTGCCCATGCTCCTGTAGCTCCCAGTGCAAGGGCCTGCCACTTAATTGTGGAATTCAGTATTACGCACACTAAGTACGTGCTTCTTTTTTCTCGATAATGGTTGCTCCTGAGTCAGCTCTGACTCATGCTTTCGCTCGGTTGGTGTCCAGCGGGCGAAGCAGAGCCATTCATAATGGCGTTAAAAAAGCACTACAATTTGGAGTCTATGCACTATTCGCCCAGCTGAGCGGGGAGGTTCGAGGGCGTCCCAGTAACCAGCCCAGCCTTAAAGGTGTGGGGATGACTCCCGGCGCCGGCAAAGCCCCTGGCTCTTAGCATCTTACGATTAATAAATGTTATTCCAGGGCAGCGGGGAGCCGCAGACACCCGTGCCATTGGGCAGGTACTGTACAAAAGTAGAACAAATAGAACTACTTTCTCACCTTCCTCTTCGTTCTCCCTCCCCCCAGGTAAGCTCTGCTTTAAGCAGGTAAAATTGCAGTCCGCTTCACTGAAGGCAGTGGAGCTCCTCAGTGGCTCAGAGGGGCTTGAAAGCTTTGCTGCTACAAGCTTTTCTACTGTGGCTGTCTGTGGAGGGGCAGAGCTCCTTCCCACACTCCAGAAAGCTTCGTTTGTATGAGATAGCACCCAAAACCATGCTCAGCTTCACGCAAAGCTATTGCAACCCCATCATTTTGCCCAGCTTCACCTTTTTGTTTGTGTTTTCAGCATCCCTGTAATCGGCTGCCAGATCTGCAGGCAGAGGGAAGGCCCTGAGGCCAAAGCAGAACTGTGTTAGATTCCAATTTAATTTCTAAAAAATTGTCTCAAAAATACGCATAAATTCAATTAACATCCCAGACCTCACCACATCCCATCTCACTTTTGGCTGAAGTACCAAGAGAACTTCTGCTGATGTTTTAGTCTGATTATTTTCAGAAGTTAAATCCACCTCATTTATTGTGCTGGTTTTATTCAAAGAGTTTTCCAAATAAACAACAGACCAGGACTTTCTCTGGCGTTACATGGCAGTGGCCCTTGGCACCATTGCGACCCCAGAACAGGATTACTGAGAGACATCAGCAGAGCACCCACAAGGCAGGAGGTGCGATGGTCTGAAGGGGTCCAGCATGGGAAGGAATAGCACTGGAGCAGGCTCTGTTCCTTCCTGGAGCTTTACCACTGGCGCTGCTGGGAGCTGTCAGGCCAGGGGTAAAGCCCAGTCCCAGCTGTAATGCAGATCTGCAAAGCACCTCAGATACGCCTGCCATTTCATCCTATGCCACACGTGGTTTCCATTACGGGATTCTGTCACAGCGTCTGTCTAGTTCAGTTGATTCATTTGGGTTTCTGTGTTCTAACCTAACATTTACCAATATGCAGCTCCTACGGAGTTCCTCATTGTTATTTCATGGGGAAACAGCATGGCACAAATTGGAAAAAAATGTCTTCCCCCCCTGTGCCATTTGATGGTGTACAGCTGTTCCAGAGTTTTCCCTTCTCTTTTCTGTATGTTTTTGCCTTTGTGTTATTTGGTCTGTGAAGCGTCAGTATTATTTTATTTTGCTTTTCAATAAAACATTTTCACTTTTGCATTTCAGTCCTTGTGCATTTCTCATAAGTGTCATTTTCCTCCCCATTACGTCTGCGAAAGGCTGTTAAAGAAAGATGACTGCAGTCCCAGCCTCAGGATCTTTGGGGGACACATCCTTAGAGGGGGGCATTTTCCTGGCAGTTTTATGGTGTGCCTGCAGAGATCCCAGGGTACCATCACTGCTACCAGGGCCATGAAAGCAGAAACACAGTGACATGCAGCATTCAGATGTCACCCAGCAGCGGACATGCACACACGCAAAGTCTCTGACCTGAAGAGTACTCACTCGTCAATCACACGATAGAAGGATGGGAAGGAAACACCATCCCTTTCCTTGAGAGACCGAGCCAGAATGTCGAACAGAAATCTTGGAAATCTGCCCAAACCACAGAAATAAAACTGACTTTTAGGCTGCTTTGCCCATCACCTTCCAGGTAGTTGGGTAGAAAAGGTTCATTCAGCTTCCTATTTTCTCATCCAAGCCATTTTATTGGCTTTTTCCCTTGTTTGCATGCTAGCAGGTAAGTCAAGAGGGAGACTAGCACTTCCAGACCACTAGCAAAATGAATACTTGCGACAATGTGTGGATTTAGGGTCTATGGGGTATGGGATCTATGCCCCTCCCCAGCTTTTATTGTGCTGGGACAAACATATGGCTCTCATAACACTGTTATATCTCTAGGGTGCATTAGGGGAGACACAAGTAAACCAACAAAAATATGCGGGCTCCTTCATAATTGTGTAGTAAAGATGGAAGTTTTTTTTAGTATAAAGCAGTTATCTGAGAGTATCAAATTCCCAGCTCTGTTGGTACCCAAACCCTGCAGCCTTATTGCTGCCTGTCCCATCCTGTGCCGTTGGTGTCACTGGAAAGGACCATCCTGCCTGCCCACTGTGAAGTGGCCGCTCGGGATTTTTCGTGAGCTGGGATTACGTTGTAAACTGAACATCCCAAGGTATCCTGGCCAGCCAAGTCTAAATGCCTCCCGTTCTCAGAAACAAAATCTATCTTTGGGAATTGGAGCATTTTCCCTGCCAAAAAAATGTCGCGTCTCAGAAAGTGTTTAAAATTGATAAAAGAAAACCATCACTGTCAGCTCAATCAAAACATTTCATTTCAGCAGTGTTGGAATCATTCACATTAATTGAACCTGTGCTTTTCGAGCAGGCAGGTAGAAAAGGTGACCTCCCAGGGGCTGCTCCTGCCTACGTTTTGCTGTGCTGCCGTGATTCCAGTTTCAAAAAGAAAGACCTTTCAAACCAGCACAGGAGCTTTTTCTTACACAAAAAGTTGAAGCTTGGCTGATTTCAAAATAGATCTCAATTGGTTATAGAAAGGTTTGAATGAGGTCTGGACTCAGCAAATTGGGAGATTGCTGCCAATTCTTTGTGCCTTTGAAATAGGGTGGTAAGAACGTTTCATGGCGTTAAGTGGCAATTCTGACAGGACTGACTTTATCATCTGCTTTTGCTTTCAGTGAGTCCATGTTTTCCTGTGTGTTTCGGGGGGGGGGGGGGAGGGAGGAAATCCCCCCAAACCTTGTATACAAGAAAAAAATACTGCAAATAGTTTGTTTTAAATTCCAGTATTACATTAAAGAACCAAACAGTGCCTTATGTTCTCTCTTAGGAGATTATTGTTCAATCCTTTTTCTGATCACAAGTTCTTGGTCCCCATCTAATCTAGTGACAATGAGTTTTAGAGCTAGTCACGTATCTTTGAAAAAAAAAAGTGTTGCTCTGTACGATATTAAAATACGATGCATCCAGGTGCAACACGGTGCACCTTCTGCTGTGAGATAAGGAAAGAGACAGCCAGGTGCTGGGAGAATAAGAGGCATTGCCATTGCAGGGAAGGTACAGTATTTTTATATTAAATATTTTTATATATTTTATATAAAAGACCATTGTCACACTGACAGGGAGGGACGGGAGTCTCCAGACTGAGGAATCAAGGCTTTAGCTGCGTGAAAGGCGATGGAAGCAGCAGGTAGCTCCTCTCCTCAGAACAGGGGGGGTTTTCTCTCTGAGTATGCAAGAGTTCTTGCTCCAATGATCCCTGCTCTGCTTGAACACCACATTGTCCTCAGGTCCCCCCCATCTCAGGCATCAGTACTCAGTGAGTGAGTGTTTTTTTTAAAGTTTTTACAGTTCTATTAATTAGCTTGGGTTAATTTGCTAAGTGCCACAGCCCTATTAATTCTCATCCTTTCCACTGCTCACCCATTAGCCATGACGCCTTCAATATGCTTACTGTATCCCAAGCCATGGATAGAAGTCCAAGGACATCCTTCAGGTTTGCTGCTTTTCAACATTCATAATAAAAGAGATGCTGCCCTTGCCTGGCACCCTTCCAGCTAAGCATCTTGCTGAGCTTTACAAACTGAAATTAATCCCAAGAAATGCTTTGAAGGACAGTATTCCCCCCCGCCGCCCCCCGTCATGGCTAGGGGAATTGATGGAGAGGTTTACGGCTGACATTTTTGCTTTCTAGGTTTGGAGGCTTCCATTGCTAGATGAGGGGGAGGGAGGTGGATCTTAGCCTCGGCAGTGTGAGCTGTGGCATGGTGATGTGATGACTTCACTTTGTTCACCCCAAGCAAAAGGCTGCCAGAGCTGTGGGCAGGTGGTTCCTGAACACAACCTGCCCTTTCCCAAACGCCTGCGCTTCCCTGGGCAGGAGTGATGCCGTGCAGTGGAGAAGTCAGAGTATGGTCTTGGCTTATCCTGCCATCCTGGCTTCTCGTTTACCACTTCAGCCTTCTCAAAAACCCACTGCAAAGCAAAAATGCTGCTATTGCTCCTGTAGTCCCTGCCAGCAGGAGCGTGGGCAAGTTGAAAGTCACTGGGCTTGTGCCAGGTTTCCCTCTGTGGGAGGGGGGATCTGTGCAGGTATGCCACCAAACAGCTTCCTTCAGCTTTTCTCTCCCCGCTCCCTCCCCCTTGTGCACCCCAATTCCTCTGCTCTTACACTCTTAGATACCACTGAAGCCGTGTTCGACTTCATCCAGAGGAGTCGCAGGATGATCGTTGTCCTGAGTCCCGATTACTTGACGGAGAAGAGCATCAGCCTCCTGGAGTTCAAGCTGGGCATCATGTGCCAGAACGCCATCGCCACCAAGCTCATTGTGGTGGAGTACAGGCCGCTGCAGTGCACTCACCCCAGCATCCTCCAGCTGAAGGAGTCCGTCTCCTTCGTCACCTGGAAGGGGGAGAAGTCCAAGCGCTCCGGCTCCCAGTTCTGGAAGGCGTTGCGGCTCGCCCTGCCGCTGCGCAGCCTCAGCGCCGGCTCCGGCTGGAACGAGAGCTGCTCCTCCCAGTCGGACATCAGCCTGGACCCTGTCCAGAGGAGAAGGAGCCGGTTGAAAGGGCAGCCCGACCCACGGGGCGCCACGGCGGGGACTCTCACTCCCGGAGGGACAGCCTTGACCCCTGAGTCAAAGGCCAAACACCGAGCCAAGCACTTCTTGACGTGCCGGTGTTGTGGGACCTATTGCAATGGCAGCAGTAGACTCAAGCGCAAGCACCAGGCTGTGGCCGAGCCCAGGTGGGACACTCATCTCTGCAAGCCGGGCTCGGGCAGGCCCGCGGCGCAGGGGGTTCAGGGCAGAAGTCGACCCGAGCCCCCGCCGGCACAGGCTCCCGCTCTCGCCCTCTGCCATTACAGCGACCTGTCCAACAACAACGACTTCTACGTGCTCTAGCCAAGAGGCTGACGGCACCGTGGGTGCTGGGCCGGCCAAATAAACTCACTGCAGCCTCAGCTAAGATGTTTTTATGATATCGCAGGCTGACGCGGTGTCGTTCGCCGTCAGTCCCGTGCCAGCACGGAGGACTGCAGCAATACCACCGGTGTCGGTGATCTGAGCCAGGGACCTGCAGCCACACGCAGAGCAGTGGCTGGGGGCTGCCTGCCCGGGTCCTTCTCCTTAATTTAAATTGCGAAGTGGAGCCAAAAATGCATTTCTCTGTCATTGCTTTTCCCCAGCTGTGGTCTCAGGGCTGCTGCTGGGGTCGGGTGCGGGAGGGCAGGTCCCCAGATGGGGGTCGGGAGGGAGGGAGGGGGGAGAAGCCGTGCTCCTGGCAGTAACCTCTGGAGAAGGGGGAGCAAACCTGCATTTTGCAAAGGGTAAAACTTTGCTAATGAGGGCAACGGGAGCCCTGGCCAGTGCAGCAACATGCCATGCAGTATGGTGCGTTATCCACTGTGGTTTAAAAGAACTCGGTCAAAAGTTTTAAGAGAAGTCCCTTCTCTCTAAATAAAACTGATTTCTTTAACCTGCTGTTGTTACAAGTGCCGTGGGAACTGGTAAATGCCAGAGCCTTGTTCACCAAGCGGTGCCTGGGGATGTGGTTTGCTCAAGCTGGCTGAGGTCCCCTCCTGTTCCCAGTGCTTCCAGTGGGCTCCTGGGCTTGGTTCGTCTCCCAGCTTCACCATATGATGAATTTGTTCTGTCAGTTGCGTGGCCTTTCACACAGCGAGAAAGAAAACCATTACAAATCTAGGGAAATATGATTTAAAAAATTCTCTGAGTAGTCAATGAGCTCAGGGATAGGAGCGAGACCTGAAACACTCACAGAAAACCTCAGGCACTGAAGCTGAGGGGTCAAAACTCAACCACACTTCATTAGATAACCGAAAGAACCTTTGAAGAGTCTCCCTGGGGCTGCTGTTTCATCAGCCCGTTGAGCTGGCTGTCAGTAGATTTTCTCGCTCTTCATCCACGACGAAAACTTCATTTACCTCATTCCGTCTTGTGTAACGACTCCTTTCCCCGCTGAGGAAGTGTGTTGGGTGCTAAGCTTGGGAGTCGGCCGCTCGCTCTTAGCGACTGGGTGATACACGGCATTTGTTTTCTTTGCCTGAGACAAAAAAAAACCCACTGGTGGTTCACCACTCTGGTCAGTCTAGTTGTTACCTCTCTGTTTGGCAAGTAATTATTTTTCTTCTGCCTTGGAAATATAACTGAGCCCTTGAGGTAGAGGGTCTGTGGCCTGGGACAGACCCTTATCTGATGTCCTCCAGGTGCAGCCCTGTGAGGGAGGAAGGGGCCACATCTCCCCCATTTTAAGAACGCGGAAGCCCAGTTATAATTCACACATCGCTTTTCTTGCCTCAGCGGCTCCTCTTCCCCAGTATTGCCCTGACTTTTTTGATCCTCTCCTTCTGAGATCGAGCACAGCTGATGGCTCTCCTGTTACAAGTCTCTGTGAGCTGAATCCTAACAACCCTGCTGCAACAGACCGAGAAAATAGAAACGAAAAAACCTGGTGCTGAGTCAATCTAAATAAAATAAGGGCAAAAATACCCCCTACCAGCTCACGGGAATTAGAAATTCAGACTCCAGAGAACTCTCCAAGCATTAATTTCTCTGTAATTTCAAGCAGATACATTGTAAATGTCTCAGAAAAGTTTTATCCATACACGGCCATTCTCAGTGATCAAAGAGGAGCAGGAATGAGATATTTGGAAAGCAAGCTGATTGATAAATTGCAAAATGCTTAGTGAGAAGCAATCAAAATACCATTAAATGGTTAAATGGTTCCAGTTGCTTACAACTAGGTGTGGGATGGTACTGTCTATAAGTTTGGTAGAGCTGAAAACACAAGCTACAAAATACAAATAATTTGCAATCAGTCAACCTCCAGAGTCAGCATATTTGTTATTTGTTGGAATTTAAACAGCTTTTATTTAGAGACTTTGCCCTTATTTGACCGTGGTGTTCTCTCAGTCAAATACAGCAATCCAAAGATGCAGGAGACCACAGCTGTGGCTTTTAGCAGATGTACAAAATGGCCAGCTCCAGCCCTTTTTGGGCAAACCGTCACCTCTTCACGAAAAAACAACTGCAAATTGGTAAGGACCATTGCTTGTCCTGTTGCTTCCACAGAGCTGGTGCAATTTTTGGTTACTACGCACCAAACCCAGGGTTTTGGTTGCTCTTGTAACCAATACTGAGCCGTGGTGGATTTCAGTGCGTGCAGAGCCTTTGCCCCCTGAGGCCAGGCTCCCAGAGCCTGAAGGCATGATGTGGTGGATGGGGTGTCTCAGCAAGGACACAGAGACTAAACCCTAGAACCAATTTCGGTTGTATCTGTTGCTTGTTGCATTGGAAATACCAAGGTCTGTTGCTTGGAAGTACCCCCAAGCATCAGTGCAAGCACTGGTCGTGCTGTGGAGACGTTGCTGCTTAAAAAGAAATAATAAATGCACCTCTCAGGCCCCTTTTGTAAAGATGTTAATGAGACACATAAATGTTGCAGAATGGTTTGTAGAAGAATATGACTTTAATTCTTCATAATACCAGACACGGTAATGGCCAGACACAGGGTACACAACATTTACACTGTTATGCCTGTAATCAGGCTAATGATTTTTACTTTACTAAAACGTATGGGCCACAAAGTCATTTGGCTCGAAAACATCAAAGAGTTTTCCAACTCATCAGTATTTGTTCAAGTGAATAATCAGCCTCACACTTAATATCATGCCTGATTGTTGTTTTGCCTGGGTTTTGCTTCCAGGCAGGGTCCTCGTTCTACCTTAATCTGCTGCAGCAGATTCTCAGGGATTTTTCTGTCCATGGGGGTATTTGCACACTGTTGCCAAATTATGTGGCAATCCGTTGCCCGTGAGAGTTTTGTTCTCAAGTTTTCCAAAAGGTTTTCTACCTTTTCTTTGTTGTTTAATCATTTTCAGACATGGGTTACAGAGACATCTCTCCTGTTGCTTGGGCTGCGCAAGGAGGTGAAGTTCCTGACCCGCGGTTATTCACCGCTTCCCACTGACTCTTTCCTTCACATCCTTCCTTTTCCACCACATCTCAGTGGGAAACCAGACTTCATCGCTCATCCACTCCAACACCTTTTCCAAGGAGGTGTTATGGCTGAGGTGCCCCCCTCCGGCACTCCATCGGCATGATCTTAGATGAATTTTTTTGTTATGCTGCACTGTATCTGCTTGGGGCCAGTTCATCAGGCAAGCCAGATCACGTTGCGTGCTTGGTGAAGCGGGAAATAACGATGACAGACAATCTTTGTGCCATCTGCCACGGTTATTAGCAAATGATGTTTTATTTATCTCCAGATCATCCATGAAGCCACTGACTCCCATTAGAAACACGCTCAATGACAAGTTCTCATCTTTTGAGATCTGTAGGTTAATGGATGAAGGACCAGAAACCGCTGTTAATGTGCGCAGAGTGGTGCTTACAAAACCCTACCACACCTATGTACCCACAGTTACCAGCTAAGCTGGAAATACCAGTGATGAAAAAAGGTCATTTGGGAATATCTGCTCCCATAGAGCCATGACCACTCGCTACTAATTAATTACACTGACACCTTGAAATTCCATATGTGGGCAATTCCATATTGACTAGTCTGCGAATGAGCCTGCAGTGGCCCATACAGATTTGCAAAGAATTTGAGTTTGCCGTTCACAGGAAATCCCATTGTTTAGGGGGTTTTTTTGTCTCCTCTCCTGTCATCAAAAAGAGCACAAATAGCACAAGATGACATAAAATTTTTCCACAAAATTTTCTTGGCAATCTATATCTATAGCAAATGGAAAATATTTGATTCCCATTTTAATCTCTATTTTCTTTAACATAAGCATGTTTTGAAAAGTTTTTTAAACAAATCCCAAAATGTGCTATGCCGAGAGTGTCAAAAACATGTTGGTATTTCAATTCTGTTTTGCTTGCAGCATGTTTTGTTAAGACTAGTCCCTTTTAAAACATTTCAACTTAAATGAAAACAGTGTTTTCCTTTGAAAATTGGCTTCCATTATAAACACACCATCAGATCTGCATTGGTTATCAAACTTGCCCTTTTCTGCATATTAGCCCAGCATTCTCAGTTTTCGGTATTTTCAGTTTCCCAGTCTTCTAAGATTTATTAAAGAATTAGGTCAGTGATGCCATGAGCTCCTCAACCAACCCTCTAGCAATTGAAAAGCCTCCAACTGTATTCTTACAGCTAGCTGGAAAAAATCAACATGTTTGCATACCAGATCGTATCAGCTCCTCAGATCTCACTCATGTTTGTGTATCAGGTCCAAGAACTTGGCTGTGGATGATGCCTCACTACCTCTTTCCTCCTATATACTGCCAACACAAATGGAGATGTCTCTGAAGACAGCAATCCATGCCTTCTGCTTTGCTCGCACTCTTTCAATGCACGCTGTTGCCAGTGAAAGAAAATTCTGATCCATTCATGCTTACGTATAAATTGCATGCTCCTTTCTGGAGGCAGGCAAGAGTAACATCTATCATTTTTTTTTTCACACCTCTGCCTCAAAAGCATCTCCTCCCCTTGCGGTGGTGCACGAGAGAGCAGCCTGTTTGCTCCCATTCAGTATCAGCCTCGCTGGCACGTGTTCTTTTACCTGCATTTAACGTCCTGACGGCGTCGGACAGCATTTCAAACTCACTCACTACACCCTTCAGATTTGCACACATGAAAAAAGTAAAAATCAAACATCTGGCTATTGTCCCCTAATATCCGCATCTATTTTAGCTGGTTTCATGCGCTCTAGCAGCACAATCCCGCCAGAGTCCTGGTTCACCCAAACAGCAGTAAATGCTCAGTTTGGTCTACTTTTGCTCAGCATTTGGCACAAAGCTGGACCTGAATGGAGAAAAGTGAGAGCACCTGGGCTATGTCAACACCTACCACCCAGCTTCTCAAATAACCACCAGACCCCATACAGGGCTGCTCTAGTAATGCTGGGTGCTAGTTTTCTTCTTGCCTGGCTCCCATTTCCCGTGAGGTCTTCAAGGATACAGTTTAATAAATGCCAATGGTTTCAGACAGAATCCATTCATATCGCTCTAATTTTAAGCATTTGTTATTGCTTCTTTTGGGAAATATGGAAATAGACACTGGAAAATTAACCAAGCTGAGTTATCCTTTTCCCTGGGGACACCTTGCACGTCTGTTTTGCTTTGTTCTTATCAGTGAGCCAGACCTCTCCCACACGCCCCCTCTCACCCTGCCAAGCTCCTACGCACAGACACCATGGAAAAGATGCTCAGAGCTCACTCCAAACCTAACACTTTGCTCAGTCCAGCTCAAGTGCACGCAACTCCTCTTACATGAATTTTAGGCCAAGGGGTGACCCAAGGTCGCCACCTCGTAAACTAGATCAAGATGATTTGCCTTCCCATCCTCATTTCTAATTTAGTTACCTATCTTTCTTGCCTGTCTGTATCTGAAGCTTCCTGATAACCACTGTCATGCACACAAGCAGCATCCAAATATTTCCAGCTGCTCTGCACACCAGCCTGACTAGTGGAGGGAGACAGATTTAGCAGGTGGCTGGGACTCACTGTCTGGCTGTACTCCAGCCTACCTGCCTGCTTTCTTCCTCTCACTTATTCCTCACTGAAATACAGCAGCTTGCCTCCTGCCCTTACACCCCTGCTATAACAGTATCTGGACAATTCAGTCTCTAGCATGCTCTTTCTCTCCATCCTCCACGGGTAAGGAAGTGTGTACCAGATGCTACACAGATGTCAGGGGACACCTCCTGCTCTAAAGAGGCTCTGCTCTTATTTTGTGCAATCCCAGCTGCCATACATAGCCTGGCGGTAAACTTCCTGAAGGTGCACTAAGTCTCCCCGGTTTGGCCCTGCCCACAGCAAAGAGGTCAACACAACAGATGCTTTTGAGCAGTGACTTCATCAGCAAGCGTGTTCCAAATCTGCGTGCAGACGTCTGTCTGCCAGTTACTAGCGTAATGCCGGAGCATCCAGATCCGAGCAGCCTGCAGGGTGTCACCTCCTGTCACCGGCTGTTTCAGTTTGGTGGGTAGCTTACATTTAGTCTCTAGTAGGTGATGTTATGAAAGGAGATGGAACAAGGAAAGATGTGGCAGAGAAAATAGGTCACATCATTCCAATTAAAAAAATTTACTCGTCCTGGCATTTTCAGTTGTACTTTTATTTATGGTAGAGTTAGTGGGTTTGTGGGTTGGGTTTTTTTTTTTAAATACAACATTTGGCAGGCAAATAGCAGCTCTCCATTGTAATACTCAAAGTGAATCTGTGTCCGCTCACTTCACGGAATAAAGGTAACCTTTATTATTCTCTGTTTAGCCAATGCTTTTACTGAAATACTAGAATAAGAAGAGCAACTTGTCCAAAAGCAAGCTCTGGGGCTGTTGTTGAGAAGTCACAGCTGCCTGGCTGGCACCTTAGCAGCATTCCCCATTAGCTGCTGTCACCTTTATGGCTCAATTGGAATAACTACTGCATTATTTGATTTTCACTGCTTTCCTCTCGGGTTGGCATTTGGCCTGTCTTTTTAAATACCATATGCTGTAACCTCCCTCCCCTTATTACTAGGGATAGTTAGAAGTTCTTGCTACCTCTCATGCCTGGCTGCAAAAGCTGAGCAGACAGGATTAATACTAGACAGTAGTTACATTAATATTTTCCTTCATTTTTGAAAGATAGAGAGCACCAAATAATTAAGTAACTTTTCTAGCAAGTGGCAGGGAGAATCCTTGCAACAAGTTCCACCTGCTGCAACTCCTTTACTGCCTCAAGCAACTCCCTTAAGGGTCACCCCATTAACTAATCAGTCAATGCTTATTAATTACATCAGCTGTATCTGAGGAATATAGCTAGGCAAGCTAGCCCTCACAAAAATGACTGAGAAGCAGGGCTTTGTTTAGGTATGCTACTCTATGCCTGCTTTGGAATCTGGAGGGGGAAGTGGGAGTCCCTAGAGATCACTTTTCCTACAGCTCACAATGGTAAAGTATGACTTCTTATCTCCCTTAAGACAAAACACTGAGAGGTGGATATCTGAGGACTTCCGGGTACCTTACTCTAGATAAGTCCCTGTGGTTACGTAGAGGCTTCATTGTAGAGTCGAGAGATTAACTTTGCGTCTATTAAGCTTAGCTCGTTCAGTTGAAATACAGCTTCTGCATTGTCTCCATAGAAATACTGAAGGCAAACGTGCTGGTGCTTCCCTGCTACTTTCAAAATGAACTCCTTTGAGTTTTGCGTGTCCAGATTCCCAGTACTTCTAGAGCTGACTAGACAAGATTGCTCTCTTCTATGTATCCTTACGTTCTGTTACATGCCAAATGGATGTTTTAAATAGTGAACTTAATGGTCTTTAGTGCTCTCTACCCCTCTTCATGTTTTTTGTCAAGTTAGCCCCTTTAATCAAGTTCCCCTAGACCAGTTGTTGCAATGCACAGCCTATTCTAAGCAATCCCAGTCTGGATTAACCTGAAGCATGTTTTTTTTTTCCTCCTGATTCCTCCTTCTCCCCCCCCCCCCCCGCCCCCCACACCCCCCCGCCCCCCACACCCCCCCCGACTAGTTATTGCTCCTTCTCTGCTGGTGCATTCATTTGAAGAGACACACACAGAATCTTGGGAAAACCTGACATTCTGTCCATGACTTGCTCTGCCCAGTAGTCAGATAATCAGCAATGATAAATACGTGTGAAATCCATAACTAGTTTGTACCTTTCCCACTGTGCCATCAGCTGTAGCTAGTACAGGCTGACTAACACACCGGGACTGTATCGCACCTTTCTGAAGGGCCTGTGGAGTGTGTGTGGGTGAAATGCGAGTAGGTTATTTTGTCCCGATCTGCATTTTTAGAGGTGTTTGGACTTCTAATACATGGCTTTGTATACAAGTGTGAAGGGTTCACTTTTTTCCTTGTAGCTGGAGCATTCTAGCAGCTGTGCTTCCCTGTTAACCTCTGCTGTGTTTCCGTGGACAATCATCTGCAGAGATTAGTGGTGTTTGCTATAGATGGAGCCAGACAGTGGCCTTCAGGTGCAGCCGAAAAGGCAGGTTATCCTCATAGGAAATGCAACCAGCAGTTTGTGCTTCCCTCTGCGTTAAGCGCACACCAGAAAGGCTGGTAGATGGCTGGCAGGGGCCCCTCGGAGAGGATGGCAGCAGGGGGCTTGGCTGTGGATCGCCCTGCTCAGAGCACTTGTGCTGGCATCCACCTCTTGTGGGCACTGGGTTCATTTGCATTTCTACCACAGGACTACACACCTTGCCACTCCGATGAGGCAGCTCTTTTGAGACATCTTGCTTGTTCTGGACACTCTTGCATGGAGGCGTCAGTTCCTATTGCGTTAACGTGCGTATCAGGAGTGCTGTGATATTTGCTCTGCGCTCAGGATGGGAGCTCTTCTAGCTTCTCCCACCTACTTCACACCCAGATACACACACTTCAAGCTGTCCAGCGTATCTCAAGAGAGCAGAAAGTATTTGCTAAAAATATTTATGCTGAAGTTATTTATGGCCTGGCCCACATCAACCCTGTGGCAGCCGTTACACAATGCCGCACAAAGAAGCCCTTATCTGGAGGAGCACACAGCCAGTTTTACAGCCTACAAGTTACCAAGAGGCAATCCTACTGGCTTTTCAATCATATCCTAGGAATTTGAGGCCTGGACATTCAATTTAGATGTCAAATCTTGTCAAGCAGGCTCTGCCAAGCTGCTTTCTAATGCCTCCCAATTCGAAGGGAGCTCTGGTAGAGAGGATCAGAATATGCTGCACCACCCTGAGGAATGGGACCTTTCCCTGAAAAAAGTGGGGATAGGCAAAGAATGTCTCCCCAGCTGGAGTGTAGTTCAAGATTATGATTATATTCTCTCTCTCAACGTTGCAGCAAGCAGCAATAGCCTACAGAATGGGAAGGAGACTTATCCCTCCGCTGACACTGGGCACAGAAATCAGATCTGGCTCACAACGTACTTCACCGTTAGAGTGCATATCTAGCCTAGATGGCTTTTGGCTCAAACACTAATAAAGCTACGGGGATTTTATAAAACCATTATTTTTTTAATCGATGTCTATGTTTGAAGAACAAAAAAGATACAAAATTCAGTGCAAGAGAGATCCAGCCTTTTGTTCAGCACTATCTCAACCTTCATGTAACTCTTCTGATTACATTTATGGTCTGCAGTGGCCTCACAGGTGCTGATCTTTAAAGGTCTGTACCAAAAACTTCCAGCCTCATCTGTTATGGTGAGAACATGAGAAATGAGCTTACGCAGGTAAGAAAGCAGAAGATACTCTTGATATAGTGACACTGGTGGGATGAAAATGTATTAGAGGAATGACAGGAATATTAGCACTTCCCTGCCCAGCTGCTCAGTACCAGTGCCCATGAGTCAGCGGTGGTTAAAGCCTAATTCCTCAGCTCACTTATGAGATGGCAGAGGGAAAAAGCATTGAAATCCTTACTGCTCTCAAGCTAGGGTTGCACGCATCAGTTTCCCCTTCTCCATCAGGTCACTCGCCTTCTCAAGGAATTCAGATTGGTTTCACAGGCTCGTTCTCATCAAATCCCTGGTGGCAGGTCCTTATCATCTCATTATCCATTCGGTACTAATGACTCAGTAATCACTCGCGTGTCCTGGCTCCTGGAAAGGCTAATCCCCAGAGCCCCTCTCTGCCCTCTTTTTAAGGCAAGTATTGCACTTGCCCTTTTCCGCTCCTTTGGGACCTCTGCTGTCATCTTTGCCCCCTCGAATGCAATCACTAATGGTACAGAGGTTTAGTTCAGCTAATTCTTTAAGCGCTCTAGGGGGAATTTCGGCAGCCCTTGCCAGCTTGAATACATGGGTTGGTGGTTGGTTTTTTGTTGTTTTCTTTGTTGTTTGGGTTTTTTTTTTTAAGTCTGGTTATTTCTTTAAGTAAGTCATTCTTCCACTATGCTCCTTCAGAGTAACCTATTCCCTTAATACAATTAATCATCTTAATTGCTTGGTTAGAATTTACTCGTTTGTGAAAAACAGAACAAGATTAATTTTGAATACTTCAGCTTTGACGTGCTTTTTCTCCTGTCTGCTCTTTTTCCCCACTTAGTAATGGGCTGGTAGTATCTTTTGTCAGAGCCTGTTGCTCTTTCCCTTGCAGCTCCACCTCCCTTCTTGTAGATGGTTCTGTGTGTTATCTGAGTTCCCCAGGTTGAGGAGAATGGCATCCTTGGAGGTCCCACCATGGAGCCAGAGCAGCCTCATGCTGCCTCAGCTGTGTCCAAGCCTGCTCTGCAGAGCTGGAACTGCCCAGCCGTACGCATGTTTTTGCCACTGAGGAAACATCTTTACATGAAATGGGCATGAAACCGGCTCATTTAGATACATATATGGAAACTCAGAGGAGAACTGATTCTGATCAACCCTTTCTATTTCTTCCTGGTATTCCTGAGTTGCTCTGTGGGATGGCTCCAGCTGACACTGTTCAGAAAAGAACATCAAATTTCTTTTCATGATGCTTTTCTACCTCTTGCAGCTCTCAAGAAGAGCTAAGGAAAATGATCCATGGAAAATCAAGTGATTTTTGTTCTAGTTTTCTAGGTTTAAATCAGTTATGAGCTACTAAGATCAGTACTAAACTAATGTGCAATAACAAACTAACGTGCAAGAGACTATCAAACATCCGCTGCTGTGGTTTTCCTTCCTGTGAAGCACTTAGTTATTATCAGAAGCAAGATCTCGAACACTTGGTTATGGGTCGGGGAACAATCACTCTGATGTCTCCAAAGGGTCAAAAAAAAACAGGAAGAAAGTTTTAAAAGCCTCAAAATCATTGCTTTAGCCAATCAGCATTTTCAGGCTGATCTGATTTTTTGGAAGGACTGTCTGCATTACTTTATAGTCCTTGGGGATGGCAAAGCTAAGTGTGGATGGGCACCCGCGTGCACTGTAGTTGACAGTGAATGCAGGTAAACAGAATTTACTCATATCGTACAGATAACTTCTGGCTGCATCTACCCATTTTTAAAGCTAACTTAGCCAAGAGCAGGGTGATGCCCAAACTGGGCCCTCGCTAGGAAAGCCCATTAGGAAACAATCTGTGGAAGTGAATTCTGTGTAGAAAAACACAGAAAAGGAGCATCCTTTAGAAAAAACCAAAACCAACAGATGTTGATGTGAAGCTCTGGGTATCCAGCATGGATACGGAGATGATAGCCAGGTGGCAGTTTCAAACACGGTTAGAGACTTTGTGTGAGTCTTTCCCAGTTTCTTCCAAATCCTTCTGCAGTAGGTCTAACGGATTGAGCAAGTGGAGCCAAACATTTCTCCTCTACTAACAGTATCCCATTGGATGACACAGATTTGCAGAAAATCCTAATTAAGACTAAGTTCTTAGGTGCAATTGTAGGTGCTGTAATACCCAAATGAAAAATATGCTTCGAAATAGACAACTGAGCAAGTCATTTAGGAAGCCTCTCTTCTTTTATTCATGAATTAGTTGAGAGAGACACTGATTTTTACTGAGTCTAGTGAATGGTGTGAGAGAATGGCTTCTAGCCTCCCTGGAATATCCCTGTTAATCTTTGCACAAAATTCATGACTATTTCTGGGCTGAAGTTTTCCACTAAAATTCATTTAAGGCCACTAAACCAAGTGGTTTTTGGTTTAGAGAACATTAGTATTCAAAGTGTCTTTTTTTTTTTAATGTTCTTGTCTGAGAATTTGAGAAAACACAAATATTTACTGAACAAAATCTCTAGATTGAGTATGCTTCAATAAAATTGCTGTTTTATATATAAAACCACACAAAAAGGTATTTTTCATTGCATGATCATAACCCTGTTTTCTGACCACCAGAATTTGTATGAGAATTTCCAGATGGAAATTTGATTTCTTTGCATTTCTGTGATACTAAGGAATCTAACTATATTTGATAATTTAGAGAGACTTTTGCTACAGATAACCCAAGAAAGCAAAGACAGACTGGCACTTTCAAAATCTAAAATATTAGTATTTATTTTTATGTTTAAAGGAAAAGACTTTGTTTCTATACAGTGGTTTTAAAGAGCTTGCTTTCCATACAGCTCAGCCACTGCAGCTATCTAGAAATCTACTCTAATCCCTCTCTTCCCTTGCTGCTTTTTAAACAAAGATCAGTGTCGTTATTTTTCCAACTAAAAGCTCTTTTAATAGTCACTTACACAGACCATAGTTCACAAAGTCTATGGCCCCATAGATCACAAAATATGAGCTCATGTTCTGATGAATCGTCAGTTGTTTCCAAAGGGTTTTTAGGCAATATGGGTCTGGAAAGGAATGTGGAGCGACTATTTTTGCTTCCATTATTCATCCATTCCTTTTTCCCCCAAATAGCCTCTTTTCAGTTCCAAGGCCTGTGTGGACTAGAAATAGCTTCAGCCCTGGAGGATTTTCCTTTACAATTCACTTGGACATTCATTCCCCAATTTAGGGTGTCTCTTCTCAACTTTTCAGAACGGCATCTCTTTCCCTTGCTCCATCCCGCGTGCCTCTCAGACAGAGGGGTGACCAGGCTGCCTCGGGAGAGGGATATTCTCAATTAGGCCAAATAAAGTCAGAACAACCCCGCTGCTTGTCTGCCAGCCAGCAGATGTAGGAGGGAGGACCCGATTAAGTGGAATAGATGGTACAAAATTCCCTGTTTTATGCTTAATAGTCGCTAGAGGGCAAAGCAGGTCTCCGTAAGGCACTCCTGCAGCCCGAAGGGAGGTTGTCTGGCTCTTGCCTTTGGCTCATGAGGTTCTGGTGTGGAGTCCTGTCTGCAGGGACAGAGCTAGACAGTCCCAGCCTGACTGCTGAACTTCGTTTGGCTCGTGGAGCTACTGGGTTGCCCCTGGTTTACCTGGTTTGGGACATAAAGTTTGCCCATAGACAGCGCTTCTTGTGTATTTCTGGTTTTGGAAGGGAGCTTTGGCATCCTTGTTCTTGTTTTGCTTGTGTAAGGGCATCTTATAAGGTCAGGGCAAGGTTCCTTGTGGCCCAGTGACCATCTAGCCATGCATCTCACTAACAGGAGAAGCCAAAGGGAAAAATCCATTGAGCTGTTTTTCTCAGAATATATTCTCAGACAACTGTGTCCTGCAGCTCAGATAATTCAAGAGGCAGAGCTGGGACCTTTGTAGATAACATGTAGTCTTTTCTTTAATTTCTCTGATTGCGCTTTGCACCCCAATAGCCCCTAGGGATCTGTAGTGTTCTTGCACAGAAGGCCCAGAGTTTACCTGGGCATTGTGTGAAAAAAGTACCTCCTTTTGCCTCTCTTGAACATGCTGCCTGGTTGCTTCATACCATATCCCCCCCGCGTTGATGTCTGAGGCGGCAAGCTGAAGCCACCTTCTCACCCTCAGCAAGCCGTTTGTGAGTTAAAGTAGCTCTGCCATGTTCTCACCTATTTGTTTCTCTTCTGGGATGAAAATCCCTAGTGTATGTAGTGGTTTGGACACTCACTAAGTCATTAATCCTGCATGGCAGATCAAGAGCCACCTCTTGAAGTCAGCGTGAAGCTAACCAGGGGAAAGTCAGCTGAGACAGCAGAGGAGGACACCGGGAGAGTGAAACCTGGAGATGACAGCTCGAGAGCAATAGAATGTTTTTCTTGGCATGGCTGTCCCCTCAACATATTGAGAACCTACCTAAGCCAGAATAATATAAGATGCTAAAGAAACCTTAAATATCACATGTGTAGGAGTTTGTTCTGTTGATACTGTCCCCAAATTAAGCTACTTTCACATCAGTGTGCACTTAAATGCCTTTGGAGAGTTCTTAGGCAGCATGAAGCCCTGACTCTCCAAACCTGAGATCTGTGCTACTGAACTTCCCAATTCTCAACATCTTTGTGAATATTAAGGCTTCCAAAACTAAGAGCAGAAATGTTTCATTGTTTCCAAAATAAATGGTGGATTTCAATATCTGCTGACCAAAAGAGACTTCAATTTAAAGTGTTTAATGTTGGGTGAAACACTTTAAGTCCTCTGTCCTTCACAAACCTGAAAACCTATTCTTCCACCAGCTCTGATAGAAGTTTTTGAGTACCAGGATTCAAATCAATGTCTGCAGTCAGTCTGTCTCCATCACTCCATACTCTGCCACTTACTAAGTCCTGCTCACATGGGTAGTGGAGGTCACTATGGTCCAGCTTACATGGCAGAAAGGGTTTGGTTGTCGGCAGGTGTACCTGGTGCTGTGGAGGTGGATTGAGCTCCAGATGGAAAGGGCCTGCTCTGGGCTGACAAGGGGTTTCATATGAGCAGCAGAGCTTCCCTTTCCAGAGTGCCAGCGTATTTTTTCCTGCACGGGAAAGGCATTTCAGTCCATAGGGCTTTACCTTTTGATGGTGAGTCAGCTCATAAATAGCACCTCAGGCAAGTCAGTACACCCAACCCTGAGCCAAAATCAACAAAGCCTGTGCTCAGGCCTTGCTGCTCAGAAATGATAATTGCTTTTTGAGTTGTGCTAATGTCCCACATAGAGCCATTTAGCCAAGATCTTTTATTACCTTGAAATCCCAGAAATGAGCAGGGCGCGTGTAACGGACAGGGAGGTCTATGGCGACCCAGAGGAGGTTGGAAAGGCCAGGACTTTCCAGTCAAGGGGATCATGGATTTGCACCAGCAGGCATCCAGTGTAAATTTGCACTCAGCAGAGACTGACAGACTGTCTCTGGGCAGCCTACACGATGCTGAGCAGGGCCAGAGCATACAGCAGTTGCTGAGCCACTAGCTGGAGCTACTCTGCTTTTATGAAAGACCAACTCTCACTGAGAGTCCCATGAAAGTCATTAGGAGGATGTATTTTATTTTGATGTATCTACATTTGACCTTGCTGCAGGAAGGACAAAGATCTAAGGCTACATCTTGTCACTTATACCCATTTAAAAGGAAGCATCTGAATGCCTAGTCTGGACTTTTTGATTGCTAAGCGGCCACAGTTCACAGTAAGCACAGGGATAATTGTAAGTTCTCATCACTTCTGGAAAATGGGCCATTAAATAGGTCATTAAGTATAGCATTAGCTGTCTCATTTCAGCCACCCAGGCTGAAGAAATTTGTCTGTTGAAAGGCAAACAGAGGCACAGATTAGCACTGGCCGTGCTGCTGTTTCCTGCTGTACTGCAACTGCACAGGCAACCTGGGAGCCTTCAAACACGTGCCATGAAGTCCACACTGGCATTTAATAATCCACCTTCTCAGGGAGAATCAAACCTTTCCTGAAACCCTGTTTCCAGAACACAGAGGAGATCCACAGAATCTCTGAAAGTGGCAAACAGAGTTTTAAATTTTTAGATTGTTGACTACAGCCTGGTTCAGGCTGTAAGGTCATTCAAACAGCGGCTCTTGGTATCCTGCTGTTAAATGAGCTGATTGTTGTCCCTTTTGGAGCTTGTCTGTCCAGAGGAGGACCCAGGTTCCCCACATAAGTGGTCTCCTTTGAACACAAGAATGCCTCAGCCCAAAGGTCCATCTATCCTGGTGTGCTGTCTCCATCAGTGACAAAAGCAATCCACAGGAAAGGAAAGCATGTAAGAGCGTGGCAAGGACATATGACTCTCACAAATCCAACTATTTGCTGCTTAGGAACTGCCGGAGCCAGAAGGTGTTTCTCTGTCTTTAGTAACTCAATGAATTTCTCTCTCAGGAAGTTTCTCAGTCCTCCTTGGTCTCATGTAGACCTGAAGCATCCACAGCATCCTTTGATGGGGATAAGCTGAATGAAAATGAGAAGTAAATTAGAGAGGGGATATGAGGAACAGTTGGAAGCAGCACGAGAAAGCAAGCCAGCTCTCTTCTGGCTCTATTTCTCCTTGATACAGCTGTAAGGAGGCCTTTTCCCAATATGCTGAGTCTTTGCCACAGCTTTGGATTTGTTGAACCAGTTTGGGAAGAATCAGGAACATACAGAAAAAAATATTAGTGAGGTATTTAGCGTGAATGTCAGCAAATTAAGCCAACAGTGGGACTATGGGATGACCCCACCTAAACCCGCGTGTGTTCTGTAGGTCCCGGAAACAAAACGGAGAGCTCAAATAGCATCATTGTACTACGGTGAACTATTTTTTGAAACATTTAATGATAAATGTTTAAACAGCTGCCCTCAGGATTTGGGGAAGGAGAGCAGTAAGGCATTGTCTTATAATAAAGCCACAACTGGACCTTGGCCAGAGCTGAAGAATTTGTAGGTGACCTGAGTACATTTTTCATGCATTTTGCTGAATCCCCTGCATGGCGTAACTTTCTCTGTGGGAGATTTAGCCAAACAGACTGAAGAAAAGAAAGAAATGTGGACAAACCAGCTTCTGTGATTTATTGCCTCAAAGCCATTCAGTAGAGATTGTCCCAGCTGGTCATAAACTACATATTTCCTACTTCAGTGGAGGGGAAGAAGGGTACTGGATGCACATATTGCCCAGATAGAGATCTCTATTCTTTAATTTATCTCACACACTTAGGACAAATGAATAGTAGTGTTGATCTTATCCCATGCTTAATTTCTTGTTTATTTTTCTTTTCTTAGTCCTCCCCCTGCTTTTCTTCCACTCCCTCTGAGGTCAGGTGAGATTTGCAGAAGGAGAAATAGGCCCATCCCCTATTCAGTGAGATAGGAAGTTTCTTATATTAGCTTTATATGCCGCTGGAGGGGTGATAAAACTCATAAATCAACAACCTTGGAGATCAAGGCAGAGCAAACCTTATTTGTCTCATATCCTTATTAACATTAATGCCTCATCTGGTGTGATTGTAGAGAATACAAATACTTGAAGAATACTGAGTCCTTATTTTTTTCTCTTAGCACTGCTAACTGTGATTTTCTTCCTAAATCTGGACGGAGATTACAGATTCATTAATTAAAACTGTTGTGAAGACCTAAGTGTGTGTCTACATTAGTGTTTCAGTTCAGATCAGGAGCTCATTTTGGAAGAAGATTAGTCTGCGTTGTGGTGCCATCTTAAGGATGCTTGAATTAGTGTCCCTTTGGAGGAAATTTATCTATAATACTTGCTCGCCTAATCCATTCCAGTCGCCACTGGGAAATCAATCCCCAGGACCTGACTGTGGACGGCCTGAATTAAAAAGAAGGAAAAAAACCAACCAAACCAAAACAGACCAATCATGAAATGCATTTGCTGTGGATGTCAAGTCCTTAGCAAAAATTTTCCTGGTCCATGGATCTGCTTCTCTTAACCCATCCTACTTGCTAATACAGACATAGTCTTAGAAAATCAAGAGATGATCCTCAGTGAATTTGAAGGCTTCATGGCTAAGCAATTCAGCATAAACCACAAAGTAACAGTAAGAAATTAAATGAGTCAGAGACCAGGTGTGTTGTGTGTCACCTGTCTGCATGCAAGACATGTGAAATGCAACTTTTATTGTTGTGACAGAGAGGGATTGTTTATTTTTTTTTTTATTATTTCCATGTAAATAAAATTCTTATTTGTACAATATGCTGAATTGTTGGGACTGGGAAACCCTTCTTGAAAACGGAGAAAACCTGGGTTTCCTCTGATGGACCTGTACGTGCCACAGGACTTCAACAGCAGCTTTGCATTGTATGGAATTTCATGCTAAAACATCTTCCGCACATCCAGAAAACCATTTATCATGAAGACATTTATTCTTTAGGGTACAATCCTGCCCACCTGCAGCACCAGCATCCCAGCTCTGCCGATGGCTTGTCCTTCAGCCTTGGGGCCAACAACCCACCAAGCATCACACGAGTGTAAATCGCCATGTTTCCTCGCCTCCACTGCCCCTTCAGATGACTGTAATTAAATCCTTCATTCATCAGAGCTGCCTAAGGTACAGTGACTGCAGCGTTATGGGGGCAGAGGGGTGCAGCATGAGGGGGGCTGCACTGTTGGGAGTGGGATGAAGGGTTCCTCTCCATCGCACCTGGGCGTCTGTGCACCAGCCTCGCACTCCCACCTGAGTGTACACCCTTTGCTTTTTTCTGGTGTCAAAGAAATCAAGTCAAATCAACTGAGACCGATTCTTTTGAGAAGGAAAGAGAAGAGAAAGCAAGTGTGATGAGCTGACACACGTCTGATCCTCACAAAGCTGCTGTGCAGGCTGATGGACAGGTAGAGACTGCCAAGCAGCGTGTCCCGCTTCGAGCTGAGTCAGAGGATGTGGAGGTAAGAAAGATATGCTACCTCTGCCACCTTGCTACCCACAATGATTAAATACCCTCCAGAAGCGAGCTTGGGGATCATTTTGTTCAAGCTTTGGCAAGATATCTGATTTACAGTGGCAAATTGTGAAAGATTTCTTGGTTTATTCCTTGGGACTTTCCATAAAAATACTGAATGCAAGCTTCTTTCTCTTTCTCTCTCTGAGAGAGAGGTGCTAACAGCCCACCTGATGTCAGACACCGTTTAAGTAATAAGAGAGAATCCTTTTATTTTTAATTTTTTACCCATAAGTAACGCAGAGGTTAGAAGGAGGTTCACGATGGTGCTGAAAATCAGAAAAGAATTTGATGTCTAGCTCTGCTATACAGTTTTTTGTTAAAATATTGTATAATTAAAAAAAATTAAGTAAGTTCTGGAAAAGGTCAATAGCTCTTATTTTTTTTCCAAAAACCTCTTTGGCTGAAAGTTTGCTTTCAATTAACATATGTTCTTCAATAACCCAAATTTTTAAACGTTCTTTCTGTAGGATTTTCGAGGAATTTATGGGCAATTAAAATGTAAAGGATTGTTAACAACTCCGACAAAATAATAGCTTACTGGATCTACCTTGTTCTGTTTCATTTTTAAATCTGTGAGGCCTGATACACTGAAGTGCTGTGCCATCAGCACCTAAGAAACCCATGCCCTGCCGTCTCTTGATGTAATCTGCGGAGGTCAATGCACGTAACTGCAGTTGCTTTTTGGCAGACATCTGACTTTGCAGATCTATCCTTTTCCAGACAATCTCACTAGAAGTCTTGTCCTCTTCTTGCCCCTCCTTTTCTCAGGCCTTTGTGGACACAGATTTCATGGAAGGAAAACTGACGCAGAGAGAATTAATCAACCAACCTTCCTTACAGACATGAGATCTGCACATGGAAATTCCTTACAAGCACAAACCTTGAAACTCAATGTACAGCTTTGGGATTTAAGGTCATATTTGAACTTAACAAAAATAAGCAACTCAGTGAATATGAATAGTCACAGCGTCTGTTTTGCAGCTTATGTACTGGCTTCTGCAAACACAGTGGTTTATAATTGACTGAAAGGAGAAATACGTCTTGCAACCCACAGCTTCTGCAGCCTGGGTAGTTTCCAAATGGGGTTTCCCACCTGAGGGCCTCGCTGACCTGTTTTTGTCCTGTAGAGAGGTTACAGCACCACGCACGCCACGATTTCCTCTACCTAACAGGTGCTGCTGATACTCTATTTTGCAAATGAGGCATTTCATGAACCATCATGAGAATAAAGACCTGCCACAGCTGAGGCGGGGTGAAATGGAGAGAAAGGGAAGGAGGGCAAAGAATGACTTTGCAGACAAATCCTCTGCACTATTGAATCTTTTCTGGCACAGAAAAAAAACAAACATCAGAAAAGTCATGCTTCAATTCTCCATCGTTGCATTATCTTTTTCCCTTTCTTTTGCTAGTTCAAAATACCTACAAGTATGCTGCCCTCCTTGAAAATTAAGTGTACATTTCAAAGACTGTGTACAATATAACTCTTTGTGTTTGGCTTGGAGAAATATTTGTTGGGTGGAAAGGAAAAAGGAACTTAAGTAGCTGGTAGCAAGCGAATGTTGCACCACTGCCTGGTCAAAACTCATTGAAAGTAAGGACAGGAGTTGCATCTTCCAACCTTAGAAAAAGTTGGAGCTCTTGACAGGGCGTTGCAAACTCAAACACCCCCAAGACCTGTCAGACACACATCCAGAGATGGGTAAATTCACAGTTGTGAGTGTGACGATGCCACGGAGATGACGGTGAGGACTGATAACCTCAGCATCTGTCCCTGGACAGAGTCCTGAGCTCCCTGTGGTACAGCCGTACTGCTGGTGAGGCTGTTGCTAGCTGGTTTGAAGTGTGCTGTAGCTACATGTGGAGCAGCAGCAAAAATATCTTATGTTATCTGATAACATCCTCTTCCTGTTCCCCTTGCTTTGACCTCTTTGTCCTCTCAAAACCACTGTGAGTCAGAAAAGTCCTAGTATCCTATGTGTACAGATGGGGACCCAAGGCCCAGACAGAGAGAATTGGAGACTGCTCAAATATTGCTGCCAGTTTGTGTTACAAGTTGCTCCACAACATCCACTGAAGTTACCACTGATGAAAGAAGGAGAGGGTTTTTTTCATTCCAAGCTTCGCAACTTGATATTGTCACCTTTTTTTTTTTTCCTTGGTTCCCTACTTGAGCCCAATGCTTCCAAAACAGGACTTCTGGTGAGCTGGCAGGAGAAATGATGATGAACTCACACCTCCAGGTGACACGCTCTGCCTGCTCTACGTTTCCCAGGCAAATCAGGGAGGACAGTGGATTTGGATCACCTTTTGTTCGCTGAGCAGCGTACAGATGAGACGATTAGCTCAAATAAGTGGGTAGGACTGAACTTTCCTAGTATATATTTGTTCTGTCCTCATTTCTTTTCATTTGGTCTCGCGTGCCAAAGTACGTTACCATGATGATGAATATACGAAGGTCTTGGAAAATTAGAATTAAATACATGTATTTTTTGTAAGTTGAGACATCATATAAAGGGGAACTCTAAGTCTAGTGTAAACAGCTATCAACCTACTTTTGTTTGTTTTTCAGTGCAATTGTCTAAGTGTGCTATGTCTTGCGTTTTAAAATAACACTTGAGCTGAGCTGATGCCAGGCTGCATCTCTCTTCTCTCAAGATACCTAAGCAGCACGTACTCGGCTACGGAGAACAGGATGGGCACTTAAGTCTGGTCCAAAGCTTCAATGCTGCACTCACCCAGCGCTCTGCCACTTCATGTCTGGGACAGGGGTGAAACACATCTGGATTTGGCATCTCGCTTGGGCACTAAACAGACCAACAGGAAAGCTTTGTCATGTTTTTGTGGGTTTTTTTTTTGTTTTGTTTTTTAATTTCTAAATTGCCATAATTCTCTGTGAGTTAGCAACTGCCTGGGCATATTTTGGACTTTGTTTAATAAATGGGGTTTTACTCAAGCTAGGACTCAAATTCTTCTGTCTACGTTCAGAGAAGATGAAAGACCTTCCCTAAGTTTATTTGAAGCCCCAGTTTCATGCAACCCCCTAAAAAAAGATTAATTCTACACATGCAGAGGTACCTCAGTTAGCCCTTGAAATAATTTCCAGGGAATGCTAATTTGGCAGATGGGAATGCTAATTTCTCTTGATTTGTGTGACTTTCTGTGTAGAACAGTCTGAAAGTTCTCCAGTTTTTGACTGATTGTGGCCTGAAGCTGTGCCACAGCAGAACTGAACTTTTCAGGAGAAGTTATAATTTCAACATATTTTTAATTCCAGACTGAAAACAAAGGTGATTTCCTTTGAAACAACTAAAAAAACCCAATTATTATTTCATTTTGAAAGATCACTTGAAATAAAAATTGTACGTGTTCATTTTTAAAAGTGTTTTAATAGTTCAGAAAAACATTTTACTTTTAGCTTTACTACACTGCTTTTTCATTTAGATGAAAACAATGTTTTGGTTGACAAGCCGTTCAGTTAAACTTTCCCTTCTAGCTGTCTTCATGCTCCTCTCCTGTACAAGACATGCTCAGCAGAAGCTACAGGAAAAAGATCAAAACCACTATCTTGATGTGGGCAGGCAGAGCCTGTGTCCTGGATCCGTACTCTGAAAGATGTGCAGCTCCTGACATCAAATTGCTCCTTTCTTTGGCACCCATTACTAAGAGCTGCCAGCTGACACAAGGATAGCAGCCTTTCTGCCCAGGGACCTCTGAGGTAAGGTATTCGTTACCTATTATGGGGAATAAATAGGGGAAGAGATGGCCAATGAAATTAAAAAATGACAAGTTCAAAACCGAGTAAAACCATATTCTCCATTCTGGGTACAATGAGGCTGGGAATTCAGTGTTATTTGACATCGTTGTGGCCAAGGATATCATAAGATGCATAAAAAGTCTTGGACTTGAGATGAACATATATGTAACTCTGTGTACATACACACATACCTCCAGAGTTCTCATTCTAATATATTTCCTTGTAATATTAAACCTTCTGCTACCTTGTTTGTGCCACAAAGATATTTAGACCTTACTCTGTACTTAGGATCTAAGTTCTCATTAAAGCCTAGGAGCCTAGATAGGCTGGTTTCCAAATCCTTCTGCTGTCCTGCTGTTATTCCAGCTCAGTTAATCTGACCTGAGTGCTGCAGCTCCAAGCAGTGGTCTGCTGAGCCAGTCTCTGTGCTCTCAGAGATGAAAACGTGTAGGCAAAAAACCTGGCCCACCCGGTGGCTCGTATTTAGGTGGAGGAGGGCCAGACTGCCTGTGCTGGCATCATGCCCAAAAGGCAGCAGGTTCCAGTGGAGTTCAGGTGCCTGGGACTTGCCAAGGATTGTATGAACATGTCCAAGTTGCAAGTTTCAAAGCCATTGGGAAGCTGTGAGTCAGCGGAGGGAGCAGAAAAGGATCTGATAAATTCTTTGTTAGAGCCTTGTTCCAGTTCTAATTAATCACATTCAATAACAATTCAATTAGTGCCATGAGTTAAAAATTACCAAGTAAGCTGCATACAGTGAGATGGACACATTCAGCGCTGAGACAAAAATAGTCTGGCAGAAATGAGTGGCATTGAATAAGGCAATGATCTCCTGGGACATTTCTGGAAATTGTTGATGGCTATTTTCCATGTCCTCATTCTCCAAATGCTTCTAATATCGCTTTCCTTCTCTGACCTAGGCCCTCCACGGCATTTCTCCCACACATTTTCTCTTGCTAATGAGCAAGAGTGGAGACTACTGGTATGAGAGTGGTGATGTGGTTAGTCAAGCAAACCGGACCCTCTCTGAGAAACTCAGTCCCACTCTATTAAGAGCTCTCTGTACACGTTTCCAAAACAAAAAGATACACACTGGAGAAGCCCTGGAAGACAAATACAGACAAAACAACAAGCAAAAGGAACACAATTAAATAGGATCAATCTCTCTGAGAGCCAATGGTCCCAGGAGATCAGCTGTCAGCCCTCAGGTTGTTGGATACCAAAATCCCATTTACCAATAGGAAATACACTGTATGTTACCTTCCCTCTGAATTCTCCTATAAGCCATTTCTTCACATGCTTCACCTCTTTTAGCATTTACAGCTCTTGGAGTATGTTCACTGGTTATTTTGCATCAAATACACCAGGGTTCTGACTTGGATTTTTGGCTGGTAAGATAGGAGGTCAAGTGAAAGTCATCATCCCTTAGATGCATCATCCATTTAGAGTATTAAAAAAATTACTGATATAAGTATACTAAGGATCAGAGAAACTCTTTTACCAAGGGGAAACAAGAAACACCAGACTAAAAATTCTCAGTGTTTCTTTTAGTAAGAAAATAAAAATTAAACAATGGAAATCATCTTCTGCAATCCAGGTTTATATTCTGCCCTGCATGTCTGATGTGAAATGGCTTTTAGTTGCTTTGCCAGGCATTTCTTCCTCCTTTTTCTGGTTTTTAAGTTATTTTGGGATATGCCAGAGAGAGATGTTTTACTGGAGGAAAAGGGAGCACAATCAGAATATCATGGATATCTGAATTGTTGTGTACGCACATACACAAACGCACTCAGAAATCTGTGCCAGCACACCAGGAACGTATCATTGCTGTCTCTATACGACTCAAGCTGGTGGAGGTAAAGATCCTGTCCCACTTGAAAGCTGACCTGTGGAGTAGATTTCCCAAAAGCTGAGAGTGTTGCTGAAGATTTCTTCTTTGCTTGCAGAGTCAGTTCTACTTTGTTATGGCAGTGCCATCATGAAGATTCTTCCCTTAGGTTCCAACATTTCTTTTAATTTCCAGAATCAAGAACACTGTTTTGTTTCAAAACAAACTTGTCTTGCCTTTACCTGAATGCAAATTTCATCTCTCAAACAATATCTAACTGAAATGAAGACAGAGTGACTTTTGTACGCAGTGCATCTCTATGTGGCACTTCATCAACAAGTCAGAATATTGACCTCTAATCTCATTTTGCGTTGAAACCTATGAACACATTCCTGCTGAAATCAATGATAACAATATAGATATATGGATAAATAATAGTATGGATAAATGATGTGGAAATAAAATTAGTCAGAGCTGTTTTCCCATATGTCACCAACTGAGACAGCTGGAGCAGTGCTAGTGATGGGGCTAACAGGCAACATGGGCGTAACTGCTGAAATGGGGACTCTGGAGAGAAAAGCAGTGGCAAAATAACCTTTAACCCAGCAGGGAGATGAGTTGTGGGAATGATTTCTTCAGCACACAGTGTCCCTGTGGCTTCCAGCGCAGTAAGTGTTGATGTGCTGTTGAATGATGATTCAAAGTCCACTCAAATCATGGGAAAGGAGCTTTCTATTAATTTCTTTGAGCTTTCTACTTGTCTTACAGAGGCAACTGCTTACTTGTTGAAGCCACAGCTGCATAAACCTCTCTCTAGGACAGATTAATATCCTAAGGGACATGTAACAAGGAAGGAGGAGGCGGCAGAAACTCTTAAGGACCCCAGAGACATTTCATCACTTCCTTCAAGTAGCTAATGGCACTGCTGACAAATGCGCAATCACAGCCTTTAAGATGGTGCTTCTACACGTGGGTTGGGGCCCTGGCGGCACTAATAGCTCTTAATTGCCCTGATCAGTCTCATCTGGGACCTCCAGCAACAGCCCTTGCTTATTGGCCCAGGGATGCTATTTAAGCTCAGGCCGGATGTTGAGTTTTGGTTTGTGCTGTGTGTGGGTGCTGCTCTGTGGCTTGGCTATGCTTGCTCCTGAATGAACCTCATTGATGTAGACCCTGATGCATGCACTGAATTCCTGGCCTGACCCTGGCTATGTCTTGCTACTGTGGACCTGCCTGGCCATCAGTGGATCTGGCCCATGGATTGGCTTCTTGGTTTGACTTCAAACCTGCCTCATCACCATGAATTTCTCTAGTGATCAGGATTCTCAGCTGAATCTGGCTGCGTTCATTAGCCTGCCTTGCTTGGGTGTTGTGGATGGCGTTCTGGTTGGTGGGGCTCCTGTGCTGCCCGTCGGTCCTTGCAAGGATGCTGGATAACTTGGATGCAGAAGATCTCTATGCAGTAGCTGAAGTTCTTACATCTACCGTTTTAGCTGCGGAATTGTCCAGGCAGTCTTCAAAATGAGTAAGTGTATTAAAGATGCGCCTTTACTTTCAAGGTTTCGTCTCTGTTGTGATGAAAGTGGGTTAAGGCCTATACCACTCCTGCACTCTATGCAGACCTTGCTTGGAGAAGGAATAGTTGCAGCAGTCTGTTCTCAGCCACTACCTCTTCCACATGACCCTTAGCTGCCTGCAGTGCAGGAATCTGGCCTTTGACAGGACTCTCCATTCACTGAAGCAAGCCTTGGTAGAGGGACAATCAGGTCTGTGACCCTTGGAGGTGTCTGTAGTACATGAACAGGCTTAACCAAGATCCCATATTATGCCAAAACTGTGAACTTTTTGGCAAGGACTATCTTTTTAGCACACATGGAGCACCTACCTTTGTGTGGTCTTGGTCACGTTTCCAGGTGCTACTGTAATGTAAACACTTAGTAGAGTAATATCCAAGCTCCAGATGCCTTTGTTTTGTTTTTCATAAGCTCACATACCAGAGAAGGCTGGAATTCAGGAGTTACCAATAATAGACCCTCTTCTAAAGGTGATGCCGTTGTCACTGGCAGTATGTAAAGGTGGGTGAGGTATGTTGGCAGACATGGTTGCTCTTGGGAATAAATAGCTAGGGTTGCTTCTGTGAATGCCTTGAGAATTGTTTAACCCACTGTACCTGTTCTGCTTGTTGAAAATACTGAGAACTATTCATTAGTTCAAAGAGGGTCTTGCTCTCTTCACTGTTGTTATTAATATTTTTCAAACCTAGCCTTTATCTGGCTAGGTAGAGCAAACTAATGTTGGTGATATTTGGTGGGTTTGGGGAATCTGTTTTCATGACTAGTGCTGGGAGGGTGAGGGGACCTGGTGAATTTGAAGCAAACCACAATCCCCAAAAAATAGTTTCAGGTCTATCAAATTCAGTGAATTAATACTGCCAGCAAGGCTGCCAGTAGGGACTATGATAGTCACCATCCCTGATGAAAGATTTAGAGAGTACCTGGGACAGTAGGGCCATGACCTCA
The DNA here is from genome assembly GCF_963924245.1 of Chroicocephalus ridibundus. Taxonomy (NCBI): domain Eukaryota; kingdom Metazoa; phylum Chordata; class Aves; order Charadriiformes; family Laridae; genus Chroicocephalus; species Chroicocephalus ridibundus. The sequence continues at coordinate 45,218,075 of NC_086289.1, forward strand.
CCTTACATGGCATAGGCCTGACCACAGGCAGTATTAGCACAATCCCCCAGCAGCTGCCTGTGTCCAGCACTAAAACGTCATCACTTCTGTGTTGCAAGCTTTTCTAACAGCAAGCTCTGAGACAAGGAAAGTCAACCCCAGGTGACTTTGTTTTTCTTTGCAACTCCCAGTTTTCATCTCAGAACTAAAAACTTATCTGGCTCTGGGGAGAAAGCAGTGTCCTTTTCTTCCTGCCTCTTTCTAGTACAATTTCTCTGCAACTATTCAACGTGGCAGACAGTCTTTTGAGGCTGCTCAGCATTAGTAATGTATCACTGGTGCAGCTGAAAATGGACGGCTCTGACACTTGGGTTTTGAAGTGGAAATCTGTTCCCTGACTAAAGCCTCAGATCGATTTGATGTGTAAGCAGATAAAGTAACAGGTACTTCGTAGAAGCACAATTACCTGTGCTGTTTAAACAGTTCTCAATATGTTATCATGTAGAAAGGACTTCCAGCTCTGTTTACATACATGCTGTCAAATATCTTTCACTTATTAATAGAATAAAAATAATTTATTTGAAATCATTTATTTGTATTCTAGTCTATACGTACTCGCTACAACATATACATAGATAGGACCCTGTAAGTGTGCTTACTCTTGTTACAGATGTTTTCCTATTGATGTAAATGGCACTGTTCAGAATAGTAAGTGTTTGTAAGATCAAATACTCTGTGTGTGTGTATATATATATGTACAGAAGTATGGGTATGTACTAGTTTTTGCTATCAGTCTCAATCAGAAATATAGGGATCAAAATCTTCCTCTGATAAGAGCAACCCATGTGTTATGGGGAAGGAGAATTGAAGCTGTCATGGTCTTAATCACAGCCTCCCAGGATTAGAAACTGTGAGCAATGAATGCTATAAGGAATTTTGAATCCAAAAACCTACCTGTGACACTACTATATCAGCCAAGCAAACCTTTCTTCAGAAACCCCAGCAGAAGTGGACTTTGTGTCTTATTTGAAGATGTCTTTAGCATTTGCATTAATTCCAGTGGGCGAAGTGTAGTGGTGGAGTAGGAACAGAACCCAGTGATTGCAGGACAAGTTGGCTAAGTTTCTAGTTCTTGAAGAGCTGTAGGGTTTGGAAAACCAGTTTTTGTTTGAAAATCTATTTTGTCATATGATTTAGATGAGTTGTTTAAAGGGAAAATTCCTTCTAATTAGCCTATTGTGTTTTGAGATGAAACCAGAGCCTTTGCCGTGCAAACAATAGAGGTTGCAGTGCCAGCATCTCCCTTGCCTCAGCTGCAATAGTCCATGTTCTTCTTATGCTGCTTGACTGGAATCTGAATCCTCATGTTTGAGTGTCCAGAATAAGCTGGTTAAAATGGTCCAAGATCAGAGACCAAGGCTGAGGACTGCAGCCCTCAAGGGAGAGGGATGAATGCTGGGTTTCAGTGTGTCCTGTTGTCTTTGGTACCAGCCCGCACGTGTGGGGATTATAGCACTCCTCAGTGTGCTCCTTCAGGCGGTGCTTGCACAGGCATCTCGGGGGATTCCAGTCTTTGATTCAGCATCAAACAGCCCAATAGCTAAATCTGTAGTGTCTGACCAAGTTGCTTTGTAAGGGAAGCCACTTCTTCATGAGCTGATGCCTTATGTCTCTCTTTCTTTCCTGATTTCCTCCTGTTTCCTCTTCCTCTGACTTCTGGCTTTTTTTCCCCCTCCACTTCCCCTGCCTAATACTCGTTTTTCCCTTGAACACTTTTTTACAACCTGAAAGCTGAAATTGTGCAGCATATGGGTACTTAACACAGGCCATCTGCACGTATCCAGTGACCTCTACACAGCCCATGAATTGTACGGTTGACAACCTCAGTGTAAATGCTCTGCAACCACAAACTTAAGATAGGAGGGTCAGGCTGCTGCTAAGACATGGTGAAAACCCTAAATTGTTCAGTGTGATTCCTTTCCTTCCTGTAAATGTTGTTTATTTCCATAAATTCAGAGGAGCCTCCTAGACTTCCTCAAAGCTGCAGCTGTTCCACTGGGTTAATCTCAACCACCTCAACCTGCTGGTTTGCGCTGCAATTTTGCTGGCACCCACCGCTGTCTGTAGGGCACAGCTCTTTGGTTCCATATGTTGCTCTTCACCAAGCACATGCAGTAGCATCCAATGGTACAAAATGTTACCAGCGGGACAGATCCAAAAATTTTAGGCATTAAGTGCTTGGACTTTGGACTTACAGGAATTTTGTACAGAACTTATGCAGTGGAGCCTAAACTTGCAAATACAATGCAAGTAGCAGATAGTGACAATTATAGTGCCACTAAGTGGTGTTTCATAAGCAGTCTCCTGGCAAGATGTCCTCTTGTGTATACTGTTATGCAAGCCGTTTCCCCTTTATTAATTGTTGCTAATGATGGTTTCATTTTGAATGATCCATTAACTAGCTTACCGGAGTTGAACAGGAAAAAAAATATTTCAATTGCTCAAGGAGTAAGTAGTAAAAAGCCAGCATAATTCTCATCTGGGTCTCCACTGCTACTTAGTCTCTTCAGACACTCTTCTTATCGCTGTTTATTGGCTTTCAGGCTCAATGGGCTGTACAGCTTGTACAAGAAGCACACAGGTGCTACTATCTGTTCCTTCTCTCTAGCGCATGTGATTCAAGGTCCAAACCACCAGCTTTTTCTGGGTGTAAAAACATATTACGGTGATGGCTAAGATGTAGTTTGAATGCTTTAACCAGTAACGCTGCCTCTGAGACACAAACAATGGCATCAATCATAACAGAGCTGATCCACTTGGAAGGTGGAGTCACTTCCAGTCAAATCCAGACACAGTCTTTTCTTGAGATACATGTGAAGGAAATGCTGCGTGTTTCCACCCTCTGGATAAGTGAGTTTTAACAGCGTGAATCTCAGCACAAGTATTTGTTTTATGGGACTTGGATACCAATGCTTATCCAGAAAAGCAGGGCCACTAGCGGGCCAAAAGAAGTTTAACTGAAGACTGATGTCTGTATAAACATATCCAGAGACAGGCCTAATTGGATTGTGGATGCCACCTGGTCACAACACCCTAATGGTATTCTAGAATAGTTATTGAGTACAATAGATAGAATCTATAAACAAATATAACTGTATATTTGGATAATCTACCTCTTTGTCTGCTAAACAGTTTAAACAATTAAGTAGGAATCCAAAGGGAGTAGGGGTTTATCAAGCTGCTTGCTTGTAAAGCAGAAATATACAATTGGTTATCTCTCAAATCCAAGCCTCAGAAAACAAATGAGTATTTGAAAATAAATTATGGTAACAGACCTTGTAATCCTGGTTTTAACCGAGTTACATGCTGATGCTACTACAAAAAAGAAGTGAAGAGAAACTGTCTGCAGTTCAGATTACCAACAGAACTGGGAAAAGGGCAGCCAGGCTGAGACTGTCAAAGCCTATCGGCACTGTGACTGGAACAGATGATGAGTAACCCAGCGGCTGGAGAAGACCTGCATGAGCAGCCCTCTCACTGCCTGCATGTGATGGTTCTCCAGAGGATTGACTCTCTTGAACCATCTCCAGGGAGCACAGGGAAAACTGGGCAGTGTGAATAGTGCCTGGAAAAGCATGAGCAAAATGCCCATGTTGTGTTCCTTCCTCTGGAGAGGAATTACAGACCATCCCAGTGCACCTGGAGCAGCTCTGGCACTGTCCCACTCCTTGACCCAGGTGTATTTCTGCAAGAGGAGCAGGGAGCTTGGTTATTGCAAATACCTACTGCTATGATGTTTGTGGTTTTCTTCCTTTATCCTACTGTATTTTATTCTCTTTGGCTAAACTTATTTATGTTCATTGCACTGTTCTTGTTGTTTTGTTTTAAATTCACAGTTAAACCCTCCAGCTTGTTTAACTAAAGGCTAAAGAGTGCGGAGCTTGGGGATTGGCCAAAAATTGTCAAAATTATAGATTCAAGAGGTGTGACGTGTGTAAATATTCAACTGCTTCCCTATTGTGGTGTGACTCATGGCCACAGGGCAGGTGCTCACCAACAAAGGTGCAGGTAAGCATAGGGCATCCAGGCTTCTTTGTCCTCCTGTCTGCAGGGAGAGCTGGGCAAAAGCTCTGCAGGCTGACTCATTTTCTGGAAATCTGGAGGAATTTTTGTGTGTGTTTAATGAGCTTGAGGTGAAGCTGCTTGGGATGCTGTATTCAAGATGGAGTAAATACCAGGAAAGCTGACTTTGAGCAATGTTCTTCCACAGTGATGCAGAAAAAAACTGTCCTCGGATTAGATAAAAGAACCTTACTTTGTGCGGATGATTCTAAAAGCAGAAAGGACCAAGGATGGTTAGCTCCCATCCAGGTGTCAGGGTCAGATTGATAGTGAACACAACTCCTCCTATCAGTGCTTATTTGGTGCATAAACATAAATTTCCAGGTTGACCAGGGCTGCAACTCTTAATATTGGGGCAGCAGGTACACAATCAGATCACTGCAAGCCGTGTGGTGCATATATCTCAAGCCTAGTTTGCATCCAGATCGGAGGAACTGGTGTATTAATGCGAGTATTGTTCACTGAATATAGATTTTTCAGTGTGTATTAGCCTGGACCCAAATATTAATCCCTCAGCAAGTTTGAATCCCTCAAGCACTTGAATCCCTCAGCAAGTTTGCTGATGACACCAAGCTGGGTGGGGTGGCTGACACACCGGAAGGCTGTGCCGCCATACAGAGAGACCTGGACAGGTTGGAGATCTGGGCAGAGAGAAACCTTATGAAGTTCAACAAGGGCAAGTGTAGGGTGCTGCACCTGGGGAGGAACAACCCCATGCACCAGTACAGGTTGGGTGCTGACCTGCTGGAGAGCAGCTCTGTGGAAAGAGACCTGGGAGTCCTGGTGGACAACAGGATGACCATGAGTCAGCAATGTGCCCTTGTGGCCAAGAAGGCCAATGGCATCCTGGGGTGCATCAAGAAGAGCGTGGCCAGCAGGTCAAGGGAGGTCATCCTCCCCCTCTACTCTGCCTTGGTGAGGCTGCACCTGGAGTACTGTGTCCAGTTCTGGGCTCCCCGGTTCAAGAGGGACGGGGAACTGCTGGAAAGGGTGCAGCGGAGGGCTACGAGGATGATTAGGGGACTGGAACACCTCTCTTATGAGGAAAGGCTGAGGGATTTGGGTCTCTTCAGTCTGGAAAAAAGACGTCTGAGGGGTGACCTTATCAACGCTTATAAATACTTAAAGGGTGGGTGTCAGGACGATGGGGCCAGGCTCTTTTCAGTGGTGCCCGGGGACAGGACAAGAGGCAATGGGCACAAACTTGAGCATAGGAAATTCCACCTAAACATGAGGAGGAACTTCTTTACCCTGAGGGTGGCAGAGCACTGGAACAGGCTGCCCAGAGAGGTGGTGGAGTCTCCAACTCTGGAGACATTCAAAACCCACCTGGACGTGTTCCTGTGTAACCTGCTCTAGGTGACCCTGCTCTGGCAGGGGGGTTGGACTAGATGATCTCCAGAGGTCCCTTCCAACCCTATGATTCTATGATTCTATGATTAAAGTTTGCTTGAGGATATTGGTCTGGAAGAGATCAGGCTGTAACCGTAGAGTGATTTTTAAAGTCTGTTTTTCCTTTATTAAGCATCATGGGGGCGCTGAAATGATTGATAAACATTTTAATGGTTAAATAAAAGGTTAAACGGTAAAGTATGGGGAAAAAAACTTGGAGTATAAATGCCACTTAAGAAAAAGGTTTCTGTGAGCTTTGCTTTCAAACCTTCAAATGTATGATTTTTACAGAATGGCTTTTTGAGCAGCTGTTACAGATGGGCGATGAACCCAGGACAGCTGCGTTTCTACCTGTCCTGCACACTAGCCCATCCCTGCAGCCAAACCAGGGTTGTACTTGTGCCCTATCTTGTATCTCTGCCCTATTTTGCAGCTTGTTTTAGCAAGAAAACACACTACACAATTCTGACCAGAAGATGGCAATGAGAAATGAGGTTTTAAACTTCATACTTAACTTTATTTCTTTACCAAGCGTGGCACAGTGATGCTTCAAGCTTATCACAGTTTATATGCCAAAGCCTTCCAGACAGATCTTTTTGAATAATTAAAGAAACAGCTTGACCTCTACAGAGATGAGCTATCAATGGGCTGTGTCTGAGGACATCCAGCAGTAGGGAATGCAGGCTGGGATTTTAAAAATCAACTTTCCTATAACTGTTTTTTCATAGCTGGCTTCCATGGACTGCACAGTGCAGAAATGTTCAGCAGTTGAGTTTGAAGGACCTTAGGAAGACCTGACAGGTGAAGCTTCATTTGAGCGCCGGGGTCCCAGTGTAACTACCCACTCAGGGCTTCACCTGGCTGGCTTCCCAGGATAATAGTGCAGGGGGAGTTGTTAGAAATTGTTTGTTTCTCACATTCAGTAGGAATGTAGCAGTTCTAACAAGGCTCACTGTCAGAGGTTCCTCAGCACAAGTGAAAGCGAAGCTGTGTGGTCACCCTTCAGGAGCTGGGAGACCTGCTGCTCAACTACCCCGGGGGCATGAGGGTGTTGCTCCCTGTGTGGGTCTGAACTTGGCTTGGCAGCTCTGACTCCATCACTACTTGTAACTCCCAGATCACTCTGTGCTGCATTTCTTTTGTTTTCACTCTGACCTCTGGAAAGACCTTGATTCTTGGCACAGACGGGAAACTTCTGAGAATCTTCAAAACCATTTCCCACTAAGCTCTTGCTAGTGTTTTTATCACACTAGCTCCTAATATACATCAGGAGCAGCACAGTGGAGTTAGCAGAGGCATACTCATAGTGGCAGAAGAGGAAAACTCTCTCCTCCTTCAGTATTTCCATGCTTGACTGCAAATGGTATGTATCCTATACATAGATATGCCATGTGCGGCCCACTAGTGGGGAATAACATAAGACTAAGAAGTTTCTCTGACCCGAGTGAATTATCAGTTCTTTCAAACGTTCCCCTCAAACAGGAAGCAAAGACAGTGAAAATAAAGTGTTTGGAATCTTTGCAAAGTTTCTTTTGCTGATCCCCAGGCAGGATCCTGGTTCCAGCAGGAAAGTGGACAGCAGGAGACAGCCTGAACACTGAAGGGATCAGACAGTAGGACAGAAGTAAAGCCACCAAGAGGAGAAGGTCAGAAGTTAGTGTCAGAGCCAGGCTGAGGGCTTGCCTTATTGCCTAATCCATGCTCAGGTGATGTCTTTTGAGATAAAGAGCTCATACCCCATCATTTCACGTCCTGCTGAGGCTGTTCTTTGGTTCTTCCTGACATACAGAAGCTACAGTCAGCTTGTGAACCTGCTATTCTGCACCCCCTTTTGAGGGGAGGACAGTATTTGAGGCCCTCCATGTAGGCTAAGGGGCAAGTCTGTGGTGTATGTTGTGCACACATACAGGTGTGCCAGTGATTTATTATAGCTTCCTTGTTTGTACTCATTTCAGCTGTTAAAATGAAGAATCTCCAGTATCCTCTGCTGTTCTTTAACAACTCAACCAAACCTAGTGTCAACAAGGAAGCAGCTAATCAAGGCATAAATGATCAGATCCAAGATAACGCAACTAATGCACATGCCTCCACAAGTGCCCCTTGCCCACTCTGTTGGTCTTTCCTTGGTTTTGCATTAACCTGGCACTGTCATCCTCCTTCTCCATGGGTTGATGGTCACAACTCTATCACTTCATGAGACTGCATATGTGGAAGTATCTAGGTACGTAATTTTCTCGACTTGCTCTTGTCGTTTCTGGGTCTAGCTCTGGGGCCCCCAACATAAGAAGGACATGGACCTGTTGGAATGAGTCCAGAGGGGGGCCATGAAGATGATCAGAGGGCTGGAGCACCTCTCGTATGAAGACAGACTGAGAGAGTTGCGGTTGTTCAGCCTGGACAAGAAAAGGGGATACCTTAGAGCCCCTTCCAGTACCTAGAGGGGCCTCCAGGAAAGCTGGGGAGGGACTCTTTATCAGGGAGTGGAGCAACAGGATGAGGGGTAACGGTTTTAAACTGAAAGAGGGGCAATTTAGATGAGATATTAGGAAGAAATTCTTGACTGTGTGGGTGGTGAGACACTGTCCCAGGTTGCCCAGAGAAGTTGTGGCAGCCCCCTCCCTGGAGGCGTTCAAGGCCAGGCTGGATGGGGCTTTGAGCAACCTGGTCTAGTAGGAGGTGTCCCTGCCCATGGCAGGGGGGGTTGGAAGCAGGTGATCTTTAAGGTCCCTTCCAACTCTAACCATTCTATGATTTGCCAGAGCTGTGAATTGGCTTTTTTAGGGACAGTCTGCAGAGGCTATGTCCCCAGTGGGAAAACTTAGTTAAATAGTCCAAGATGGTTTGTTTCTTTCATGCTCAAGTGGGTTTGACTGCAGTGGCACATGGCAGGATGCAGCATGAATGGGTTCATTCTCCTCTGTCACTCCAGGTTAAATGCTGATTTGGGGTAATTATTCTGTCACTCGGTTATTGCTCAATGTGTGCTAGGATTACAAGACCAGAACTGTAGGGCCAACACACAATCATTGATTGTGGTGGGGTCTCAGCCAGCAGGGTGATGGATGCAGAGCAGAAGCTGAACGTTTGCTGCAATACCTGGGCTCTCTGTGTCAGAGGGAAGGATGACCATCATCCCTGCCTGTCCTCGAGCCCCACAGAGCTCTGTGGTTGGAGTGCGGTAACAGTTGGATGAAAATGTAAAAGGAGGGGGTTATGTGTTTTAATATGTGTCTGTTCAAGATCCTTTGTCATTCTGTGAAGACAAGGATTGTCCCTAATCTTTGAACTTGTTGGCACGTTTCAGCTGTAGGCTGTGTACCAATGGGCTGTTTCTTTCCTAGTGTATTTGAGGCTACAGTGAGGAGGTAAATCTGATCACGGAATTTCTGTGCTAAAGAGAAGTGAGCAAAATGAGAGATAAGCGCAGAATGCAGTACCCAAAGGTTCTTTGATAGGAAAATACCATAGAAAAGTAAAATAATATTGTTTCTGCCTTCTCATCTCATTTTTTGCCTTTTTTTGGTCTTTTTATCTAGTGTCTGCTTCTCTTGTGTTTATATCCTTCATTCCAGCCTTTCACATGCAAAATGTGTTTTGGCAGTAGACGTAGAGACTCCCACTCGACATTAGTCTCAGTCTAGCAAGATGCTTGCTGGGACTGCTGGGTTGCTTAAAGCTGAGTCTGCAAAAGTGAGCGCCTGGGCATTGGGCTGTACAAGACATGCACAGAGAAGCATCATGGGTGGATGCTCTCTTCAGTTTTTTTTGACAGAAGAGTGGTGCCAAGCAATCAAAACCATTTTACACCATGGCAAGTAATAAATCAAGGCTCTGATACTTTAAGCAGTAGGTTGTACAACAGTCATAAAGGAAGAATAGGAGTTATGCCAGCCATGCTGGTTATTCATTATCTTCTCCATCAGTTTAGCCAGTCTCAGGTATTCAAGTTGTTCTTTCCCTCCTTTTATTTTTTAGTAAGCATTACTTTATTTTCTAGGGAGCACAGAAATAAGAATAGGGAATGAACATAATGATGACAAATGGTTGCTTTGGCCTTCTCTGGGAAGACTGTGATAACCTAGGCCTGGTCTTTGTGTAATCCTTCTGCCTTGCAGTAGGAGTTCACTGAGGTGGCCCTGGGCTGGCAGACCTCCAAATTGGCGTGTGTCTGACATTGTTCGGTGGGAACACTCTGTGCAGACTCAGGCATGCTCCTCTCCTTGGCATCAGGGGAAAGAAAACAAAAGGCCTGGTCCCAAATCTGTTGGCTTTATCAGCACACATCATGGTTGCCTTCTCCATTTTCAAAAAGCTGCTGCGACCCCAAGATCAAACTATTGGTACAATCTGGCAAATATCTCTTCATTTGTCAATAACAGACAACTGGCTTGCTTGGAACTGATGAGTAATGCTTCCCTGCTGCAAGCTGGTTATGAGCATAGAGGAAGAGCTGAACAGCTGAATAAATCACTAATTATTGTCACCCTGTCTATCTCCTTGTTCAGCTTAAGCATAGTTTTGGTGCAAAAGTGATTGTGCCGGGGCCTCTGTCTGTGGGCAGCTTGATCCTCCTGCATGAGAGAATTTGCAATTGAGGGTTCTGTTTTGCCTGTTCCATCTTCAAAGCTGAGGAAATCTTTCTTAAAAAAAACAAACAAACAAACAAAAAAACCCCAAAAACAGAACTGTTTTCCATCAGAAAATGCAGTTCTCAAAAAATGAAAATACTTCAAGAAATACTACTGATTTTGAGGAGATTTCCACTTAAGGCAGAAAATGCATCCCAAATATGTTCTACTTCAAATTCTTTGACAGAAAACTTCGTTATTTTCCTTGTCCAGTGTTTTCTCAAAGCGAAACCAAAGCCTATAATGCCAGTGCTCAACAAAATAGAATCACTAGTTTTCAGCTTAGCTTTAGGGACCATCAGCCAAACTGTAGTTGTAAAGATTGTTATTATCAGAATTCTCAGGTTGACATAAGGAATGAATTACAGAATTAAGCCATCTCTTACAGCTGATTTTTAATCAGATTTCAAATTAGGATGTAAAACTGCTTTTAGTCAGCCTGAACATAACTTTCCACTTCTGAGTAAAGAGCTGGAGCTGGTGTCCCAGCCCTTGAATGGTCATGTAACTGTGAGGGTGGGAGTGAATAATGGTGGTGGTGTTGGAATAGCTATTTGCCAGTATTAAACAGCTTGATTCTGTTAATAAGTGTAATGAATGAAAGGTGATGTGTGAAATACTGGTTGTGTCCTGTCTCCCTCACACTTTATTCCCTGCTAAGGAAAACTTGCCACCTCTGTAGCAGCAGCAATCTGAGCACTGTCTCCTCAAGACTGCAGGTCTGGGAAAGATGGATGCTTGTGTTCAAAGCGGTGCTTGTGCCCATGCAGCTGAGCCCCAGTGTCAAGCTGTTTCTCTCCTTAGGCTTTCACTTGGAATTTCTCCGCTGAAGTGCAATGGTGTAAGTTCATGAAGGACTTAGCCTGCTTTGCAGAAGGCAAGCATGGGCATAACATCCTGACGGGACTCCTGCTCCAGAGAAAAAGCACAACGTATGGCCTGGACCAAATGACATTTCACATTGTTGTAAATGTTGCTGCAATATAGAGTCTTTATACAAACATTTTACAGAGGGATGACCACTGCCTAGAGAGAGAAAACTCCTGCCTGGGGCTCTGAACCGTGATGCAATCTCAAGAGGGGCTTGCATCCATGCTTAGCTAGTGATCTGTTAGAAACAGTGAGAGGAGCGGCTTCCACTTGCACAGGCTTTTTCCAGTGTTGGATCTATTGCTTGGGTGACCAACTGGGAAGTATTAAGTGGAATCTAAGCAGCTGGTGCTTCTGATCTGTGTTCATGGGGGATAGCAAGAGACAAACAATTATTCCATTCATATTAAACATTAAACATGAAAGAATTGCATTAAAATGCCCTAGGAGAAAGGAATTAACTTAGTCTTTTTGATCTGTGGGTATTTCTTCTAGAAGATTTGACCCTGACATGTGTCTGACTTAGTGCACCCAGTTATATTTTAAACAACAATAGGGGTTGAATTACCCTTTTGAAAGGGAATGAACATGCAGCTGGGGTTTATATAGAAACCACCGCAAATGGCTGTCCTTTGAGATGCCTAGGGGAAGGGTTAGAGTAGATAGCTACAATTTCTGGATTCTGCTCACAGATGCATTTGGACAGAAGGAAGAAAGTGTGAGGTTTTAAGGGAAAATCCATAACCGTATATTTTAGGGGGAGAAAAGAAAGTGATGGATCATGCTCTAGGTAATGACGGCTAGTCCAAGGCAGGTAAGTGCTGACTCGGTTTTACCTGCAGGTAGCTAGTGCTTGAAGAGATGGCTGGTCAAGTGTGAACTTAGAATCACTAAAATATTGGAAATCTGAGGTAGAAAGAGACTTACAGAGGTTTTCTGGTCCAACTTCCAGTTCAAAGCAGGAGTAACTTCAAAGTTGACTCAGGTTGCTCAGGGCCTTGTCCAGCCACCTTCCGACTATCTCCAAAGGTGGAAAACACCTACCTGAGTCCTCGCTTTACTTGCTTTTATTGTGAGGAATTTTGTCCTTACCTAGAAATATATGTATCCTTAGTTGTCTCTGCTTAACATAAAGATAATGGAAAGAAGGGCTTTATGGAAATATTGGAAATAAATATTTTTGGAAATAAATATTTCTGAGGTTTTCCTAAAAGGGACTGGAAAACACTCGGGAGAGGAAAGAAGACTGAGTGAATGGCGCTCAGGAGATATGCTTTAGCTTCAGGGCAAATAAGAACTGAAGGGAAAGATGTTCCTCCGTTATAGCTAGATCAAAAAGAGCTTAAGAAATCGAGAAAGCCAAAGTAAAATAATCATCAAATGCTCCTCAGCATTCATTGCCCTCTTTCCTCCATGAGCATTACTCACCTGCTTGCTTCCCTGTCTCTTGGTTTCCTGTTGCCTTAGAGTCAGAGAGGAGAGATCTTGGGTGAGCACTGCAATTCCCTTCTCCGCTTCAGGGCCTGCCAGGGAAGGCAATGGGCTTCCAGCTGCCTTGGACAAGCATGGTTTGCCGATCCTACGGGCTAGTGGCCAGTACATTTGCTTTGTTCGTTGTAGCCTCTGTTGGGATGCAAAGAGAGTGCCAGCCATGGATTTCATTAATTCCACCATCAGTAGGTCTGAATTCATTGCCACTAATACAATGCCTTTTTCTATATACTGTGCCAGAGGTATTTTTTTTTGACACCATGTGTGACCTCCTGTTATTTCCCAACAAATGTTGGCAGGCATAACAGCCGGTAGAGCAAAACAGCACAGTGTGTCACAAACTGCTGAGTGCATCCATGCTGAAATGAACAGCCAATTCCAGAGTGGGCTGAAAATTAAATCAATAAAAAAAGAAATACGTACAAGTAATGCTCCCTTTTACTCCAGCTTTGACTGCTGCTTCCCTTTGCGCGTGTTATCTCTCTTGACTTGGACTCAGGCAACAGTTGGAACAAGGGTTATATTTTTATTTCTGCTCTATCCTTCTAAAACTTCCCCAAACGGCTGTAAAACAGGTGTTTCTGAACCATTCCCAAGCAATTTACCAATTAATTCCTTCCTCTAATCTGATGTTCATCCTCTGCCTTTTGCTTTTTACAGGAGGGTTTGACCAGTTCAAATAATATATTACAAATAATGATTATGGTAAGTGTTGCTTGTTTCCATCACCGGATAACACACTTTTCTCACCCTCTTTTTTTCCTCTGGGGTTCTGTGTCTCTCTTCCCTCTTGCTGTGTGTGTGCATGCTGCTGTGGAAGAGGAGAGAAGGGTGAAGTGCTGCAGTTCGTCATAGGCAGCCTGAGCTTTTTCTAGTGACAGAAGTAGTTGTGAAGGTTTTAACTGCTCAGATGCAGGACAGAGGACTCTGTAGTGTTGCAGAGCATGACTGTTGGGGATAATGGATTTGCTTCTTTATTAATAAATCACCTGCATCATGTGCTAAGGGGCAGCTGTGCCATCCTAGGAACTCCTGCCCCAGCCTCTCTGTTCATCTCTGCCCTCTGCTCAAGCCACACAAGGGCTGTCACTACTGTCGGCTGGAGGCTCTTGCTGCCGTGACTCACACGCTCAGCCCTAAAGGTCCCTGGCTCAGGGTGGTTAACGGTGTTCAAGCTTGTCCCTCAGGGTGGTTAATACACAAGCACGTTTGGGCTCCTGTCTTCTGACAGGATTTTATTTAGCAACAGTTAGCTATGGTGCAATTTGACCTGTCTTAGGATGACCATGATAGGAGGCAAGTGCTCATGGAGCAGACTCATGCTGGGACACCCTTTGTGCTCTGTCAGAGCCATGCATATATTTTTGTGTGCTCATTACAGCGCACTGGACTTGAATCTGGAGACATTTTCTCCTGCCAACATGCCTTTCAAGAGGGCAAGGCAAAAAGAAATAGCTTCAATACAACCATCCTGCAAGCCTGGTTCTGCAGAGAATTGTCATTTTTTTGGCACCAAGGAGAGCATTTTAAGCTGATGAGAAAATGCAATAGGCTGATTTACTTGGATGCTTCAGTGTTTCTTTGACTTTAGCCAGGGGAGGCCATAAGGGGGGTAGAGAAAACCAAAATATAATGCTGCACAAGGCTTGTTTGTATGCACTGGGGCTTGCAGGCACTTGCTAAACTTGTACCTGCACGTGGGCCAAGTGGAAAAGAAGGGCAGGCAAAGGGAATTTTCTATCTAATCAGCCCTTGCAGAGGCTGATTAACTTCCACTGTCACCAGTCCCAAGTGAGGCCATGCAGTTTAGAAAAGTTTTTGAGAAAAGTGTGTGTGGGTTTATGCCTTCTTTCTCTACAATCATGCTATCTTGCAGAAGACTTTGACTGTTACAGGCCCTCTGACTGCACCCTCCTCTTCCTCCTCGTGGGTGCAGGCCTGTAGATTTAGGGCCCACCAGGTGGCACTGGCGAGATGAAGTATCCTGCAAGCAGGGAAAATAAACCCCAAGCCATAAAAGTATGGAAATAAACCCATTTCTCACTTTTTTTGTTGAACAAGCCTTGCTTTTCACTCTGCTAAAGCACCCATTGCAAAGCAAAGGGTAAGCAGAGGCCCTGAGTGAGGTTCCCAAGGACAATGGTATGTTGGTGGTGGGGTTGTACACACTTTTCTGGTAGGAGCATCCCACTCCTACTCTATTTTCTGAAGATGGCTGGTCCATCGGCTCCTTGGTGTCCCTTTCAAGATTGCAGCAGGGCTCTGTAAGCTACTGAGGTGACACTAATTGCTCCTCTGGCTGAAATGTTTTGATGGCAGAGGATGGCACAGGCAGAAACAAGGATGTGAGAATAAACAAGTCCTGAGAAACAAGTCCCCAGCAAAGAAACCAGCCAGCAGTAGTATTAGGTATCTCTTAGAAATGGGGAAGCGTAACCCATCATCCTGGCTCCACTGCTGGCACCAAGACTTGTACATCAGAGAGCCAAAGAGAAGGTATTGCAGGGGCAGGTCACTGGAGAATGGTGACAGTGACTCAGTCCCTGGTGATTATTGCTAAAGCTGAGCATGAGCCCATGTATCTGTGGTTGTTATTCTTATAGAAAAATGTCCTTGGACATTGGCTTGTCCTTGGAGGCTTTGACTTTCAATTTGCAATGCACGTAGAGCATAAGATGCAACAAAAATCATGTTCCTGGTGTGATGGGGAGCCCAGCATTACATCTTTGGAGTAGCAGCACACAGAATGGCTGCTCCTGTGGCAGCTCCTGGACCTTTGTTACAGCACAGAAACCTAGATCGTATGGGCTGACTGGTCTTGTGTTTCATCATGCTGCTGCCTCTAATTATACTCAGACCTATCTGGTTGCCTACTCCAGAAAATGAATGAGACCAGAATTTACTATCTGCTCCCTCTTCTCTGCTGCCTGTGTAATTAGTCTCCAGGAGCTCAAACTCAATAGCACCTGCTCTCCCGGCTTTCTCATGTGTTCTGGTCACATCTTCTGGAGAACTCGTCCAAAGGTTGAGTGCCTGTACCTTCTCCCTTCCTGACTGATATAGTGAAACTGTCTGGAAGTGCTCCTGGTTTCTGGAGTTGTGGTATACTTCTAGTCTTCCCCTTATGAATTCTGAATTAAATTAGGACTTGCTTTACAGGAAATTTTAGATAATGTCTGCCTGTGTTCACAGCTCAGTCATTTCTTTGGGTGTAGCCCAGTAGTCTGAATAGCCTGTGATTTACTGCCACCAGTGGAATGAAACAGAATCACTTTCTCTGATTTATATCCTCTATTGTAGTTAAATATTTACACAGTATCAAGATCTTAGTAATTGAATGGCTAACAGATAGGTAGCAAATGTTTATATACCTCTGAAATGGCCACAGGGCCATTGAGGTAATGATATTTCATTCTGATAAAAGGTCTTTTAGTAAGAAGAAACTTAAAGCTTGTTCAGCTCCATTTTGTTCTCAGGGGTAGTACTAACTCATGCTGATTTCAATGGGTTAGTTCAATTTTTACAGATTGCAAAAATGACCCATTTACTTCAGAAAAATACTTTTGTTGAAATGAACCAATTGTTGTGGAGGAACATGACATCTTTCATACAGCAGTATTGCTGCTTGCTTTAGGTAAGAAGGAAAGAAAAAACACTAGGATAATATCAATCTTTGAAGGAAACTGAAGCTGCAGGCTTAAACAATACCAGCATTAAATCAGGACTTCTCCATTCACTTGCAGAAAGGTATCATTAAATATTTCATGACCCATAGGTAATCAAAATTAGCCCTGTTTCCTGAAGCAAGAAGGGATCCTGTCATTCCTACTTGTTCTGTTTAATTCTTTGTCCAAATGATGTAATTGGAATTCAAAGTAGGCGCAACAGTTATAACTGAGCATGAATACTGCTGAGCTGAGTTCTTGTTGTACAGTAATATTCAGAGCTCGTAACTGAGCTGACCTGGGTCACACTATTGACAGTTAAGGATTTTGTCTAGGCCTGCCCAGGAGTGTATATTTCTTAAAAAGAGGAGTTACTTGTGTCTTGGAACTGTGTGGTTTTATAATCAAAAAGATATGTCAACATTTCTTAAAATTCAAATTTGCATAGAAGCTTTTGATCTACATAGATTTTCCCTTTTCCTTTTTTTAACTATTTAACTAACTAACAAATTTCTTTAAATTGTTGGACAATTTTGTGCTGCTGGATTTCAAATGGCACTAGATGGACAAAGAATACTAGAGCAGCAGCAAGGTATTATTTTCTGTCTCTTGATTACTGAAAATCATTTTAGCAGCTGTCTGTCATGTAACTCCAGAGTGATGTTGGGAAAAAGCAGAGAAACACTATACATATTTCAGGTCCCACTTATAATAGTGTAACTTAGAAAAACCTTTTAGAAAAGAGGAGAGGCTATTTGGGATCCTACTTGGTGGAAATGAGAACAAAATTCACTACAATGCTTAAGACTTTGAATACCATTTTCTATATAATAGAGCCCATATTCCTATCTGGATAATCTACATAATCCTATAACATAAACAGAGTAATGATCATTTTAATTCTCTAGTAACAATTCTTTCTGTAGTATCTAGGTTTATACTTGGAGCTTGATACTCAGTAGAACATGCAATGCTTCAGAGGTTACAAAGGATGCTACTTCTCACGGGGATTTCTTTGTTTCTTTGTCGTTGTTGGGAGGCAGTTGATCTCTTCCTTCTGTATCCAGAGTAAACTGCAGTTCTTAACATTAGTATGGGAGCTTTCCAGTTGACACTTTCTCTACATGCAGTGATAGTAGAATACTTGGCTGTGCCTGTAGCCTCTGGAATAAGCCTGTCTGTTACTCAGCTACCCCACAGCACGGGCAGAGGAGTCCAGCAACGTTTGTACCTGTAAACTATGTCAGTTGTGTTTACCATGGATGCAGCCCTATGCACACAGTATTTTTCCCTGGTTCCTTAACCCCAGTTACGTCATCAGGCAGAGCTTACTTCGAGATTAAAGAAAGGTCATTCTTCAAAGGCCATCATATGTGAGAGGGTCCTTTGAGCACTGGTAGCTGCTGGTACCTGGACAGGGGTGTCCCTCCCACCTTAGCTCGCATAGATTGCACAACGTCTGGGTCTGATATTGCGGGATCTCTCTCTAGCGGGGGAATATTTGCTTGCTCGCCCCGATGCTCTCGCACCTCGGCACCCCCACGGCGCGGAGGAGCCGGGGCCCGGCGGCGGCGGGAGCGGCGCGTCCGTTTCAGCACCCTGGCCAGAGGCGCCGGGGCTGCGGGCCGGCGCTCGCCGGGGGCTCAGGGGACAAGGGGACACGGCTGGTCTGCCGCGCGCTCGGTTGGCTCCTACACCTCACGGCTGTGGAACGCAACACCCACGGCTGAAGCCCGCAGCTGTGTAAGCCTGGGGCCTCAGCCACAGGAGTGGGAATCAACTGCCCTCAGTTGCACATCTGGGTGTGCAGCTGCACCCTTGGGGTTTTGGTGGCACCTCTGGGATGCTGGCAGCACGTGCGGGCTCTCAAATGTGCTGCTAGACCCTCAATCTGCACAGCTGGAGGCTAGGATTCCTGGCCTGCATTACAGCTCCTCTAATGACATATTTTGTGCCCCTGAAATTGTTGTATGTCTCCCACACTCCCGATTCCTGACCTCTTCTCTGATCATTAACAGGGAATAATGTGGTAGTGAAAGATGTTATACACGGAAACATTGTTTAATAAATAATTACTTAGAGAGCGTTCTTTGGCTAATAACAGCTTCTGAGACAGTTGTTGGGACTTTGAGCTAACGGTACCAATATTACAGCTACAGTTTGAGTGGGATTTTTTAATAAATCGGGGGGGGCGGACAGGGAGCTCAGACCTCCCAGATCTTTATGCCCCTACTGATTTTTATAATCTGTTGTTTGTGCACCATTATTATACTGATTTCCTTGGGCCGCACTGCATGTAAATATTTAGCCTTGAAATAATTCAATGATGCATGACTAATGAAGCACAGGAATGACTGGAGAGATGGCATTTTAGGTGAATCACAGCTCATTCCACAAATTATTTATAGACTGCTCTCTCTTTATGATGGGATGTCAGCTACCTGGCAACAAGCCAGAGCATTTGTGAATCATCTAGTAGACTTATTGTGGCTTCTACAGGAGGGCAAAAGAGATTAAGGAAGGCTCACTTTGTATCTTTTCAGAAGCAATAAACAAACTCACATTCCAATGAAAAAATAGATCTCTCTGGTCCCAGCTTATGGTTACTTATAAAACTGCCCATGATCAGAAAGGGAAGTTAATAAATAATACAGCTTTACTTTTGGTGTCAAGTATAGCTGACTAAATAGAAGTTTTAATTCTTTACTCATGCTTTTTTTTCTCTCATCTTCAGTCTCTTTATATGACATCGCAATGCCATTCTACAATTCATCATTTTGGAGTCAACATCAGGAGTACCCAGGGTACTGTGATGAATCAGGTTGCCCTGGATCAGGATGTTCAGCTACCTAAGAAAGAAGGTATGAGTCTATTAAGTGAGAGAGCCTGATGCTGCAAAAATAACAGGGAAAAAAAGCACAATGCTTCCCTATGTTCCAGTCACTTTGTAGCATGGAATCTATTTCTGGGTCAAAACAATAACAGATCACTGCAATATGCTGTGCAAGCCGAGGCTGAAATGGGCGTACCTATGGCTGTTACGTCTTTACCTCTGTTGTATGATGATCACAAATTGCACCTCCTTGTGTAGCCACTTGTGCTTGTGGGGAATGAAGATCACTTTCAGTCCTCCAGAGAGGTGTGTAGGTGCCGGGTGCGGTGTTGTGCAGTGTGAGCAACAGCCACATTGTTTAATAGAGGCTGAAGGGGGCAGAAAGAATTGCATCAATTAGATGTTAAGTTTTATTAGACATAACTTAATGACACTGGTATAATTGACATTTACATACAATCACGGCCTTTTTCAATCACAAAAATCATGACCTTCAACATATTAAGTGTTAAATTAAGTTCCATTTCTATTAGAATACCTTTCTAAAAACATGGATTGTTTTAAAGTGTGCAGCTGCACATGTTACATTCACATAATATAGCAAACAATCTTCAAATAAAAAAATAAAACAAATGTTAATACAAAACGGTTATTTACACTATGGTGATCAGCAGCATTATTAACAGAGAGACCTTTGCTCAAGCAGTTGTCTAAACCAGAGTTTTAAGCTTGCATGTGCAGGTCAGGAGCACCCATCAGCTGACAGGAGGAGCACCATGGGGCCCTCTGCCCAAACGAGCTCCAGTAAGCCAGGCTCAGACAGAAATCCCTGCCACAGGACTCAACATTTTCATGCTGAGTAAAATTGAGGAACCCACAGGAAAAGAAGGGGATTCATTCAGGTAAATTATTCATCGAGCTATTCACTTACATCTATAATTTATTTGCTGTGAGACAAGGTGCCAGTCACCCCTTTACAAAAGGCTGGAAAAGGTTCAAGCATCAGTTTGTTCCTACTGAAACCCTACTTTGTACCAAAGACCTGACATTTTTGTTCTGGCGCTCTGCGGGAGTAGTTATCGCATGCAGTGATACAAAAAAGTGGAAAGGAAATGTCAAACAAGTGGAAAGCTTTTTCTTTCTTTAGAGAAACAAACAAACAAAACCAAAAAAAACCCCAAAACTACCCTGATTTAATATTTGCTAACAGGACAAATATACTTATTACTGCTGCTGATTCCCTAGCATGGAAATACATAAGTAAAAGCATTCTATAGTATTAGAAAACAGATCTTTCCCTACTTATGTTTTACAGCTGCTTTGAAAGATGTGGCATCAACAGCTGCATTGGTTGCAATCCTCTGGCCCCACTGTCTGTTCCCTGCGTGCTGTCCATCCCCCTCACCACACATACCAGGATCTCCCATCACATACTCATGTTAAGGTCAGGCATTTTCTAAACTATCACACGCATGAATAAAAGCTCCAGTGACAGGAGTATTTTCTTCAATGCTACCTTACACAGTAGGGCAACAGGAGACTAATAGAAAAGAAATGAGTTGTTTGTAGAACAGGATTTTTCTTCTTTCATTGAAAAGCAGAAAAGTGTTACAGAAATGGTGGTCTTGTCTGACCTGTCTTCATCCACTGGCCACATTTTTACTGACTACAACAAACCCCCCAAATACTTCTATTTATTCTACGTGGATTGTTTGTTTGGGTCATTGTTTTAAATCCAGTGCAAGAATGTCTACAATCGATTTTTTTCAGATTCCCTGTTCTGTAAGTCTGCCACATCACTGACTTTAAAGTAACTACCCAGAAATACAACGTTTGTTTACTTAAAAATCTTTTGGGAAATCACTATTGCTCCTGATGGAGAATCCCAATACTGCAATTCTAAGGAACGAGAGGCTATTTAGGAGATATTTTTAATCCTCTGAAAATAAAGGAATATCCAATTTTCTACAGGAAAATAAGCCACGGAAAGGAAGTCCTCAATTATGGTTATTTTTAGTTAAGTACTTCCTTAATGTCACTGGGACCATTCTGAAAGCAAGAATAACCAAATCACTCTATTTCCTATACTTAGGCATTACACTACTGTAAATCAGAAAACAAAGGTAACACAAAACATTACTGGTGAGCTTACTTCAGGTCAGTTGACTTCATGTCATCAGTAGTGTTACTAAAAGTCCTGTGCAGTGCTAGAGCACCTTCTTTCCAGAGATTTTTAAAGCATTCTCAAGGTAGTGATGACCATAGCTTCAGCTCACCGCTGCCTGACAGAGACATGGAGAGGCAAGAGCTGATGCTGAAGGTTGTGGTTCCCAAAAACTCACTTTAACCCCCTAAGTGATGATGCGTCCCCAGCCCTGGAGAAACATTTCGCATAGGAAGGATGGGGTTGCAGAAGAAAGAGGAAGCAGCCCTGACTCTGGGCTGATGTTGATTGCAGATAAATCTGTGTGCTCTTAGAGATCAAGAGAAAAGAGGTCAAGAAGTTGTTCCCTAGAAATAAAATCTCCAATTTTACAAGTGCAGCTCTTGATGCTGCAAAAAAGCCCCATTGAAGCCACAGAAATGGCTTGTGAAGCCAGGAGTGGCTCCTTTTTACAAAGGCTTCCAACATCAGGCAGGTAAACATGGAAGAAAATCCATCAAAAGACTAGTGGGATGCTGCAGGCAAGGGGAATGCCTCCTTTGGAGAAGAAAGAAGTGCTCTGAGTGTATGTTACCCGCAGATGAGAAAATTTCTGCCACTAATCCACTTGGCCAGGGCCTTGTTTAGTGATGGCAGTGTCATTACAGCATCTCCAATTCTAATTCCTGCTGCAGGGCTCGAACTTTTCAAATTCATTTTATCTGTCAGATAAAATACCTTTAAAACACAATGTAGTAAACACATTAGTCTCTTAATCACAGCAGAACAAAATCCCCTGAACTTGCTGAATCACTTGTAACTAAGTAGCCTCCAGGCTACTTAAGCAAATCCTGTTTATTTTGAGGCAGAATATGACAGCACCATGTGATTGCAGGTAGGTCAGCCTAGTGTAGCACACTAACAAATACCCATGGTTGCCTTAATCCAAGGCAATATGTGTAGCAGAGAGACACAAATCACTTGGACACTGCTGATTCTCCGCCTTCAACCTATGCCTCTTTTGTCATTTGTGGATATCTGTGAGAGAGGTGATATTTGCAAACTGTATTTCCAAAATGCTTTCCAGCTTGGTACATGGGGGAGTGATCATCAAAGCTGAAAGCACTCCAGCCTGGAAACTACTAGTTAACAAGGAATAGCTGATGATCGAAAAACTATGAAGAAAGTGAAAGAAGGTATCTCGACAAAGGCACAAGAGAAGTGGATCCAATGTGTACATTTGGCCCGGGGCAGATAATGGTCCACGTGCAATCTGGAGCCACATCTTTGAAAACCTGGGAGAGAATGAGGAGTGGGTAAGTGACAGAGTAGCATTTCACAGAGCCCAGAAGGGCTCATTTTTGATGCCTGAACCAGTCTCAAGCACAAGATGAGATGTCTGTCTCCTACATCCCCTATGGCTAACCCTTGATGTAGGTGCGTTATTCAGCCTGCTTGGGCACCCAGGTGAATCTCCATCCTCCATCATCATCCCTGCGCACGAAGGCTTGTCCTTGGTGAAAGGTGTGCGTTCTCACGTTGCGGTGAGGACTTAGGGATGTTGTGAAGGCCACTTCTGTTTTGTTGGGTGACAAATTGCCAGTCAAATAGGGCAAACCATAGGCTGGGAGGGAGGAAACGCTTGGCATTGATGAGGAGACACATGGTGCTGAAGAAATCTGAGGAAGGAAGGAAGAGTCCTCGCTGCATGGATGGGTACTGCTCTTAGTTGGAGGCATGTAGCTGCAGCTATACACTGCTGCTGCTCCATCACACTGGTCGTAGTCTATTACTTCACCAGGGCTCAGGCAGTACGTGTTTTTTCCAAGGTCTGAGGACAGGGCACTGTAGTTAGCTGAAGTTTCATCAATGGTGTTGACATCTTTTAATCCCAAAGTCTTCAAGACCCAGCTGTCCACACCAGGGCTGGTTTGTTCTTCACAGGCAGTGAATTCAT
This sequence comes from Chroicocephalus ridibundus, assembly GCF_963924245.1. Taxonomy (NCBI): domain Eukaryota; kingdom Metazoa; phylum Chordata; class Aves; order Charadriiformes; family Laridae; genus Chroicocephalus; species Chroicocephalus ridibundus. Next base: position 45,241,155 of record NC_086289.1, read on the forward strand.
TAAAGAGGTTCCTTCTACCTTTGGAAGCGTGTGGAGTTTCTTGAGGAACAAAGCAGTGGTCCTCTTTTAATCTCCTCTTGGTGCTTTTAAGAATAGCACAGGTTTTTTGGCCATGGCAGGATAGCAGTTTCTATTAAAAAAAAAAAGGAAAAAGAAAGAGGTGGAGAGACAAGATTAAAATCTGAATTTCTAGTTACCTGGAAAGAACACGTTTCTGATCTCAAATCGTAGGTGGTCAAGATGGTTACTACTGTCCTTATAAAAGATACTTTATCTTCCACCTTGTGCTTAAACATATGGATGTGACTATTTTGTGCCTTTACAATCTCCACAACAACCCAGTCCCTGAAAGAGAAGAATTTGACCATGTCAATAAGGCCTGTGCTTTGACCACATTCTCACGCAGCACAGTGTGAAATGAGAGCTCCCTCCTGTCTGTACGGCGCTCCTCTGTGCTGTGGCTGCCAGCATCATTTGGCAGGTGAGCGGGATATGGGGGGAAATGTGGCAGCCTGACAAAGCAGGAGGATGTGCAGGTAAGTCATCCTGGGGCAGGTGAGATCCTGGCCAGGGGGTCCTCAGAGCAGCAGACTGGGCGGCTTTGAGCTCGTTAATCCACCTCAGTTGCCATTATCCCAGGACAAGGGCCCTTCAGGCATCCAGGGATGCTCAAAGAAAGGCGGGAATAACAAGGAAGCTCCCTAGCATGTCATGAATTCACTGCTCAGCCCACCTCCCATGGCAGTTTCACACCGGACTCTCCTCCATGTGACACAGATGGGTGGCCATGTCTCCCTGCTGTGCCCAGTGAAGGAGATCTTCTACTGTAAGGAGCCAGGTCTTGGCATGGGAGGGGGGACATGCTTTTCACATCCTATTCCGAGTTGATGGTGTGGCAAGTCTGCTATTTTTTACAGGCCTTTTTACCTCATGCCCAACCCACAGAGCTGAGCAAATAATTAATAGTTTCATTTCATGGGCAAGTCCAGAATAGTAAAAAGTATCTTTAAGTTGACAAGAAACAAGTATCTTTACTTTCTTTTGGAATAGAAACAGGGAATCAAAAAATTTAATTTAAAAAATCCCCTTCACATTTAGTTTAACAGCATGTTTCATCAAACTTGAACTCTTTAATTTATATTTCACCTTTAAAAATAGCACACAAATTTTTAATGAATAAATTTGAAAAAAAATTAGAAGATCAGTATTCTAGTGTAAACGAATAAAACATACCATTGGAAGATGACAAAACATAAACCAGAAAGCACTCAAAACATAAAAAAGGAAAATTTAATCCTTATCAAAAGGTATAATTGGCAAAACAGGCACATTGAAGATGTGTATGTTCAAATTTGAGCTTTTCACTGAAAAAAGCTTTAGCTGGAATAATTTTACCTTGCTTATAAACTTAACTTACATATAAACTAAACTTAATTATGCCATAGGCTACCCTGTCTCCACAGTCAGAACGTGATAGGATGTCATTCCTGGGGGAAACTGTCACCTTAGACCCATGACCAGCAATTTGGCAGCTCCGTGAAGTTAAATAGATCTCACACTGAAGACTGTCTGCCTTTTTAGACATTACACATATTTTAATGGCGTGTACCTATTTAATCCATTTTTTCTGCACACGTCTATACAACAGGTTTGAACACAATACCTTGGCTTTTTCTTCTAAACATTTAATCAGGGCAGAATTCAGGTATTGTCGGAGGTTATTATTTTCTTCGTGTAACCTAGCAAGTTCCTCTTCCTTCTGAAGCAAAGTATCTTGAAGCTGTGGAATAGAGATATTGATGAATAGATGTTGACTCTGTAACTTAATAGCAATCACCCTATGGTACACGCTGCTTGGATTTGATGATCTGTGTGTTTGCTTTGTGAACTCAACCCACCCTCTCCAGCCTCTTGTCTCTGTAAATCTAAGTTGCATGACTGTTTAGTTTTCACTTTTGACTTCCTTTGTTCTTTAGCAAGTGTTTGAGAAGATTAGTCTGAAAAAAATCTTTAAGCATGGCATAATAACAGAAAAGAAATACAGGTAACCCTTTGAACAGCCAGAAACCGTCATGGGCATGACAGCAGCTGCCAGATCTCCTCCTGAGTGGCAGTAAGTATCCTTTTGCACCCATCTCATTCTCATTTACAGTTGGCTGGTGGGGAAAAGGAGGAGGAGCTGCAGACTAACAATTTATGGGGGTAGAGTGCAAAAGGAAGACGCAGCTGCTGTTCTTTATGGTAGAGTAGTACTCAGTGACGCCCAATCCTGAACCCTACTGTGCCAGTCCCAGTGCATATACAGAGCTAAGTCCTTATCCCAAGAGCTGAACAGGTATGTTTGATTTGCAGACATCTAATACTTTTCCATGGGAAGCATGGGTATTTGCAGAGACGTTTGCCTCTTGATCATAGCTCTGGAAACTCCCTTAGGGGGAGGACAAAGGGTCTTCTGCTGAGGACCTGTGGCATCCAGTGACCACAGGCTGAAAACCACTGGTTTAAATGAGTGAGGTAGAGCCAAACAAAGAGGTACACTGATGTCTGGAACTAGGGTTTGATTCCAGGGACCTTAAAGTTAGTAAATGTTTCCCTTGACTTCATTGCGTCAAAATAACACTCCAAGGATTTTATCAGAGTGATCTCTCTGGAGTTCCTTCATCTAGGACTCTTCAGAGTTTCTCCTGCCCCTTTATGGGATTTATAAAAAAGGAAAGAGAAAATAAAGTAACAAGGAAATGCTTGTTGGTCAAAATGGTTAATTCTCCATGTAAGTAGATAATTCTGGTGGACTCATTTCTCATGAAGTTAATCCTGGAGGACTCAGGAGGACACACACTATGTATTTTTAGTCAACAGCCTGGGGCTCTGCATCTTCAGAACCTGAGGGACTCCCTGGCCATGCCCCTGGTCTTCTCCAGCACCAAGGCAGCTGGTGCAATATGTGGTAAGAGGGAGAGATGAATAGGGAACCCCACAACAGTTGTTCCAGCTTCATGGGACAACACAGGGGAGACAAATACCTCAAGCAAGGAAGAAAAACCATCCAAACAAAGTGGTTTGCCACCATTTCCCACATCTGAGCCAGTGGGAGGGAGACGTGCCATCAACCAACCTAGAAGGTGCGATACGTGATACAAAGTTCGGGAACCTCGGGGGAAGAAACTGAGGTTGCTGGGGGGATGCGCTGTGCCTTTACCTGCTTGTTTCTGTAGAGCTGGGAGGACAGCTGGTCTCCCTGCCACGCCGCGTCCTGGCCACCGAGCTGCGGGCTGCAGAACTGGCCTGGGGGGGAGCAGACCCCAGGGGTTAGCCCGCTCCCGATTCCTCGCCCAGCCCGGCTGCGGGACCGCGGCCGGGTAGTCCCCGGTTCCCCGTCGGTGGCGGCGGTGGGAGAGCACTTACCCGGAGGCCGAGGCTCCCGCCGGCCCTGGCCGTGCAGCGGCGGCTCCGCGGCGCAGACGGCAGCCCAAGTCTCCTTGGAAACCCCGGCGGGGGCGGACCAGGGGCAGGCGCAGCCCGGGACCCCGGCGAAGTCCGGCTCCGGGCACGGCCGGCCGGTGCTCTGCGGAGGGAAGCGGCCGTGGCGATGGGGCCCTCGGCGGATGGTGTTTCCCTCCCCGCCAACTCCTTCCCTCCCCTCGCGGCCCCCGGGCTGCGATGTCAGCTCTGCTCCGGCCCCGCCGCATCCCAGCGCTACGGGCTGGTCCCTGCTCCGCGGGGAAGCGCTCCCCTCCCGCCCCTGTCCCGCCCGGGGTGTGCTCAGGTACCTGTCGCAGGGGAGCCCCGCAGCCCCGCCGCCTGCCCCCGAGAGAGTTCCCAGCCCTTATCCGGGGGTCCGCTCCCCCCCTCAACCCGCCCGCTGGCGCCGCACCGCCCGGCTACCTCTGCTGGGGAGCGCAGCCCCCCCGGAGCAGAGGGGCTCCGAGCAGAGGTATGCCAGGAAGGCGGCTGAGTTTCCTGCAAGCCCTTGGGAAATACTAGGGTCCTGAGTGGGTTTAAGGTGAAGGGAGGACCCAGGCTGTCCTTGGCCAGTCCCTTCCTCCCACCTTGGGGGCTTGATTTAGCTTTAAAGCTGCACAAAGCCAGCAGAGTCACCTCCAGGCTGCTCGCACTCTCTTCTGCCCCTGCAGTTCCGCAGGAGTCCCAGACTGCACATCAGCAAAGCCTGGGGTTGTCTCTGGATTCACCCCTTTTCCCTCCTCCAAATAAGCCCTATCTGCAGCAGCTCTGAATCTCTGCAGGGCTTGGAGCCTCAAGCAGGGAATCTGCTCGCCCACGGGAAGGCACAGGAGCAGAGACTGTTCTGCAGGTAGAGGAGAGCCCTCTTCCTTCCCATCTTAAAGAGGATACAAAACCTACTGCAAGCCCCCAAGGCAAAGAGACCAGCTTCTCCTTTTCTGCCTCCAGGTCGAGAGAAATGCATAGAGCACTTACCATGTTAGTGGCAGGATGAAATGCAGGTCTTGGGAGCACGTTTCTGTTAAAGCCCCAGCGAGGTTTAAATGGCTCTGAAGGAGGGGGAGAGGGGGGAGACCGGGGAGGCGAGTTTAATCTAAAGGAGCTCCCAGTGACGCCTCAGAGCTCTCCTGAAACCCAGCAATCTGATTTGGTGTAAAGCTGTCAAACTTGTGACGTGAATAAACAGCAAACTTGCTGAAATCAAAGTCATTCTGGCCCCACAAATCAACACAAGGAAGGAGGGAAAAGAAAAGAAGGAGAGAGAGGGAAAAAAAAGCCTCCACACACTTCAGGACAGCACCGAACTGGTGTGTCTGAGTTTCACTCCAGGAAAGGAGCAGTGATCCAGGGAAGCATCCCACATGTTCAGAGCAGGGCTGCTGGTGTTGCTGGTGAGGGGTTTTTTTTCTGTTTTATTTTGTTTTCTTTTCAAGCTTTGTTTGCAGTTGTAAAATCCAGCAGGAAGAAACAAGTTTGTCCAACATGCCTGGCTGAGGGAGTGGGTTTCCTGCAGCTTCCCAGGGGTGTGTAGAAGCAAATAGGAACAAGTGTGTAGAGCAAATATGTCCACTTCTGTGGACAGTTCTGAGGAAGAAAGTGCAGATTTCAGAACAATACAGTCTGCAATGACAAGCTCCTGCAAACGTCTCACTATATTGGGAACTAGTTTTCTGACAAGCCCCAGGCTTCCAGGAGATCTCAGGATATAAATGCTGTTGACAGTGGTATAAGATTTGCAGGGTAAATGTTGCAAAAGCCACGTGCAGGTGTGTGAAACACAGAGATTGTTGGCATATAGTCACCTCTAATTCACATTAGATTTCCACAGCAATTAAAATCCATGGATAAGCTTGAGTTTTTCCCAGAAAAAAAAAAACAAAAAAACCAAACAACTCTGCTGAGGGTCTGTCTTTGAATAGTGTAGGGTATGGTGGGAATAAAGCTAATAGCAGAGCAGTTGTTCAGTCAGTATCCTGCCTCCTGCCATGGTGAGGGCTATTCAGGGAGGTAACCCGACCTGCCCACGGACACAACCTGCAGCCAGCGGAGGGTGAGGCTGGGCCGAAGGCAGGCCAGGCTGGCATATGGGATGGTCTTTCATTTCTCCCCTGGAGGATGCTCAGTGCCGTTACCCCATTAGCAAGGCTCAGGGACAATACAAACCAAGAGGGCCAGTTGCCTTCCATTCTTTTATTACTGGCATATTTCCCTAGGTTGCTGCCCAAGGTGAACTGGCAGCTATGCCAAATTATGTCACTGCCATCTCCCACCTTCATTATGTGTTTTCCAACAGAGATATTTTGAAAAGGGCTCATGCTTCAAATCCACACCACACCCAGCCTTGGGTCACCCTTTGGCTTTCCTAAACCCCAGCTCTGCACAGTACATTTGATCATGGCTGCGATAACCCACTCCCCAGGTGCCAATCCCTCTCCTGCGTGGAGCTGGGGGTGACATCTCTTGGCTAACACGAAACACAAGGTCTATGAAACACTTCCAAGGAGCACCAAGGCCCAGCGCAGCCCTCCTTGGTTTGGTTTAGTCCCTTTGCCCTTTACTGGGTTGCCTCGAGGTGCTTCCCAGGGTGTGGTGGCACCGGTGGCTCCCTCACCCCAGGCACACACCCCAGGCCAGGACTGCCACCCTGGGGCCCAGCAGGCCGGTAACACACCGTGGAAGAGGCCGGTGGAGGCGGGTAAAGGCGGGACAGGCCGCAGCCCCGAGGCTGCTGGCACCTGGCAGGAGAGGCTCAGGGCCGGGCAGGCGGCCGGACGGCGTCTGCAGGGCCGGGTGGCGAGGCAGGCAACGCCAGGACAGGCTGGAGGAGCCCTCGGGCCCCGGAGCAACCCCCTGCGAGGAGCGAAGGGCTCAAGGAGCTCGCCCAGCCCCGGAAGCCGCTCCGGACGCCGCGGCCTCGGCCTAGGGCAGCCCGAGACAGCGGCCATCTTGGGGCTGCCTCGGAGGCGCGGGAGCGCCGGGCCCGGCCATTGGGGGAGGCGAGCGGCCCCGGCGACGTCATCACCCCGCGCCAGTACCCGCTGTGGGGGGGAAATGGCGGTGGGGGGTGTTAGTTTCGTGCCTCCTTCCTGCTGGGGGCCGGGGCTGCCCTGCACCTTTCTCCCCGTCCACATGGCCCCTCTCTTGGCGTCTCCAGGCAGGCTGGGGAGGTGCCTGGCTGTCCCTGGGTAGGGTGGAGGCAGGTGCAGAGAAGGCTGCAGCGGGGAGGCCTTGGTGGGTGAAGGGAAGGGATGCCCTGTGCAGGGGCTGCCAGGCTGCCCCTGGGTCGCCTCCTAGCTCGGCTCTCAGGGGACAGAGGGCAGCCATAGAGAGAGGGGAGTTGAGCATCTAGAAGCATGACTAGGGAGGGACAATGAGTGGGCAAAGTTTCCTTCCCACTTTGTGTGGATGGGGGTGTGGGGAGAAGCATTGCTGGCTCACAGCTGCTCCTAGACAGGGTCCTTCACCTGGCACAATGCTGGTGGTTCGCTCTCTGCTTCCTCTTGGCAGAGCTCTGCATGCTCAGGCACGTTATTTGTCTCAGAGAAGTGGTGGGAGGAGTATGGGCAGATTCGTGGAGTGAAAAGCAGGTATGGAGAAACCCCATGGTCACTCCATTGTTTCTTCCACACAGCTGGTATCATTTCGATTTGGGTTTTGACAATGCTTTGTATTCTAAGCTCAAAGAATTCACACCAACTCACAGTACCATGGTTTCTGTGCTGGGGAATGGAAGATGGTACCACCAAATCAGAGAGCCTCGTAGGTTTGGGGAGATAACTTTGGGTGACTTTCTGTCAAGGAAAGACAAAATCGTATAAGAAAGAAATAACTAGTTTTGCAAAATTGTCCATGTATGTCACACATAGTGATTCAAGAGCATCAAGTCGTGGTAGCAATTACACATTAATGTATAGTGTAAACCAAAACCAAGTAACAGTTATCTGCTGATTCTTTTCCTGTTTGCCTGAGGCAGCCTCTCTTGGAGCTCTTACTGCTTTTTGTAGTTAATGATGCACTTCTTTAACTGGAAATAAAGTTCAGGGATGAAATGCTTATCAAGACTACAGTATTGCTTCAGTGGAGATTGGATTTCACTTTAAGTGTTACAGCGTCTCTTTTCCAAAGTTTTGAGAACACAGATGTACTGTGGTGTGTTAATTCCCATCTGTTCTTTGAACCTATAATTTCTTCTGTAATTTCAATGATTTTTCTTGTTTAAATGACAGTGATGAAGCTAATCCTTCAGACTAAAAACAAAAACAAAACCCCAAAATTGACAAACTTGGATTTTACATTTTTGTGTAGAAATGACCTTAAAGTTGTGTTTGTACGATTGTGAACTGGTTCTCAGAAGACATGGTACAGAGAAGAAAAATAATAATGTTTACAAATAATTTAATTCAACTTTTTTACTGGACTGACTACAGTGTGTGTTGCTTTTCATGCTAACACCTGCACAGGTGTCCAGACCCACCCCAAATCCTCTTCGCTTATTCTGCCACGTTGCTGCTACACTGCTTCTTATCCCCCATAAGAATGGTTACTGTATCAGTGGCAAAATAGAGGCTCGCTTAATAAATCCACATACTAACCTGTAGTCAGGCACACACAGGTATCCGGTGCTTGCATGAATCTCTGATGATGTTTGTGAACTAATGGTGTGATTAGTTAAACCTGATGAGACTAATTTACAAGACTGCTTCTGACTGGAAGTTTCTGCAGATACAGGTTCTGGTTGTTCTCCGATCAGTCTTCCTCCTTGAACGCAGGACTAAAAGGCACTTCCCAAATCCAGTCCCCTGCTGTTGAGACATTCTTAAACTTTTCAATCTCCCTCTTAAAACTAATTAGGTTATTTTCCTTATGTTATTCCCACTGTGAGGCTACACCATACTCTGAGCGCTAGACACTTTCTAGCTTCCAGTCGGAATGTATTCATAGCAGGTATAATCCCTTTTGTCCTCGTGCCAACATCTTGGTTTAGTTTAGACACTTCTCCCTCTGTAGGGTTTAGCCTTGATGTCTTTGCAAAGCGTTGTCACGTATTATCTTTTCCTTTGCTTTTTAGGACAAATAAGGCAGGTTCTTTTACAATCTTCCCCTAACATAAACACCGCGGGAACCCATCTCAGAGAATATTCCAGCTGACATTAACCTGTTTTTCAGATGGATGACCAAAATTACTCAGTCTGCTGTGTAACGCACCAATGTTTTAGAGAAAAGCATCGGCAAAGCTTTTATGTCTTTTATCTCTTCCTGGTGCATTTTATGGTAATATGTACCTTTTCCATCACTCTCTCACACCAGTTCCTAGTTTTGAAATAGTTGTCAGCTGGCAATAAATACACCTGTGGACTTCACTTGTAGTAAAATGTGGTTAGTTGAACTGAGTCTTTAGTGCTGTTGGGCTCCAGCTCTCCTGTGCTGATACTGTGTAGTGCTGGGAAGTTTCAAAAGTATTTAGGAGCAAACGAATTAAAGATATGACTTCAAGATGGAGAAGCTGTAATAGACCTTTCTGGGTTTACCTGCGGTTTCTCACAACGAGAGTGGTGAGTCAATACATACAGGCTCTGTCACCTGGGCACAATTCTTGTGGTGGCTTCAGTCGTGTCTTCTGGTTTGAAATGAAGGTACACGGGGCATTTAGGTATATATGATTTTGTTTCTGTGTTTTCTGGTACGCACTGTGTGATACTTGTCTCTGATGGATCCCTAAAATGGAATTTGGTGTTACTAGTGCCTAATCGTGTCTGTGTTCAGAAAAGGGTTGTTTTTTTCAAGGAAGCAAGTTGCATTTCAGCAGCAGTATGGGAAAGGATAACGCTTTATAGTGATCGAGAAACTTAATTTGAGTAATGGATATTATCTGGTGGATTTGTATGTGTGTGGTACTATGTAGGCTTAAATTAAATAATGAAAATCCAAATGAATATCTGTCATATTCAGGTAATATTGAATTGCTTTGAAACTATTTGTGGACTTTTTAGAAAGTGTCTTAAGGTGCTCAAGGTGCTGAGAATTTATAATCCTTCAGATTTGCAGTTCATCTTCCACGTTTATTCTCTGAGTAGTAACTGTGCAAGGAGCTCATTATCTCCCTATGCAGACATTAAGTTTTTTGATTCTTTATTGGACATGACTAATTTTGAACTGGAAAATCATATTGCAATTACATTTTCTCGTAAAAATGGGATTCCATGGACGTGCGGCTGTGCTTTAGATTTATCTGAAGAAGTCAAAGTTTTTATACGTGACCCTTTTATGTATAGAATATCCTTGCAGATGAAATATGTAAGGAGTATGTTTGAATAATGTGTGTGGCATGTATGTGTACCACGTGTTGTGTGCACAAGTGCTCACCCATCTGTCATCACCCCTGTTCTGTTAACAGCTAATCTTGGTTCTCTCCTGTGACCGTTGTTTCCCAAGGGACGGAAGATCCCTGCTTCAAAGAGAGATCTATTAGGTAAAGCACAGCTAACTACCCAGGAAGGTCTAGGACTAGAAGAGACTTCTGGGTTGTGTTATCCCTTTTCCTGCTTTACCTAGGCTGTCGGTTCATAAGGCTTCGGTGCCAGCCTGCAAATGCATTCTCTTGTGACACTGGTACTGCTTTTTACTACTCGACTATTCAAAATATTACTCTAATGTCTGATCTAAATTTATTCATGGAGATTTGTGGCTCTTGTGCCATTTTGGAACTTTAGCTTTTTCTTTTTCATCCCATGTGCTTGCCATTTTGATGTGCTTGTAAACAGCAATTTATGCTGGTTTTGTGTAATCTTTTTCCTATTTTCTGGGCCACCTGTGAGGCCCTTAACACACCTCTAGTAGATAGACTTCATCTTTCATCAGTGCAGGTGAACACTTTTTTTTCCTGTGGTGCTCTAGATTGCAGTTCATTACACCCCCAGATACAGGAATGGAGGAATCATTTCCTGAAATGGAAAAAGTGCTGGTTTTCTGTAGCGCAGACAATGCTTTTATCATTGTGGAGTCTTCTTTTGAATATTTTCATTAATTCTACTGGGTTTATTAATCTTCTGTCTGAAGATGACACTTATTTCTTTGGTTTGGTGTCCCATGGGCATGTTAACTCAGAAAGTGTCCCAGTCCTTATGTATTCCCTGTGTCTTGCCCTTTCCTTTTGAGTGGCTGGAATTGTATCATAAAAAATGAGGTCCTAAAAAGATACCGATCTTGGGTCTGGCTTTTGACAAGCTAATGGGTTCTCCTGAAAACTACAGGTGGGAATCTGTTACTGTTGCCAATCTGATTGGTGTATGGAAGAGAAATATGTTCCGTTCCTGGGTCTGATGTTACACAGTTTTATAACAGCACTTAAATGTGAGGTCTGAAACCTCAGAACATCACCTGCTGACTGTATGGACCCAAGTCAGTCTCTGTATCTTTGTGTTTCAGTTCTCCTGTCGATGGGGAATGGTGTGTCTGATTAGATTTTACAATTCTCTAATCAGAAATGTACGTATGTAGCCCCTGGCCAAATGAGGCCCTTTGTTCTTGGCTGTGACCACTGGGCTCCAGAAGACCAATATTAATTGTGAACAGAAAACTTTTTTTCCCCGAGTTGTGGGGGCTAATTGGATGGGAGTTTTAACATAAACCTTGATGTAGTTTTGCAGCCCAAGCCTAATCTTGGTCTGGCATCAGCAGCTCGCTACTTCTGTGTTGATGTTCCTCCATCCAGAGGTAACCACTGTCATGCTGCAGCTAAGTAACATTTTCATCCAGAAGAGTGATTCAGCAGCGTAAACAAATGGTCTGAGGTAGTTCCATGGTTAAATAACATGATAGAAACAGTTTCTCTTGACTATGTTATGAGTGTTGACTGTCATGGTTTGGGGGAAATTGCTGAGTCTATGAGAGAAAGACCGGTGTGCTGAAAAAACATGTTTTTCTCCATGGTGTTTTCTATTGAAGTCAAACTATTTTGCAGGGAGACCTGCCAGAAAAGTTTAGCTTACGGATTTCATCCAAATTAAGATGAATTTTCATGGGACCAGATGCAGAGCCCCATGTCTAATCAGCCACTGATGTGTGCATCTGCCTGCGTCGTAACCTGGCCTGTGAGCTCCTCCGGTGCAGACCGTGCTGCCAATACCTATGTACTGGGCTTCACCTATTTAATAGTGCTTTTCCTCTTGGCTGGTGCTCAGGAGTTGGCAGTCTGGCTCCTCTCCATCTCTCCTTGGGTGTAGAGCTGGGCACTTTCCATTCTTGGCTGGCAGTTGGGAGGTTTGGCAGAGATCTCTGATCTGAGTAAATATATGTGAGGGCATCTCTTCCTTGCAGAGCTGTATGGCATTGCCTTCTCTAATCAATAATGAAAGAAGAATCCTAGGATGTGTGGAAATGTGTTGGGGGTCAGAAGGTGAAGGATGTTGTTGTCATGAGCTGAGAAAGATGTCAGGTTTTTTTGTGCACGCTATTCAAAGGCTGAGTTAAAACAGTAAGTCACTAGGGAGATATTCTAGTAACACAGCTCTGTCTGTATACATAAAATTTCCAGCTCCTAGTCCATGCAGGTAGTGTTCGATGAACTGGTGATGAAAAGGAATTAGTTGGCTGGTAATTCATCTAAAAGATTGGCAGAGGATTTTACAGGCTTACACCAGAGCTGGCTGGAGACAATAATCTCTTTTCTCAAAGAATGCTGAGGTCCTGACGCCCAGCTCGTTGGAATGAAACCTGAATGCTTTTTAATTCTCTGTGAGAGATTTTTTTTTCCCTCTTTGGTTTTTGTTTTTAGGAAGGAACAAAATGTTTCATTGTGATTTTGTCAATGATTTTGATATAATGGATTAAAAGAGTAAATGTCTTCCAAATCCCAAAGCCTTTTAAAAAGAAGAATTCCATTCAAAACACATCAGAGCTGTTTTCTCCCCTGAATTTTTGCTGAAATTTAATTTTAAGCAAAAGTTTACACACTTCAATGGCAGTGTAAGTTCCCTTGCAGCAATGATGTGCAGTGGAGAATAACTGCAAACAGAATTTTTTTTGGTCCAGTTATACTTTATGCTATCCTGGAGGTGAAAGGGGCTGGGGGGGGAGGTTTGCATCCACTTGGCAGCCTCGTGCTGTGCCAAAGCAGTGTAAAAAGGCCTCAGAGTGAATAAGAAACAAGAGAAATCTGTGGGTTTTAACTGCCTCTGGATGAGAGAGCAGGATTCATCGATGCCTTACTGTAATTTTACAATTCCATTGCAAATTGTAGCAGTACAACAGGGGAAGAAGGAAGAAGTCAGTACAGGGCAACAGAGCTTCAGAGAAGAGACTTTTTCCTCTTGGCTCAAGGTTCTTGTGTCTTAGTCTCCTAATGTGACTGGAACAGAGACTTAAATGGCAGCTGTTGAGCTGCCCAGAAGCTCCCTTGGGTTCTGTTTCACCTTTTCTCTCTAGTAAGGCAGAAATGAGACCATTTGCCATCCACAGAACTCCCAGTGACTGCTCTGTCATCCATGGCTAGCACTGAAGCTCAGCAGCCTCCTGATATGCACGTTGGGACCCTTGCTGACTCAGGTCAGCATTCATTGACTTCCCTCCTAGAGGTGGAAAGGTGTACTGTTTGAAAAGCAGCAGGTTCATCTGAAGTGAATTAATTTAATCTGGGATGCTACTGTTAGCTGGTGGATGTTGTTTTGTGATGCCTCACGTTTCAAGGGAGTTTGTGTTCGGTGATAGGCCTTTAGACCTCTCTGTAATCTCCAGCGCCCAAGAGATACAAATCTACAAGGAAGACTCTGGGCAAGCACGCCTGGTGCCACAGGCACAAAGGAGCTGTGGCCCTGCGGAATGAAATACTTCACTGGGAAACTGGAAGGCTCTACAGTGCTCGTTTCTGGGTTGGCTGCTGACCTGCAAAGTCTCCTCCAATAATTTGCTCTTATCTCTTTGTTTACCCCAAATATGTGATGAGGAAGATACTACATTAGATGTTCTTACTGAGGAATAGCCCTCTGTACTTGCTGGCCTTTTTATTTTCAAGACTAACACTGATTATAAAATTTATTCTTTCAAAGATGTGGTTTGGTACCATGAATTTGGAGGGATAGCTTATTGCTGAAAACGTTTTAGTTTTCATGTATTCCTGGATGTTGGTGTGTTTTGTAGAAGCATGCAAAGGTGGACACTAGAGGGCTTGCTAGCATCCCTCCGTCTGGTCCCACCAGCGCAGATCAAGACGGCTGTTCAGCAGAGTAAATCAGGGAGCCTTCATTCAGGTTCTTATAATTGCATTTAAGTTTTGAGGGGGCTAACTGAGCGATATAGAGGCATAAGGCTCTGCTCACCCTCCATCTCAGATGGCACTGTGTTAAGAAAATTCTGATATTCCCAAATACTAAAGCTGGGAGGAAGGCTGGTTTGTTTCTGAGACAGCCTGGGGGCAGCAAGAAATTATCTTCCACTTATTAACTGAGCACAGTTATTCACTAGATTATTTCCCTAAATAAGTCCAGGTCTGTACGGTTTTTTCTTTTTTTTTTTTTTCTTCTCCCCACTGCTTATATTCTTTCACCAGCGTTCTATAAATCTAAAAGAATTGTTTAATTTTGTCTAGTGACATAAATCTCTGTATTTGCCCTCACTGGAGCAAATCATCTCCACATCATCTGCAAGAGATTTTGAGGTATGTCTGTGGCTAGGAGCACTCCCGAATCCTGAAAAGGTGGTTGTGGAGTTGAGCATTTCCGAGATTGGGCAGTAGCTTCCGAGACTTTTCACAAGAACAGGCTGGACTTGTCATTGCATCTTTTATCCAGGCTTCTCCGGGGTTTCCTTGAGCCTCAGTTGCCCCTCAGGGATGTTTTGATTTCCTAGGATCTGTGTGTGCACATACCCAGTAGAGAAATGAAGAGGCAAATGCGAGCAACTCCATTGCAGAGGAGGAGGTGGCAAAATGCTTCTGCAGTGATGGAGAGTAGGCTGAGAAGAGAGAGGCCTGCGAGCAAGAGCAGCCACTTTCTCCTGCAAAGCAGACTAGAGGGGCCAGGGCAACAGCAGGTTTTCTCAGAGGAGGGAGCAGTTATGGGAGGCAGCAAGAAAGCAGGTGGGATAAGCACAGCAGCCTGGGAAGAATCCTGGAGGGCCAGTACTGGAGAGAGGAGGGGCTGGTGTGGAAAGAGCAAAAAACAAGGGAAAGGAATTCTTATACAGCTGCATCTTCACAGGCTCCATCAGCCCTGGGAGGACAATAGCGCTTCCTCCACCTTGTGGCAACAGCCTTTTCAAGTGTGTCTGTAAGCAAAGAAATGTTGCCAACCGGAGCACTGCAAACAGAATTTGTTTCAGTTAAGCCCCCAGGCAGGTGGAGTGATTGCGCTAGCAGTTAACTACAGGCATTTCAGCATGTAGTTGTGGGTGATATTCAGGTTGCCTGAGTAACCGTAGTCCATGGAGGTGCGAGGACCTTAGGATAGGCAGGCTCTGGATTCAGCTGTTGTGAATTGCTTTTCTAGAAGTCTCCAGCACTCTCCATTGCCTGTAGGGAGTCTGGCTTAATACCAGTCAGGGTGACTATTGCCATGTGCTTTCCCAAATCAGGGGGAATATCTAATCTCAGTCTGGTATCAACAAACTGAAAACACAGGAGTCTTTTTAGTGTGGCAGGTCTGGACCATCACTGGATCTATTGTAACTTGCGCTCTTCAATCATGTATATTAAAAAAACCCCAAAACAACCAACCAAACAAAAAAACAACCACCAAAACAACCGCAGCCCAAAAGAAACCCCAAATGGGTATTTTTTTATAACTGTGTCTTCTGAGGTTCAGAGTGGAGCAGAGATGGCCACCGTGTACTCCGCTGGAGATTGAGTTGTTTGCAAGATGTACCCGGTCGCGCCGGTATTTGCTGAAGTAGGCAGCTGAACGCAGTGCGATGTGCAGCACACTCGCCTGGGGAGGGTGTTTCCAGCCAGCCTGTCTCACCCTGGCGCTGCTGGCTCTTGCTCCGCTTCACCCACTAACCAGGCTGTTACTTAACAATGTGTTTGACTGGTTTAAAAACAATTATATCACTCAGTCCCCCCTTCAGCGTGTAACAAGAAACCTTCCACCACAGCGCTGGGGAATAAGAGCCAGAATGGCTTTGAAAGTTAACATGCTGCCAACAACCAGCCTTGCAGCAAAGGGTTAAGCGGGGACATCCCTGTAGACTGTCACTCACCAGACATTTTTTTTTTGAGTTGACCTGCTAGGTTTTTTCCCCTCTCCTCCCACCCTTTCCTCTTCTCTTTCTTTCTTTCTCTTTATTCTTTTTCCCGAGTCTCTTTTGATTTCATGCTGGCTTTTTAAATTGAGGATAAAGTTAATTCGCCGCACAATGCGGCAGCTGGAATGAAATACGGCCAGTCGCCCGTGTGGAGGGGAGGGCTCTGTGCTGGCTGGGGGTGGCTCGTTGCATCTCCTAAGGCCACTACGGGCTGTCGCTGATTTATTGATAGTGCCTCTAGCGACAAAGCAAGAAGTTAACTAATTATGAACATATGGTTCAGCTCATGCTTGACTCAGCAGCCACCTTGTTAGCCTGGAGCTGGCTAGGTGTTCAGAAGCAGGAGAAGAGGAAAGTTTTGGGTGGAAGGTGTGGTCCAAAGTCCCACTGACAAGCCAGAGGGGAACTTGATTGATCCTAATCTATTCTTTTTGTTAGGAGGCAGCATGCTGCTGTCAGGAACAGCTTGGTAATAACAGATTTGTGGCCTCTAAGTCCTTGTGGTTATAGCCAGCACGCGACACTCGGTTGGCTCCTTGCATGCTCTGTACTTAATTGGTCTCAATGGTGGGGTCTGAAATGAGACGGTAGTTCAAGGTGCAACACATGCTATACCTGAAATTGCAGCCTGTGAGCTGCCGCACAGATGTCGGCTTTTCACCAGTGGGCTTACCACTGGGGATCCGGAACGTCCCTACAGAAAGGGACAAGGGATGTCTGAGAGGACCCTGCAGATTTTCAGTGCTTAATATGGAATTAATTAGAGGAAAATTTAGAGAGTGAGTGTGACTGGTAGAGGAACAAGGAGAGAGACACAGAGAACTTGTTAGGAAGTTCATCAAGGTGGATTGCAATTCTGTCTGCATTGAGTGGTCAGCATGTATAGTCTGGACGCGGGAGAGTATTTAATGGGAATTGATACCAGCTAAAGGGGGGAGGAGGGTGTCTCTTTCTGTCCATCTGTTGGTCTTTCATAAGTGAATTGGGCTATGCCACAGGATTCAAAACAGTGTAGTTAGAGGCTATTTTTTTTTTTTCATGGGCATACATGATCTCCAGGAAGAGTGGCTTATTGCTGTCTAACTTTTAAAACAATTTTAGGGTTCTTACAGTTTGCTTAAGTGGAAATGCTGAGCATGGAAAGATGGCAATTTTAATAATAGGCAGCAGAAAGAACTCCAAGGATGACTGATTTGACACAGCCAACAAACAGGTTATTTTATGACTATCTAGACAAAGCAAAAGTGGTCAGAGAAGGCTATTTGTATACTGGGATGCAATTGTAGGGCCACTGTCAGCAGCTTGAGGGAGATGGTTAGTGACCTCTACTAGGCACTGGTGAAGTACTACATCTAGTTTTAGTCTTCGCAGCGCAAGGAAGATGTTGACAAACTGGAGAATCTAGCAAGAGGGCCACTAAGCTGGTCAGGAGGCTGGAGCACATGGGTGCGAGGGAGCTGGGTTTGCTCAGCTTGGAGCAGAGGGCTAAGGGAGTCTGGTGGCAATTTTCCACTGCTGTGGGGGAGTATAGAGAAGGCAGAGGCCAATTCTTTTCAGACATGCACAGTGAAAGGACAAAGAGTAGTCAAAAGCTGGGATGAGTTATATTCCAACTAGATATGAGGGACAGAATAAAACTCAAACATGATAAGCTAGAGAGGGGGTGGAATCGCCCTTCCTGGAGGTTTTCATAACTTGCCTGGGCCAGGTCCTGGGCAGCATGATCTAAATTTGAAAAGGACCCTTAGTTTTTCTGTGGCCAGGCTGCAGCTGGAGCACAGCCCAGGGCCTGGGACAGAGTGACGTGGCTCACGTTCTGTCATGCACCGCTGTGCTGGCTGGCTCTCTGCTCCGGTGTCGTACCACGATGCACACAGCAATTATCATTGTCATTCCTATAAAGTAATGAGGTAGAACGGTTGATTAGTGGGTAGAGTAAACCTGTACACAACAGTTTGGAATAAAATTCAAATATAAGCAATAGCTTTTCTTAGCGGAGGCTGCGCTTTAAGCTGCGGTTAGCTGGTCAGAGCAGGAACGACTTTTGGGGCTAAGTAAATACCTGTCCCTCTGCTGTTTCTTATCACCTCCTGTGAGAGGATGCTGCAGCTGAGCTGGGGACCAGAATGTGAAAGGCCCCTGTGAGATCTCACGCCGCTGCTGAAGGTGGTTGGAGCTGACCTGGCTGACTGCACTGCTGCAGGCTGGAAGCACTCATGTAACCTGTGCTTACAGTTCATGATATAGACATGTTAATCTATAGTTAACAGTCATCTAGAGGAGCTGGAGGGATAAATTCTCAGGATATTGAAGTTGCTTGTACAGTGAATTTCTGACCAAAGCCTTGCTTTGTGTTTGCCTTCTCTGTCTGAAAGCTTTGCCTGCTTTTGTAACCAAATAGGAATGCTTATTTCTCATTGAGATATGTATGTCAGCATCTCTGTTGTGATATATATGTTAGACAAAGAACCGAGACTTAATGTTCAGGCTTAAATTCTCAATAAATTCTCACTTGTATCACTCTAATCGTCTGAAGGAAGCAGCACTTAAACCCAGCATAACACATTATTGCCGTGTCTGCGTGGTGCAAAGCAGCTTTGGAGGCAATAAAAACTGGGATTTGGTGCTTCCCTGTTTCTCTCAGGATCAGTCCCCTCTCTGTGTTTTACCCAGGAAAGCAGCAAAGAACAGTGGAAACCTTCTCAAGGCAGTGTCAGCATTCCTCACGGCAAAAAACAGCCGCTGCTTTGGTTTGTAGCAAGTGCAGGTTATCTCAAAAGATGGGACCATGTTCATGAAAATCCAAAGGAATTGGGCTGAGGTTTGAAAGGTTTGGATCAGTCAGTGATTTTGTACCTAACTCAGAAAGGGCTCTGAGGGTGAAGATTAGGATTTAGATCACAACCCAAAAATCCTGTAAATAGTCAGGAACATGCGAATTTGAAGTCCGATTTCAGACTTGCTGCCAGGGAGATGTCCCAGCTGCCAAGTTAGGAGGAGATTTTTCTGACTTTCGTTTGAAGTTGTTACTCCAGGGCAGGCCTGTATCTGAATGGGAACAGTGATTTGGTTTAGCTGGTGCCAAATGGAAATTGAGTAGCAGTGATCATAGTTTTCTGGGCACCTTATTTCCTCTGACGTTGGTCAAAAGGGGAAAAAAAATCTAAGCAGAACTCCTAGTGCTAACAAATGGGACCAGCACATACATATCAAAGGTAGAGATGCTCTGTAGTCAGTCCCTTCAAAGTGAAAACCTGTGTTCTCTGCAAGTAACACCGTGTTTCTGCTCGATCATGTGGGGGCCTTGAAGCTTCTTTGCTATGTGAGCGAATAAAATGACTTGTCTCCTGGTGCAGATGTTGCACAAACGTTGCTACACCTGTAACTTTACACTCAAAGACCTATTTCTTTGAGAGCGCTTTACATCACTGTGGACAAACTCTTTAGGTGCATTCCCACTCAGAATTCAACAGTATTTCCCCATCTGCTAATTTCCTTTGGCTTCCCAGCTGAAACCCAGATCCGTGTCACAACGCTCTTATTTCGATACCGATTGCTGCTCCCTTTCCCGCCAAATATAGCCATTAGGGTGACTTGCATCCTGCTGCAAGCAATATGTCCGATCTTTACCCTACAGAGGTATTGTTTAAAGGGCTCTGAAGATTTTGAACAAACTGGCCTGGCAGGGGGACTTTCAACTTCCCCTCCCTTATGGGCGCAACAGCCTGTGTTTGTAAACAGAGCCTTAGAGGAGTAGTGGGAGCCACTAGAGGACTGTCAGCTAGTTAATTGGATGTCAGCTCCCTGCTGGGGATGGAGGCTAATGAGTCATCCTGCATAAAGGGAATGGCCCTGAGAGAAAGGCAAAGAATTGGACAGCAATAATCACATCTACAGAGGAGCCCAGGGCCCGCCTGTTGGGATAAAGGCAGAGCAGCATTTGGGGACAGAGGGCTTCCCTGTTTGGGTTTCGTTAAATAGAGATTAAGCAGGTTCTGAATTTGTAAAATTGAGATGTTATTGCTGGCGCATGTGCTTAAACATGTGCTCGTATGCCTGGGCAATGGTCTAGTATACAACATATATTCTGGTTGCCTTTGTTTTCTGAAAAATACATAATAATCCTTTAAAAGTAAGGAAATCAAAATGATATGCTAATGGGGCGTTTAATACAATAAATGGCAAAAAGGAACAATAAAAGGAACTTTGCAATCATTACTTCAAGTTAGGAAGTTACTCTTGTCTTGTGAAGAGTCAAAGATTAAGTCCATTTTGCTGAAAACTGTCTTCTAAAATGACGAGTCTTTCATTGAAAACCTAACCTTTTAAAAAATATACGGTTTTTTGTTACCGTTTTTTTTGGTAAATTAATATGGTGTAAATTAATTTGGCGTAAATTAATTTGGCATAAATCAATTTTATTTCAAATAACATAATGATTGGCAATATTTATGAGTGTTGTTACATGAATAAATAGCGGGATTTTTATTTACATCTTATTCAAGAGGGAAAACATGAGTGAGAGAGAAAGACTGGATATTGGCATTAACTTGTATAATAAGAGCATATGTTACCATTTAAAACCATTTTGCCAAAGGAAGGAGTAATGAGACAGAAATTGTCCACCACACACGCACACAAAAAGGTAATATAGAGGTTAAAAGAATCATACAAAAGATGGCAGTAAGAAATCCTGGGAAATCATTAGGCCTATCTGCATGCTCTAAAATGATCTGTTCTTTACCTAAACTGTGCTTGGTGGGTGTTTGCCAGCACTTAAAAAAAGAGAAGATTAGAATATTCCTTCCCAATCAATTCCAGTAAACCACTGTTTTTACTGTGGAGATTTTTCTTGATGTTTAACTTAAGCCATGCTTGTAGCAATTTATGTCCATTGCTTCATGTCCTGCACTCCTTGGACACAAAACTAATTCCCTTTTCCCTTTCATCAGCCTCTTCCATAGTTGATACCTTCCTTAAATTTTCTTCAGAGCAAACAACAAATTATTTTCCTTCTCTTTCATGCTATCTAAATCATTTGTCTTTCTAGAATATCCCCACAGAACTTTCTCTAGTTGCTATTTATTATTTCCTGAGCAACCAGGAGAAAGCAGGGAAGGCAAAACAAGACCCGCTCAAAGACAATTTGTTAGCCAGGAGAATGTTGTAGGCAGGAGCTACTGCTCGTTGGAGCATCGGAGAAGTGGAGATGGTGCTGGATACAGCCAAGCTGCAATTGTCATCCTTAAAGCTTCAACACTTTCAGTCCTCTGTGGCCCACCCTCGTCTTGTCCTCTGTAGCCCATAAGTAGTGTGCACCCTGATCCTATTATAACTCATGGCAGTAGCACCAGGAAGACCTGTATGCCTCAGTGCTCTTAAGTCATTCAAAAATGGCAATTCATACGGGCTGACAGCCAGCTGAGTAAATGAGGTGTTGGCTTCTCTCCAGATTTATGCAACGTGCTGGATTTTATCAGTGCTGCTCTGAGGTTTTCAGTATAGGCAAAAAAGCAAATAGGCAAAGTGGCGTTTCCCTTGATCTACAGTCCTCTCTAGATATGGTCCAAGACTGTTCTGAAACGGTTGAGGAAATACTTCGTCTAGTTTCTGGAATTGCTGAAGTATTGCATAGTGGCCTGGAACTACGGGACTTCATGGGTAGAGAAACTCTGTTTTGAAGGCTGTAGGTGACTCGGTGGCTGTGCCAATCATTGGAGCTCCTGTTTGCCCTGGACTACTGTTTATGCCTTTTAGCAAGGTGGCTGCTTTAGAGATAAAGTTTTCTAATGAATGCGTATGTACAAGAAAAAAGACAGCTTGCAGAGAGCTGGAGGGATAGTGCAGTTCCAGTTACCCAAGGGAGGATGAAGCACCGTGTCACCTCCTTCCAGAGCAAGAGAGAGTCACGTTAGCTGGATGGCGCAGTGTATTTACCTGGCTGCTGCTCGTGTTAGATCTGATCCGTGGAGCAAAATCGAAAGGCTGTCAATCCTGCACCAAATTAAAACAGAATCATGAGAATTAACATGCTTTATAAATGCGGGTTAAGCACACTATAAGCACACTGTAATTACAGTCTGGCATAGTGCAATCCAGTAGCACTGAGTTTAGGAATTAAGCTGAATATACAATTAATAGGAGCTTATATTAAAGGCATTAGTAGAGTTACAAAAGCTTTGTAACAACAGTGTGTGACCCAGCCTTGGACACAGACAATGGGGTTTTGTGTGCTATAATTAGCACGCACAAAACCTCCCCATTAACTCGACAGTTTTCCATTTGTTCTTTAAATAATTGAGCAGTGCAAAGCACTCTCCCCATCAGAGATGGGAGCTGTGCAGTCAGCACGGAGGTGTCAGGGATCTTAACCTTGTCTCCCTTTGGGCAACTTGGGCAGTGCCAGCTCAGTGTCAGTGCTCAGCTGAGATACCTGACAAAACCATTTACCTACGAGGTCAAACTCTGCCCCCACACTGCCTCTGCACGCCTGAGTGACACCAGGACTGGCACACAGAGTTGCAACCAGCCCTCTGAAAAGCTGCACCTCCTTTTTCTCCTCCTTGCTCACCTGAAAGAAGTGGATCTCAGTGCAGAGAAATGTTTTGACCTGTTGCAGGAGCTGAGAGTTAAAGGAGAGGAGCAAATGCAGCAGAAGGGAAGGAATTTTTCTCATAAGTGAGCTAAAGTATAAGAAATAGTGCATTGAACTGAAGACCAATACGTCAGTATTTGTGATCTGTGAGCGCTGGCATCTTCGAGATCGCTCTGCAGGTCTAGGGCAGAGCTGGAGAAGGATTGTACAAATTAAAGGTAACAAACTGCAGAGGTTGTGTGAAGGCACAGATCTATGTAGGACATCTGAACCTGAAGAAGGGGAGAAAAGTAGAACTTGGGGACTAATGGAAAGCCCTTTGGGGGCAAAGAATGTTCAAGAGCAGTTTATTTGCTTTGAGTCCCACATGCAGCTTAAAATTCAGATGACACTTAACACGTGGTCTTTTGAGGGCAAATTATCTATGTGACTAAGGTGGAGTCTGATGGTTAATGATGGGGAAAAAGATTCGCGTTCACCTGCAGTTCAGACATTGTGTAGCAGTGCTAATTAGCTACTGCCATACTCTACTTGTGAGACTTGCATCACTAGTGCCGCTGGGCACTAGTCTTTGGGACAGGGCTGGCAGCGCGCACAGCCCTGTGGCAGCCAAGGACGTGGCAGTGCCCTGTAGTTGGCAGAGTTTAAGGGATACAGACCTCAGGTCTGCTCTCTTCCTCCACTAAAGGCTGATTTCTCCTCTTGCATTTCACTAGGATACCTGTGATAAGATTCTTTCCTACGAAGCAGAACTTCCCCTCTTAAGAAAGGAGAGATGGCTGAGATGCAGTAAAATGCCTGACAGGGTCTTTCTGTACTAGGACAAGCATTTCTGAAACTTGGTAGCCAGATACAGAGATCATCCAGAGAGTAGCACGTAGTACTGGCCAGCTACTGACTCTTTATTCCCATTTGCTGGAAGTAAAATACAGTCAATTCCTATCTGCAGGTCTCTCACGGGAAAAACTCTTTTGAGATTATTTCACACTTAGGTTGATAAGTTTTTTCCATTAAGATTTGGCTTACGCCTAATGCCCCTCCAAAGCCCATATGTATTCTCAAGGGAAGGTCTTCTCTGTCCCTTTTTGCTGTCATTGTGCAATTTTGGGGATAGGCATTAATCACAGTGAATCTTATCTCTGCCAAAAATTCCCCACTGCCTGACATTGTGTGTGGACCCGAACAGCGTTGTGCTCACCTGAGACAGAAGTATCTGTTTTCGGCATCAGGTACCTCCTAGATAAGGTGATGCTATGTTTCCTATTTTAAAGAGCATCCTTCTTTTGCACCCAGGTTTCAAAATTTTCCTGCTTGCAGAAAAATTCTGTATATCCAAGTGGCTGCACACAAGATCAGAATCACTGGATGAAAATAATTCCTTGTTGCTTCCTTTCTTTCCTATTAACTATGCAGTCTGTGCCGGAAGTTTTTATAAAGCACACATTACTAGCGGCTCTGGCTTTCCTGTAGGGCGCTAATATGTAATACAAATGACATCTGTCATGTTTGATTTGTTCTGGTGCTTAAGTTCGGGGAAGAATAGCTCTCACTTGCGATGGGAAGTTTTGAGTGTCTCCCTCTGCGTTGAACTGTCTTGCAATTTGTTATGGTCACTAAAGAGGGCTGTTCTTTGCTGAGGCTGAAATAGAAGTCCTACTAATGCACTAATTGCTGGTACTAAACACAAAGGCAGCACTTCTAGAAGTTCCCGAGCTGCAAATTCCTCACAGCTAGGAAATTATATGGCTGAAGTATTGCCCTGCTCTTGCATTCTTTCCTGGGCATCCTCTACCGGCTGCAGAAGACGACAGGTTTTAGAGCTAAATGGTCCATTGGTGCTGTTGTATCTACATATTCATAAAGATTGATTAACTTTCACCCCCTTCTCCTCAAAATAAGCACAGATTATCCAGCTGTGTGGTGTCATCTTGCTTAATTTGTCCAATGTTTGACACTTCCCATCGTAAAGGTGGTGGTAGCTGGAGGGTTGGTGTGATCTGGGGTTTTCCCAGCGATGAGTTAGGAAAGGTGACTAAAATAAAATGTTCTGGCCTAGACAATTGGTCACAGTCTTATTGTTATCTTGAATGGGGAAAAAACATAAAACATCAAAATTCTAATGGAGTGACATTTTCAAAATCTAATTTAAAAAAATTAGAAAATGTAATTAGACTTGCTTCTTGATTTGGTCCACCCTACAAATCAGCTCCAGGGTGTCTTAGGTTGTGTCCCTATCTGCCGCCTGGTTCTTGGCTATCTGTCACTTGTTACTCCCTGCCCAGTGTCACAGTCTACTGGGGCTCCAAAGGCTCTTTCCTGTCCTGTTCTTATCACCTGGGGCTTGTTTCCTCATTATTTTTTCCCTTGAAAAAAAATTCTTTCGTTACCTGAGCCTCTTAGTTTCTGCTGTTCTACCTTCTGTTCTTCGGTGTTGGCATAATTAATAATTTTATGAAGCAATTTGGCAGATGGTTTGCATGAAGCATAAGCAAATAAATTATTCTTGTTTTGCTTAGAATTGTAGGGGAGAGCAATGTTTGTCTACGTATACTCTGATGGGCACGTACTTTTTATTTGAACGGTCTATGTTTTAAATATATATATGGACACACGCGTGCATGTACCCGTGCTGTTTTATCACACACTTGTGTGCACTCCTGTTGTGTGCCCTGAGTCCAGATAGGTTTCATACACACAATCTGACTGTCTGGTGGTTGCCATTATGCTTCAGAGTATGTTTTCAAAAATAATTTCCTGCCGCATTCCTGACTGTATTTGTAGGCTGAGTTTATCCTCTTCCCTGCTGTTCCATGATCTGCCCCTAGGTTACTAACAACCCCAACAGACAGCCTGGCTCGTGCTACCTGCTGCTTAGATGCAGATTAACTCACTACCAGCCATATGGGCTACCGACTTCACAAATTCCTCTCCTTTTGCTTTCTGCTCTCAGAAAAGTTAATGGACAGTTTGCTGGTAAAGAAAATGTAAAACAAAACCCCAAACCTGGTGACATAATCACCTGGGCTTCACACAACTGGCCCCTCCATCTGCCTTTGCTCTGGGATTTGTGCACATAAAGCAGAAATGGTGCTGTGTGCGAGGCGGGTTCGCATTGGTGACTTTCCCGTATGGCATATGTACTTGTTTACAACACAATGGAATTAGACAAAGGCATTATGCATATATTGCACACACATAACCACGTACAACCTTAAATTCTTAAAAAGATCCCCTAAGGCTTTAATCAGTAGTGACTCTGGTATTGTCATTGGTTGCTTTCTCTGCTGCCGTCTCTGGCCTGGGCACTGGTCCTTGAAAGCTACATCACCTTAAGTGTTATTAGACTGGCAGGCCATGTTTCCAGGTGATTTTCGTGGTGAGTTTACAAGATACATGTTTGGGGAAGGGTGTCTGTGAGGCCATAAAAACAGAGATTTTCAGGAGGTTAAGATGCTGTGACGTAAGGAAGGAGAGGGCTAGAAGGAGGTCTGCATTACATTACTAGTGTTGCCTCTCAAGATTTTATCAGAAACCTGAGCTCTAATGCCAAGTGCTGACTTCAGGGTGTCCTTTCTAAATATTATTTACTGTCTGTGTTTCAGAGATGGGGAGCCAGGCTGCTCAGGAATTACTGGGCTGAGTCTCAGAAGCGCTCAGGGCCAGCGTCAGCAAGTGTCGGTGATGTGCTCTGCCCCTCTTGTGGTTATGGATCCTGTCCAAGCTGAGCGCGCATCAGGGATGAGTCCTGATTGACTCTGCTTGGGCTTCTTGCCGTCCGGGGCAGGTGTGGACATCCAAAAGAGATGGTAGCATTAGTCTGTGCTCTCAAAAATGCGGCGTGCTGTCTGAGATGCAGGTGAAATATGCCTTAAGCCACCTCAGGCAATCACGACTCATGAAATATCCTTCTGTCACTGAGGCACTCTTGTATTTAAGACTTCGATTACAGGCACGCTACCTCCGGTCTCTTGTGAATTACAGATTATATCTCCAGTTTGTAGCATGTGTTTATTCACAGTATGTGTGTTCGTGTACAGGTAATCTGATACATATAGATGTGTCAGATTATCATATTTATTACTATTGCTTGGCTACTTGTTTTTGCTAAAAGTTGGGTCCTTAATTTATCCCTAGAGTTAAGATTTACCATGCATCCTAGCTTGCAAGCGTTAGCTTACGTAGTCTTTATGTTCCTTTGCTAAAGGACTGAATGGTTATGAAAACGAGGAGGACTTAAGTTAGCGCGCTGATGTGCAGTGATACAATTTGCGTAACTGCTGTGCAAGTTCCAGCAGTGCTGGGTTTACGGGTGTTTATTTTCCTAAGTACTTCTGGAGTGGTTTGTCCTTTGAATATTTTTGGCAAATAAGAAATTTAAAGCTGTAGGAAGAATCAAGTGAAAAATACAATTTAAACTGTTTAAAATGGAAATAGGTGGGGTTTTTTTTGTTTTTGCAATGTTCTCTGACCTCTGAATAGGGAATATAAATAATTTTACAATCTCTTTGACTTTGTCTTGTGTATTGGACTATAGAAATTCAAATTCTCCTTTTGGACCTCATCCAGCCCTTTGCAGGCTACCATTTTTTGTCATCCCTTCGAAAAGTTAAGTTTTGCTAACGTTTTTGGGTTCTCTGAATTTTTTCAGTCTTTGGGGATGTGGAAAAACAGGAAAAAAAAAAAGAATGTTCCCAAAATAAAGAGCATCAAAGTATAGCTTCTCCAATGAGAGAATGCAAATTGGCGTAGAATAAAAGAAAACGCAGAGACTAAATTATAGATAGTTCTTATTTTCCAAATGATTGAGGGTTTTTCATCAAAAGACTTCTAGTATTTCTTTTTAGAAACAAAACTCTTTCCAAATATCACAACTTGTGATTACTTTTTGAGCTCTGTTAATGAACATCCAGAAAAGAGGCAGGCATCATGTGTTAGAAATACTAAAGGAAAAAAAAAAAAAAAGTTGAGAATTTCACCTCAGATGGCGTACTCAACTTGTCTGATGCTTCAGTTCCTGGCCCGAGTTGTAGTTGTTTCTCCAGAAACTAGTAACATAAACATGTGGATTCTGGCTTCAATTTTAATTCAAGGGGATTTAGAAGTGATTTTTGAGAAGTGATGATTGTTCTGAAAGAGTATATCCGTTCTTATAGACTAGATCTTGTAATGTAAGTGCCTTGAAGTCAGAGACAAGTCTGTCTTCTGGTTGTGTGCAAGTTGTTAACAGAGAAATGAGATTAAAGGAATGAGCTCATTCCCAGGTAGAATCACTGAGTGGTTCTGCTGGAAGTATTGATGCTGAGTCTTGCCTGAATAGAGATGGGTAGAGCTATCCCTCGTTCCTGGGATGCTGGGGAACTAAATATCTGGGGACATCATCCTCCCCACCTGCAGATTCTGTCACCCCAGTATGTCATTCTGTGCAGCTGGATGGACTTACACGTGTGACTGTAGAGAAGGATCCTGACTTTTCTGCCTTTGATCTTAATGATGTAAATCCCTCATTTTCATCTCAAAACTAGATTAAACATTTGTGGTGTTATTTAACACGAGTGGGGCTGTCCTTTGACTTCCCTGTCTTGAGCCGAATGTATCTCATCCCCTTGGGTCTGCACGGCTGTTCTGTCTGGTTGAGGAAGAAGGGCAGAGGCGGACCTGGGGGCAAGATAGGTTGCGAAAGAGGGGATAGAAATGTCTGTCTTTAGTCTTTGGGATATGGGATTTTTTTTATTTAGTTCTAAGGTTTGAAATACCTCTTCAGCAAGGAGGGAAACCCAGACAGTGGCCCCAGGGTACCAGCCCATGGTGTGGCTCTGCAGCCAGTGCAGCAGCCCCCAGAGCTGGTGGGAGCAGGTGTGCATCTGGTTACCCCGCGTGAGAGCGGTGTGTGAAGAGAAGGGGCACGTTGCTCTCTGCTGTGTTCTGCCTGGCTTACATGCACTCTTAGATGACTGATGGCGTGGTCAGAGGAGGGGACATGATGTACAGTTGTAAGGTCCTTGCCTCTCTGATAATACACGTTCAGCTTGAGTCCTCTGTCCCATCCTTGGGTAATGAAAATTTCTCAGCAGGATGGTGACTTTGACTGTGGCCCCAGGTCCTTGGGGGTGGGGGGGGGCAGGCAAGGGGGATGGAAGAGATTTTTTTGTATCAGCAAATACCTTGGGAGTGGATGCAGGATATTTAGTGAGCACGTGCAAGCCGCCATGAGAGCAACAGGGAACCAAGGTCTTAATGAAACCCTTTGACAGGAGGGTAAGGCTGGCTGGCGTGGTCACTGGCGCTTAGCTCTGGTGCAGACGCCAGCCAGGCCCTGCTGAAATAATCCTCTTAGGGAAAGAAAGAGTAGAAAGCGTTTCCATCTGCTGCATGTTCTCTTTGGATGCAGCGTTTGCTGTGTCCGAGTCTTCTGTGTTTCTCCCTGTCTTCTCTGTCTGAGGCATGGCAGGAGATCTTAGGAAGGGAGAAGCACTGAAAGTTGTAGCCTTCCTCATTTGGACCTGGATGTAACCATGGATATGGGAAAGAGAGTAATAGAAGTTGGTCTGTCTCCTGTGAATCACTTTGAGTATGGCCTGGCAGTCCCAACAGCCTGCCTTGCTGCCTCTGTTCTTACATCTCTGCTTTATTCCTTCTTTCTTTCTTCTCCAATGCTGATTCACACTGCTTTTCTCTTGATATGGCTGCCTCCTGAAAGATCTCATGTAGAGTCACTCTGCTTTCTACAAGCTGTCTTCTAAAGCTCTGCTGATGGTTTGGTACGTCTTGGGACTAAACAGATGCTGAGATTGATATTCCAGGATACTTCAGTTCTGGTACCAAAATCCCGAATCCTGCCACCTGTGTTTCAATGCAGAGAAGGATGCCCTGATCTAGGTCTGAATTTTGCTGGTGATAATCTGAAACAAATCTTCTGCGCTTTTTTTAAGAAGGAGTTACAAAACCTGATTTCCTACCAAATTTGAAGAGCCTGAGCAGAGCTGCTCTCTGGCCACCATGAAACACAGTCCCGGGGTGGTATTCGGTGCCTCAAGACTTTCAAAGGAATGTGTGATACACAGAACCCAGGGGTAAGGGTTTGCCATCTTCAATCTAAAAAGACAGATCTCTGCATCTTCAGAGAAAGAATCAAACGTTCGTACCTTGGTTTTACTTCCACTTCTGATTTTTTTGCTTAATTATTTTTTTAATCTCTTCCTTTTCTATGTTGCGTACAGTCTTTGACACTTACTTTGTGGCATTAAATTAAAAGCTTTTTAGACTAATTGCATCCTTGGTGTACTGTGCGCTTGCCATTCTAGGAGAAGCTGGTCTTAGTCATGTGGGTTTTGGTCTTTGTACTGGCCAGGTCAGGTAGAGGAGCAGCATGTTTATTTCAGTATTAAGCTGTCAGGAGCTTATAGCAATATAGTGTAAGGAAAAAGAAGTTCCTGAACATTATTAAGTCTTTAGTTTGGGATTAGGAGGTTTTAAGACAGATTTAATTAAACAGAGCAGGGACACCTTTATGAACCTGAAGTTGGGGTTAATTCACTCCCCTAATGTGCTCCATTTCTTGATTATGCAGAGATGAAACAAATTCCATGTCCAACCTGGGGAGCCCTGGATGGGAATGTGAAGTTTCATCTCCGGACAGTTCAGCGGCCTGTCAGTGAGGCCATGATTAATAACCATGTCAGGGGACTCTTGGTGATGGAATGAGATGAAATCGAGCCATGTCTGACAGTGAGCCAGCGCCACACAGGGTGCTTTCATGGAGATGGTGGTCCTGGCTGAATGGACCTGATAAAAGAGGCCCTTCAGAGTTGCAGCGAGATGAGGGAAGAGGAGAGTAGGATCCAAAAGTTGTCAGGAGCTCATGATTAATGGAACCAGAGATAGGTGTTTATTTAAATTTGCCTTTGTGCTTGGCATCTCTTGGCCTGTGATGAGCCCCTTTCAGTAAAGTGGTGAAATGGGTCAGATGCAATTAGAGCTTACCCCAACTGCCACCTCCACGGTAACCGAACACAAACAAACCCTTTGCAGAGCTGTCTTGAATTTCTGATGGTTTTTCACTAGATGCTTCCCACTTTTGCTTATTTCTGGACCCCATGGCTCAGTGTTCAAGTGGCACAAGATTTGCAGATGAGAATGCTGTTTGCATTACACCTGCTAAGCTCTTCCTCTTTAAGCCTCTATTCATACAGACATGGACCTTACATTTGTGAGTTTCATGCCAAATGCATGATAAAAAACTTAAACATGAGAGTGTTTTATCAGGAGAAATGAATGAATGCATCTGGATACTTGGGGATATTGCAATGAATTTTGTGCTTTGTAGAATCATGTTTACAGAGCTTGAAACCCAAAAGGGACCACCTTGCCTTGGACACCATGTAGCTCTGTCAGTTTTCTTCTTTGTTCTCTCTACACTGAGGTTTTGTATGCGATTAAAACAGCCTCTCCCAAAAAGCACCGTCTTGGGTTTGAGTTAATAGGGGAGGGGGTCGCTGTGTGAGAGACAGTCCCAGTGTTTAAATAACAACAGCAGTTAAAGTTTTCACCTTCTTTCCATTGTTAGCAGTAGCTTCCAGCTGTTGAATGAATGTTGTATGTACCTGGAACCAGAAACATGCTCACACATGGCTGTTGGTCTCATCCCAGTCGTCTTTTTTGGTAGACTGAACCCCAGCCCCCCTGTTTTTACATAGAACACCCTCCTTCTCTGCAAACATCTTTAACGTTAACTTTTTTCCCTTTTGTCCCAAGAGCGCAGGAGGAATTCATGTTGAGTTTCTTGCCTACTGTATTCTCCAATTCCATCTAAGGACCACTGTTGTCCAGAGTATTGTATTCTCCCTCAATTTTGCCTACGCAGGTAGTAAGATGAATTCTGTTTGAACGGGCCTGGCTCCCAGAGGGGTTTAGACCACTTTCTGATGTTTGTTACTCGGAGAGATCTGTAACATTTCAGTATCAGAGCCTTTATGTTTATTACCAGGTTATTGATAAAAATGCTGAGATGCATTGGGCCAATACTGAGCTCTGCAGGATGCTAGGATATTCTCAAGTAAGTCAGTCCACGTTGCCAGATCTTGAGATGGTGCGTTCTTTGCAAACCCAGTGCTCAGCATTTGAACTGCCTTTTGCCTTCTTATGTCTCTTCTAGGCTTATTCCTCTGGTTTCTAGGTTTGAACTTAGTCAAGTTGTACTAGAAGACTGATATTACACAAAAAAAGATGATTCTCAATCCAAATACACTACAAATCACAGAATGTGATGAAATGTGAAGAAATGTTGGGCAAGATGAAGGAAAAGCTGGTTCCCTGTTTTGTAGTTTCAAGCCTGTACCTGAAATGTACAGCTATAAGCTCTCTTTTTTTAAAAAAAAAAAAAAAAAAGGTTCAAATCCTCTGTGTGAACTGAAAGTAAATGAACATGCAAACCAAGTTTCTGTATCCTTTGCAACTGTTTTCTCATTTCTTTTTCCAAGGATCTCTCTAAACCTGATAGGAGTTCCTGCTGTGGGTAGTAGCAGCTGAACACTGAGTCAAGGATACAGCCAGATTTTCAAAATGTTATTTTAGAAGTACTCTACAGTTAATGCACTATAAGCCTAATAATGATGCTTTCAGTCAGACCACTTTACACACACAGCATTCAGGGAAAATTTTAAGTTGGGGAGGAGTCGGGGTTTGGCTTTGTGCAGTATTCTGAATGCAGCTTGGTACAGACTTGATTTTCTTCTTGGTAGTGTTTTTTTTGTTTGTTTGTTTTGTTTCTGGAATACCAAACAGCTTGTTTGTAGCAAAGTTGTAGAACTATTGACTTGCAGATCTGGACTCCAGCCCTGCAGACAGTTAAGGAAGGGAAATAATGCCACCTTATGTCCTGAATTGTCACTGCCGAGCCTGATATTTGGTTCAAGTCAAATGCATTATGAGCAAGGAGTGCTGTGGACTGAGTTCCGCTTGCTTTCTGGAGTCACTTCCGCTTGATCAGAAAGAATATGAGCTGAATGTGAAATGCTTGGTGTGTTGGTAGAGATTTGGCTCCTACTTTGGATGAGTTTGGCAGCATCAAAGAAAGCAAGGAAAAAAAAAAGACAATTCAGTCCCAAAGCACTAACATCTGATTGGCTCTGAAGTGAAGCATTAAAGAAAACTGGTAAATATTCTGGATTTACTAGCCTTTAGAGTAAAGAATTAATTAAGTTGTAAATTAGTGTGATTTAGGTAAACATATCATTAGCAGCTTGGGGTTACAAACATGCAGTCAGTATGTGATCTTAGTGGCTGCTCTCTTCTAAGTCTGGAATACACCTTTGTAGTATTTCTCTAACCATGTGTGTTTCCGCCTGTGAGAAAAGGATTTGGGGACTTGTGGGTGGCAAATTGGTCTATGGCTCCATCCATACCAATCAAAGAGGTGGAAACACCAACTAACTCAAATAGGCTTTGGATCTGACTTTACCAGTGACTAGGACTGAGGGTAGGCATCCCCTTCCTCTTGCACGTCCTCCAGAGAGCCAGCTGCAGACAGTCACCCGTCTGTTTGACAGCCAGGAGAGCTTTGTGGGTTTGGGTTTGTTGTTGGGTTGTTGTTTTTGTTTTTGTTTTTTTTTCCCTTGTATGTTTGGTTTGGTTTTGTTTTCCTTCTCAAGGATCATTTTTTCCCTTCCTACCTTTTTTTTAGGTGCAGAATCACAACTGACCAGCATGGGTTTTTTCAGTTTTCTAATGCGTCACTGGATAGCGCATATAGATGCACACTCAGATGTGAGTTTATTTGGCCTTCGCTTTCCCTGCCGAGCAGCTCATTCTGAGCATGAGTGAAACATAATATAAGCAAAAAATGCACCTATTTATATAGGAGGAACTTTGTAACTTCTGAGAACAATTTTTATTGCTTTATTGGTTCTTGCTGTATGGAGAAGCCCTTTCTGCTTGCATGTTATTCTGTTATAGACTTGGGAAACTTCAGATGCAGCTGTTTGTTTGGCTGATGTTGACCATTCACACTGGGTGAAAAATGGCAGTGAATCAACATGGTGTTTTCCCCGAGTTTCTAATTGAGAATGACATGGAGGGCAATCTACTGAAAAAGCCATTACTATTTTGCTCACAGAAAGGCGTTGTAAACATACCAAGTGGGTGGTGCTGAAGTCATTGGAACTTATTGAAATAAGCAGAAGTTGAATGTGATATGCTTAGAAAATGGATGGACAGGTGAAGCTCCTTAAAGCATGAGGCAAGACTGTTCTTCATGATAAAGACTTGCTTACCTTTGGTTCCAAGGTGGTTCTCCATATTATTCAGGGACATCGGTATGCTGCTCTAAAGAACCTCAGGTGCACTCAGATAGTAAACAGGTTTGAAAAAATAATGCAACAAGAAAATAGAAATACCAAGAAGCTAATGCTGAAGGGTACCAAATGGTCACAGCTACAACTTTGCATGTATGGAGCCTGCAGAAAGTATGAATTTGATGAAACTCCATGAAAGTTTTGGGAGCAGGCATGTGATCACACTGGATCATGGCAGAGGGACTTCTGCAAGGGATGGTGACCTTCAGAAAGGAAAGATATGTTTCCCATAAGACAATGAGTTCAGTCTTGCAAAGGGATAGGCGTGCACTTGGTTACCTGCTACATGTGCTACGTAGGGAAAATGCACCATAGATTTGGTGTCCATCAGCTTTTTTATATTGACACAGTAGAACTTATTAAAAATAACTATGCAGAATCATAGCTTTAGTGGTCAACTGAATGATCTTGCATGATTCTCTGGAATCGAGGCTTTATACAGGACTCTTAATTCAGCAGAACTTCAGAATAGCAGAAGTTGTCCTTCCGGTTACTGTTGCCTGCTCTTCCTTTTCTCTTCCTCTCTGTTTCCTGGGTGTTGCATGTTCAATATGTCACAGCCCATGGAGGAAATATGGTCCTTTCCCGCAGAAATGCGCACTCAAGGAGTATTTCATTTCTCTCAGCTGGTGGGGAAAAAAAAACAGGTTTTGATCTTCCTGTTTTACTACAGCACGGATTTGTTTTTCCTCGTACACAGATTGCATGGTAGGGGGTTGCCGTTGTCTAAGCAACTTCTTTGTGATGGAATCCTATAGAGAGAAAGGAAAAAAGAATCCACTCACTCTCCTGCTTTTGTAATCTCGTTCCAGGGTTTTGGCATCATCTCTCTGTATCTGTTGTGCAGTTCAGAGAACATTTTACTCTGCCTTTGCTACCTTTATGCCCTCCGTAGGTAACACCTCCTTCTTGGATCAAGTTCATTTTGTTTGCTTTCCTTCTGAACTCTTATCTTCTTGGTTAAATAGAGTGCTGAAATAGTTGGCAAACTTTGGGCATCTTTAATTATCATTAGCAAATTGTTGAGAACACAGTGGACAATTGACGGTCTGGTCTTCAGAGTGCCATTAAAAGAGATTAGAAAAGGCTGTTTGTGTGCGTTGCACAAATTTGTTTGTTTTCAAGCACTGAGAGTATAATGAAAATGTCCCAGCCAGGCTTAGCTGTTGCCGTAGTACCAGCCAAAGCCTGGGACATACGAGTGAGGCATCATTTTTCTGGGTTACCCAGGA
Organism: Chroicocephalus ridibundus; assembly: GCF_963924245.1. Classification (NCBI taxonomy): domain Eukaryota; kingdom Metazoa; phylum Chordata; class Aves; order Charadriiformes; family Laridae; genus Chroicocephalus; species Chroicocephalus ridibundus. Next base: position 45,276,026 of record NC_086289.1, read on the forward strand.
CCTCTGGGTTACTGAAACTGGCCTGTCTGAGTGGAAGGCTCGCAGGGCAAAACGAAAGCCAAGTGCAGACTGACTGCCCTACCTCTCCTCAAACCTGGCGGGAACGTCTGCATGGCAGTTGCAAATAAATGGATTAGGAAGCTACTTGTATATAATGACATCACTTAATTTTATAAATCAAAAATGTACAGGGTAAATATCTCCGGTAGATAAAAGTGTCAGCTCCAGCAAAGATCAATAACAAATGTTTCAATTAAGAATGCAAAAAAACCCCAATATGGTCTCAATCATCCTCAAGAGAAATTTCAGTTGGAGGTAATGAGAGCTCAGCCTGTTCTCTCATACGCAGGCAGTTAGGCCTTTTTAAGTGTTTGTTTTGTCTAATATAAAAATACATTCTCATTTTACTGTGTGCAAGAACTCCTCTAAACATTTGGTGTCAGTAATGTCTTATGTCTGAGGAATTTCCCAGGATAAATCTTCCAGCACCAGAGCGTGTAGAGAGTGTGTGGTGAAACGAGGGTCAGGAGGATTGGGGCCCTGCTGCTGGCCGTAGGTCTTCTGGCTCAGTTTAATTTACTATAGAAAGCTTTTCTGGTTATGCGTGTCAAACAGGAGACATGCTGGGAAACATCCGCATCCTTCACACTTTGTAAAAATTCATCTGGCTCTTCCCTCTGCGTTACCCGTGTGTTTCTCACAATGGATTTGTCACTTCGTTTTTGGATTCACACATGAGTTTGAAATATTGAAGTGAAGCTCGACAAAATGTCTTAAATTTCTCACTTTCATCAAAATTCTGAGTGGTTGTATTTCAAATCAATGATACTTCCAGGTTTCCTTGGAAAAGTGCTGACCTCTAGCAAACACTTATAAACTCGCTGACTTCAAGCTTCTCAAGAAGTCTGGTGGGTTTGATATGATTTCTCCTAGTATTTTGATGAAAATTTCACAGTTGTCTTGGTTGTATGGATATCATCATCCAGGTTCTGCTTAGGTATATATTTTAGTGAAAAGTGGAATTAGCGGATGTCTGGAGAGGATTACCGTCTCCTCCAGCAAAATCCACTCTGTGAGCTCTGGTGTTCTGTTTTGCTTAGCTGAGCTGCCTAATACGTGTTGCCACGGTTCATGGTATGAGAAAGTTTGGATATCAGAACCATCTCTCCTGCATTTCCCCACATGTGAAGTGTTAAGGACTATATTCAGCAGAGATGAGCTGAGAATTCTGTTGGCCGTCCAAACCGCCAAATGATTATGTGCATCACTACCTGGTATTATAAATAGCACCTGAAGGACCTTCCATATTAGAGACTGAGGGTCTCCTTGCCAAAAGATGTTGTAGAGGCTAAACTTTTACATGTGTTCAATGGAAGACAAATATATCAAGGGTTACTAATCATACAAAATGCCCCTCTGACTCCGCAAGTTCCTGGGATGAAAATAATTGGAGACTGGAGGAATTTAAGGGAGAAGTATCGTACATGTGTGCTCCGTCTAGCAACTGTTGTGGTCACTGGTGAGGCTGGGTTGCTTGCTTAGGTAGGTATTCACTCTGATACAATGCAACAAACACTAATAGATTTTATATAAAACTTCTTTCTATTAACCTATTTTTCTCATAGCTTTATAGTCTAGTTATAGTGAATACTGAATTTTCAGATGATTTGGGTATGGCTTGGAATATTTCCATCTAGAGCTGAATGAATCCTTTGAAGCTGCAGACCATTGGACATACAAGTGAATCTATATTTGATGGGAAGTTTTTGCTTCCTCAAAAAGTACTTATTAGTGCAAAAAAAAAAAAAATACTTAGTGTCCCATGAATTATGCCACCTCTCCTGTGTGGCTGCTATGCTTTGGGCTCCAAGGTAAGTCTCTGCGTGAATCCTACAGCAACAGTTAACAAAGCTACTGTGCCCTAGAAGGGCAGCAAATAACAAATGTTGAGCATTTCTTTTAGTCCCGTTGCCAGCCTAATATTAGTTAATCCATTGATTAAATCAGATTTGAGTAGGATACATGACTACCTATTGCAGTGACAGAGATGAGGGCGCGTTTCCCCTTTGCTGACCTGCTATGCAGGCAGTGTCTTCCAGCAGAAGACCTGAGTAGCTACTGGTCAGTGTGTACTAGCTCTGCCGGGACACCAGCTGCCCTCTGGGAAACCACAGTGAGCAAGATGGTAGAGAAGGAAGAATAAAATGCTTGCCTGGTGGCTTGATGAGATAGTAACAACATACATGAAAATATTTTAAGTTTTCAGTGACTTCATGTGGTTGATTTGGGCAGAGAAACTGTAAGAAGAAGGTTCAACCAAAATGGGTCAAGAAATGAGTTTTGTCCTTTCCTGTGGGTCTTCAGCCCCATCGCTGCAGCATGTTTTTGCCCGTGCTCTGGTGGAGCAGAGTGGCCATTTCACGTGGCGCTGCACATGATGCAGTTCTTCGGTCCTTCCTCTTTTTGACCCCCCTAATCAATTTTTTCCACTTTCATTTGGAAAGAAAGAAAAGGTTGGGGGGGAGGGAGAAGCAATTTCTTTTTAATTGCTTGTTTGTCCTTGTCTATTCTCCCATCCTTTCAGATTTCTCAGAGCGGGGTTGGGGGTGTTTTGTCTCTCTTATTTTCACTGGTACCGATGGGGAAGAATGACATTTTCTGCTTGGATAGAAACCAATCGCTTCCCCAGACCCCCTTGAAAAAGCTTAATTTGCTCAACTAGTCAGTATTCCGTCTTCGTTAAAAAGTCCCAGACTGGAATTTGGATTTAATCCTTTGACTCACGTTTTTCCTTCTCTCCCCTGCCTTCCACATCCCCACTTACACTTCCCAAAGTACTTTCCTCACCACCTTTTTTTATTACCGTGCACTCAAGTTACCCTTAGCTCAGGAGCAAAAAGGACCAAAAAAAAAAAATACCTCACAAACAAAAGCAAATAAAAAAGCCCCTCACCAAAGTAAATAAATAAGTAGACAGAGAAAACAGGCTGCTAGTTCATTTTCTTCTGCCTTTCCCTTAAGGCATGAGGTAATGCCAAACTATTCAGTGTGTGATGCAACTGCCTGATGGACATTCAGAGAATCCCAGCAGTGGCAAAAACAGAGTTTACCCAAGCGCGAGTTGGCAGTGAGACCAATCTCTCCAACAAGAGGCTATTTAAAGCCACAATGTGATGCATTTTTAACATTTTTATTCAGCAAAGGATTTAATTGCTCACTGACAAACTACCTAGACATTTGTGCCTGGGTGTTTGTGACTGGAATTGTTTGCTATCTGTGTATTGTTTCAGAGCTGTTCAGTCGTCAACTGAGAGTCTGAGGTGGGAATGAGAATTTGTTCCCTTAGCACTTGCTGCCTGAGATGGGTCAGGAAGGGGTTTACCCTCTGGTCATGTCTTGCCTCTTACATTTTTCTCCAGTTATTTCTTCCCAGCAACCTTTCCCCTTCTGCCAGCTTGCTCGTAAAGGGTGGTGGTGAACGGGATATGAAGATGTACTTGGCTATATTAGCTTCACCTGGAAATGAGAAGCTGTAGCATGGAGAGGTTAAATGTCTTGCTGAAGGATGCAGATAATCTGTGACAGATCAAGGAATAGCCACAGTTTCTGACTTGGAGCCACCAGGATGACTTGACGGTGCAGATGAGCTTTACACTAGCTCTGCAGCAGCACAGCCTACCTGCCACAGCTCCACAGGCTTGCTCCCAGTCTGTGCCCCTATGGAGCACGCTGTTACCGCATCCACTGTAGCTATTTGATGATAGCTCATGTATATCCATGCACCTTGGTGTTCCAAGCCTTGCATGAATGTCACTGTATGCCAGAAATATGTTACTACGTATACTCCCCATCGACGGCAAACTATGATCCTCAATCATCTGTGCATTTCTGTCTATAATTCTTACCTACCTCTGGAAGTCTTGAGGTTGGGTTAATTTTACCAGTTAAAAACCACTGGCACTTAAAAAATTTGCTGCATCAAAGTCAAGTCATGTTGTCTCGTAGGACTCAAAGACATGTTTCAGTGTTCTGCTGAGCTGGGGCCTTGATATCTACTGAACGTCATCCTTGGCCAGGAGCAGCTTTGTGCAAGGCAGTGAAGGATGATGGAGCTGCACGTGCAGCTCAGCAGCTTTATTTCATTAGAGCTATCCAAGCAGATGAGCCTTAGCAGTATCTCTTTGGAGGTGTCAGCAGTGAGCTGGTATTTTCAGCAACTAAAGCACCAAAGTAACCCTTTTGTTTAGTAGTGAGGGCTCATGGGAGGCACTGTATCTTGCAGTGCCTCAGTTTCCCCACCTGCTGAATGCCAGTAGTGATGGTTGTCTTCCTCTGCGAAGCCCTCGGAATCTGCTGATGCCGGGCTCTCTGCAGGCAGGCACTGTCGGCTCCCAGGAGGTCGCTGCGGGACTGACCATCTGTGTGTATTGGAGATGGGAGGAGAGTCCAAGAAATCCCAGGCAGTCTCACTCCCGGTAGCCACCCTCTCATCACAACACAACTTCTGGTACTCTTTGCTTAAGTATTAATTAACAAATGAGCCAATCCAGAAGCACTTAAATGATTGGCTTGGGTTGACTGTCCATTCCCTTGAGGCTTCTAGGCTCTTTTTTTTTTTTTTTTTCTTTTTTCCTTTTAAATCAAGGCAATGTGTTAAATGTGGTGACTGTGTTGACATTGCACAATATAGAACCACCCGCTCCTGTATGGGGTCCTTTCGCTGCCTTTGCATAGGACGTTACTGCAGAAACATGTTGCCGAGACGTTGCCCTCTATGCCATCTCGTTGCATGGCAGGAGTCCAGGCCAGCACCCGGGAGTGAGTCAATGTATGAGATTAGTTTAATCCTCTGATGGGGAGGGGAAGGATAATGACCTAGTGCCAGCGTTTATTTTATCCACAAGTTCAGTTTGAAAAGGGAGGAGAAGGTGGTGGTGGTGGGGAAAGGAGAGGGGAAAAAAAAAAAAACACCTTCCTGGAGTTCATTGGGTCTGGAGCGGTGCCAAACCCAGGGGGCGGCTACCGAATGGGGAGTGAAGAAAAGCAGGGAAAGAAGAGTGGAATGATGATTAGAAATCACAAATGAAAGAATCCTGAAGGGGGGGGAGAAGAAAAAACAACAAAAAACCCCTCTGCCTCTCTGAATGTCTGTAGGGAGGAAAAAATTCCTTGCCTTTTCTAAGAGTCCTATTCATCAGCAGATGCACTTGCTTGGCTGCCAAGGGAAAGGAGCACCCTGACCGGTCCTCCCCTCTCTCCTTAGGAGGCACCTACTGGCTCAACCTTGGTCTGAGAGGAAATACTGTCTCTCACTGCTGAATCTTCTTTTGTGCTCCTGTTTCTCGCAGGGATCTTTGGTCTCTGTCCCGTTTTACTCCAACCGCACCCTCACTGGCTCTCAAAGGTGGATGCATACATCTGTAGGCAACTCTGAGATTGCTAAGGACGCCTTCTCCAGTCTGCTTAGCAGTGCAGAATCACAGCGTGTAGGTAGATGCCTTCTAAAGCCTCACCTGTGCACTGCTGTCAATGGGGAGCTCTTCTATGTAGACCAGACCCCTCACATGAAATCACCAATGTGTAGTATCCAAATCCAGGTGGGACTCCACATTCTGTGAGCAGTCCTGGATGTCTGGGCTGTTTGGATGTTTACGTGGTCAGTAAACTACAAGCCCGGGTTGTGTGCCTGCAGATGCTCGGGCTGAGCGCTGCCTGGAAGAGCCATGCTTGCTCCAGTGGGGCAGGAGCACGTGCTGGGCTGGGTGCACCACGGCTCAGTCCGGTAGCAGATCATCTGGGCTCAGCTCTTCCTTCTGTGCAGGTGCCAGGAATGTGAGCGGTCATCAAGAGAAGAGCCAGTGGTGCACCCAGGAGGAAGCAGGTTGCAGGGCACTATCCACAGCAGACTTCAGAAGGGAGTTTAAGTGTCTGCTTTACAAGGGGGCTGCTTGTGGCCCTGCCTCTGCCACAGGAGCCTGTTTAAGAGCCAGGAGACACCTCCTCTGGTCTTGGAGCTATTTCCGTGCATTTTGCTCGTATTTCTTTTCTACAGGACAACTGTCCTGTACACAAGCCCCCAAGGACACCCAAAGAAAGTGCATCTGTAACCTTCTGGGTTTAGCAGCATTTTATTTTTCCTCTTTATGTATCCTCCCAGCTCTTTCAAGACCTTTTAAAATAGGAAAGAGCATTACGCATATCCTGCTCCCTCCTTTATGCAAAAAGCAGCTTTTAGGTCCGACTGCTTTCCAGCTGGGCAAGGCCCACGGTTCCCCTTGGAGGTCTCAAGCCCCACGTCTCTCTGCTGTGTCTGACCCAGCCGGAGGTTCTGTCTGCAAGGTTCTCTGCTGGTGAATGTGCTCGTTTGTTTCTAAAGACAGATGCTCTTTTTTTTGTTTCAAAACACACCCAGGCAAGGTTCACCCTCAGCTTTATGCTTTGGCTTTATGCTTTGGCACACCCCTTGGACACCTCTGCCTGCTCAGCATCCCATCTCCTGCCAGGGACTCAGCTGGAAGGTCTCAGCATCAGCAGCCAGCTCCCATCTACCTCTCCTCCTAGGTGAACCTTACCTTCCCGGTTACAACTTCCGCAGGAAAACTGGATTCTTATTTCTCGGGCAGCGAGACCACGCAGTTGGCATGCACAGAGCAATGCCTTCTCTTTGCTTCCTCAGGCAGTTTTGAAGGTGCCTCAGGGCAGTCTGCCTGTGTAGGTGGGACGTGACCCTCAGCGCTGTTATGCCTCGTCACCGGCATCGGTGTGTCCCTTGGGAAAGCTTCTTGCTGTCCCTGTGGCTTCCCAGTCCGTGCGCCGACAGCCCCATCTTGCGGCACGACCTGAGCTCGCCCCGCGCGGAGCTCGCCAGCCACAGTCGCCCGCGGGTCATTTCCAGGAGCGAGTGGGTTTCAAGAGGACGATCTTTGTCTCTTCTGTGGCCTTAGGAAGAATGATCAAGCCTGGCAGTCCTGGGGAGAGAAACCCCTTCAACGGCTCTGAAGGCACAGGCTTGGACCCCTGCAGCAGCACATGGTGGAGGGGGGGGAACTCCTTAATATAGCGTATAAATGCTCCCGTGGCTTTTTCCTGGTTCCCCCAGTAACACACATCCCACTTTCTTTGAAAGGATTGCAAGGAAAGAAAGGAAGGAATAGAAAATACATTATCCAGGAAGACTATCAGCTAAAGGTAAAATACATTCTAGCCAGTGGTGTAGAACCCCAGGGGAGTGCAGATCTCTGTGTGTAATGTGTGTGTGATTTTTTTAAAAAAATTATTTTATTTTATTTTTTCGACCAGATGTGATGTTTGGACCTGAATCCAAATCCGGATCTGAATTTCCTCACGGATCAGGTTTCTTATATTCTGGGACCCCATTTTAATTTGTGGACAGTTAGGGAGACAGAAACACATGTTTCCTGGAAGCAGTCTGTGTGATGCTGGATCCTTAAGTATCAACAGAAATGACTGAAATACCACATGTGAGTGTTAGTGGACATGGTAACAATTTTGGAAAACTGAAGCCTTCTTCCTGGAGTGCTACAAAATGTAATTGTTTAATCTAGTAGGGCAGAGTAACTGTTTTTAGAAGCTGGAAGTCTAATTGATGTAGACCCTTTTTCCTGCTGTTCTCACCTTAGTGTGCTATTTATCAAGCATGCTTATTGCATTCATTTTTGCCTGTTCTTTTAAATTACTTTTGACTACTTTTTAACACATCACCAGGGCTTTCAGAGTGGCGGAGCTGCAGTGGAGTAAGATACCTGTTTAGTGGGAGAATGATGGAGGGGGAAGACCCCCCTGCTCTGCCCAGCCCCTGATGATTGCCCTTGCTGTGTTCCTTCTGATGGCAGCAGAGTACCAAGTTCCACGTATTGGCAATTGATGTCATTTGGGAATCAGGAGTGCAGGAGCTGCGTAATCCCAAAGAGGTTGTAGAGACTTTGCTACAAGCAAACGAGTTCAGGTGTACTTGACCATCAGAATCCAAACCCAGTGCCCCAGGATCCGCCATCCCCCGGCGATGGGGCCATGTGCAGTAATACTTAAATCTGGCACATCCAAGCGTGACAATACAAGACACAGTTATCCTGGGTTTTCAATTACTTTGCAGGAAGCTGTCAGGAAATAAATATTCCTGGCGCAGACCACTAAGTCTAGAGTTTAACTCCTCTGTATATTTTACTAACGTGATCTCAGATTATAACTCTGCAAGTGGAAATCCAGGGGGTGAAATCTGCTGGGCGGTTCCACGGTAAAGTATATGTGTGTGTGAAAGGGGTGGGGAGAGAATCCTGTGCGGCTTTCGCTGCTCAGCTGTCCACTGAGATCTGGCTAGGGTAAACATAGGTTTAAATTGTGGTTTTTTTTAAAAAAAAAAAAAAAGAAAAGAAAAAAGTGATCAGTACTCAAACCTGATTCACTGTTCTGTATCTTCTGTAGGAAAAGCATATTCATTTTGCCTTACACTTACATAGCTGCGAAAATAACATATATTAAAATATAGATCAAACTATATTAGAGTTTAACAGCACTTCCCAAATTATGGGCTCATTTTGCATACGTATAACTGCTAAAGCAAAATTCCAGGCAGTGAGGAATCACGTGCAGTATAAACACACAGGTTTGTTTTTGGGGACTGATTTCAGATGCAGCCTTTACACGCAGTCAGGTTTAAATCCTGCACAAAAATCAGGGAGTAGCTTAATACAGGTGCTGTTATTTTGTCAATAACAAGCTTCAGTTATTATTAGCCCTCTCGCATGAGGGATACTGAGGCAGGGGCATAAGTCTGTTGTGTGCTAAGGCAGAGCAATGGTCTGCATTAGCCATGGGAAGGACACTGCAGCTTTAACCCTGCAAACAACATTTTGGATGTTTTACCTCGTAGATACGTCCAACTGGGGACTGGTTAAGTATCCAGCCCTATTTTTCTGCTTCCTTGCTAGACAGCCTACTCCAGAATGGAATAGTAGTTACAGCTGTGAGTTAATTGGCCTTTTCTCTGTGTGGCAATAGTCTATTGTAACATGTGTCACTTGTATCAGTTTCAGTAACACAAAGCATAATGCTTTCTTGGCCAGTTAGGCACCGGCAGACCTTCTAATCTAACACGGTAATTAGGACTTTGCCTCCATCCAGCTCTGGGGAATGACGGGGTATGAGCTCTGGGGCTGGGTGCAGATGCTTTATTGCATACTTAGTTGATGAATGCCCAACACTATTTGCAACCACTGTCTTCTAGCGCTGTAATTATATTTAGGTTGTTACAGTGACTTACTGTAAGTCTGGTCAAGTATTGCAAATGGGTGTTAACAGTCACGTTGCATTTTTGATCGATACCTTAGATTTTGAAACACAAAGTAGCAGACAAATGCTGTTAATGTTACAGTGGGGGAAACTGAAGCACCACAGGTTCGTTTTCAAGATTGCTTGATGTTGGTCTCACTTGTAAAAGGAAGATGTCTGCACTCTACCATGGCTCGTGGAACAGAAACATCCACATTAGTGCCTTCAGCCACCCAAACCAGCGATGTGCGGAGATACAGCCGAAGTCTGAAAGATGAACGGCCAGACTGTCACAGTGCTGTGCTCGGGCAAATAAACCATAAACCCTGGTGTGTCTCTGCTGCCCCACTTCTGCTGTTGCTCCTGGTGGTGGTAGAAACTCTCTTAGCTCGGCCACCAGTTACATGCCCCAGTTTGCATGCAGCATCCCTGTGCTGCTCACTACAGAAGGAAGAGAAACTTGGTCTCATAGTTTGGGTTTGGTTGTGTGTGTGTGTGTGTGTGTTTGTTTGTTTGTTTTTTCTGGTAGTGCTCTTTAAGTAAGCCAAGACCTAAGATCTTAAAGCATGGGTATTTAGGTTCACTACTTCTTTATCTGGCCAGGAACCAGCCAGTTTTCCACTGGGCACCTCTCCCTTCCACGAGAGCAAAGAAAACCAGCAGCGCAGCACTGCACAGTGTAGGACCATGCAGGTTTGTTACTTTGGCATCTGTCCTTGATGTTTGCAGGCGTGCGCAAAGCCAGACAAAGGCATGTACATGCTTAAGGGCTTTAGAGGGTCAGCATTGCTCAGCAGAGGGGGGCAGCACATTTACTGGGGAATTGTTTGGATGCTGGTTCTTCCGAGTGCAGGAAACACAGAGAATACTGACTGGGTTTGGTTTTGTTTTTAAAACAATCTTTTGCACATGCTTAGTGAAACTCTGATGCTCTTTTAATATTTATTCAAACAAGCTGCTTTTGGTGTGACTCTTCTTTGAGCTGGCACTGGGATTTGTTCAGCTTTCTGCCCTAACCAGCTCTAGAGCCCATCCCCCCAATTTCAGCAACAGCACAATTTTTTTGTGCATATGTACTTAACCAGGGTCTGTCCCTTCTGATACACTATCATGTCTTTTAGCCACACACCTCCCCCTCTCGCACGTACAGCAGTTAGCAATGGGTTATGTCACACTGGGTATGACAGTGAACTGTCTGCCGCAAGTCAGAGGGGAGACCCACCTGTGTGTTTATTAAGTCTTTCTCAGGCGCCAGAAACACTTGTGGGGGATTCCTGGCCTGGGCTAACAATAGCGGGAGTTCTGCCATTGACGTCAGCAAGGCAGTAATTTCACCGAAGGTCCCTAACGAGATGCGATGGACACAAACCAGGACTCTAGAACTAATTGTTCTGTATCCCATTACTCACCTCCTGCGCCAGCCCCTCTTCCTGCGCAGCACATGGCAGAACCTCAGGATATTCTGCAACCCATGTGTACGCAGCATATCTTTCCTAGAAACTGGAGATAACGGCAACATCTTGGCTGAGTGACATCCCTTTGCACTGGGCCTGTCCTTCAGGCTTCCGTATCCTACGGAGCCCTCTGTACCACGCTCCGTGGTTTGCCTGGTGTTCCTTTTGGGAAGCACAGCTGCCAGCTCAGGCTGGGACAGTGTTTACATGCCCTCCTCTCTGCGACACCTGCTTAGATAACCGAGACAGACCCGTATCTTCCTAACCAAAAAAGCACAAGCATTTATTTGAAAAGCAGGTCACTGGGGAGTGTTTATAAGGGGTCATATGGATTCTGAGCGGTTATAAAGCCCTTCCTAAAGCTCATTAAGAACCTGCTGCGCAAAGGGAGTCGCAGCTCTTTGACAAATCATCTCAGGACTGTCACACAAAGGCAGCTTAATCTGAACTGTCGTATGTTATTTAGGCTCATGAGTGATGGAGGAAGAGAAGTTCTGGAAATGAGAAAGGGTATTAAGCCAAGGGAAACCATGTCCTGGGCTTTTGGCCGGTAATGGGCTTAAGCATAGATCATTTGAATGGCAGGCTGTTAGGCTGGCGTTAGACCTATAGGCTACTTAAAAATAGGAGCATCTTAATAATTTAAGAGAGTATCAGAATCAATATGTGTGAAGCGATCAGAAATAGGCTGGTATAATTTCAGGAGCCTTCTGCTGCATGGCTGGACTTGCTGCAGGAGGAGAGGATGCAGGATATTCTTAAAAACTGAAAAACATCTGTAATGACTTACTTGTGGAAAGATTTTCACCCTGTATTGAATCTGCGTATATAAGCAGACATATACTCTTCTGTTCTGTTGGCACCAAAGGAAAAAGTGATTTCTTTAGCGCAGACAGAGAACTGTCTATTTGATTTAAGGTCTGTTGTTGGGAGTGATAGTGTTTGCTCCCTACTGTTAAAATACATGCAGGCAAACATAGAATTATGTGGTAGACATGCTAAATGTTTATTAGTTTTTTCAAGGCTAACCACAAAGAGAAAATGAAAAACAGAAGGGGAATAAACTCTTGTTCTTCAGGCTTTCCTTTAACTAATGGGAAGAAATAGCTCTAGGCTGGTTAGTGATTTGCTGTCTACAATGGAGGCCCCGACCCAGCTTGCTGGTCGTGGTTGAAATTAGCCTTGAACTGATCAGATCTGTCAATTCCTGCTCTCTTTACCTCTCTCTCTTCCTGCTTGCAACCCCGTCCTCACCATATCCAGACAGCGGGAATGCACTTGAGAGTTCCCAGATGACCACCATGTCCCACCCTACAGAAATCTGGGACAGTCCTTCATGGTCATCTTCCCAAAGCTGCTACTGCGGCTCAAAGAGCTACCTTTACTTCTGCACGTCTGGGCATGCAGGTATAACACCTAAAACTTTCAAAGTGGAGACCAAGAGTGAAATACAGGTTCTTCAGGTGCAGAAAGTGCCTAGATAGCTTGGATGTTTTTCTTTGCTACATTGGGATCTCTGACATATGGCTCCTTGCTGGATGTTCCTGCTGCCATCTGGCAGAAGGAGATGGTGCACATATGCGCGTATGGATACATGCATATACCAACACCATCCCTTTGCAACAATAATGCTTTGTTTTGCACACGCAAAATCTTCCGTTAAGAGGTGGTGTGCTTCGCGTTTCATTTTATGTAAGTCAGAACAATTCATGACAAAGGGATCAAGAACCTAATGGAAAAATCAGTGTTGGAAAATGTTTATGTGGGAAGGGTTACTATCACACCAGAGGGCTGGCATTGCTTAGCTTATTAGATCCGCTAGTGCTTGGGAGTGATGGAGCGCTTCACCAGATCGGGAAGATTAAGGCAGATGAAAGGTTCAGGTTTCCCCCTTTGCTCATAGGTGAAAAACAGAGGAAAGAAATGCTTTATGGGGGGAGCAGCAAGATGAGAATTTGCTGCTTGCCAACATCAACTCTGAGAGGGATTTGACCAAAATAAAGGAGCACTGGTAGATATCGACTTTGCATTGGAGTGGAGTTAATTAGAAAGACAGAGCCAGCCTTGCAAAAATCGTATCTGTGCTGTCATGTACACCAAATAACCCAAGAGAGCGTGGTTTGTTTCCGTAATAGTGACTTACAGGGCCAAATAACACTTCTTCAAACCTTTGGCTAGCAGCCATGAAGTCATCTTTAAACAGATGCTGTCAACATGAAAAATCATTATATATATTAGTTTGGAGATATATATCTATATTAACATTCCTAATGTGTATTACTAAAATTAACTCCTTTTGCTTTTTTTCTTTAAGCCTCACTGACTCTTTGCCATCTCTGTGGTCTATTTGCCTCAACCCAATTTTGTTTCCAAAATTTGACTAGTCAGTTCTCCCTCGATCCACAAGCCTTTTCAATGACAGCATCAATAAAAGGAAAAATGACAATTCTGTTGCCATGTAATCTAATGTGGGACCAGAGGTACGTTTGGAGGCATTTTTCCCCTAACTGCACAGTTTCAGCTTTCCACGCGTTAGGAATTTTTTTCAGCTGACTCACTACAACGCTCTTTTTCTGTTGTTTTACCACCTGGTTAGGTGACCATTACTAGGTCTCTCTAATGTAGTTTATTCTAAATTACTGGGTAGTCATTGCTGGGTTCATAGTATCATTTTATCTAGAAAGTAAATGAGCTGTTGTGGGGGGCTGTCTTATTCATTTTGTGTTGTTCCATCCCGTCCCCCCCACCCCCCCTCTTTTGAGTGTATTTTCTTACTGAACCGCTAAGTCGAAGGCAAAAGCTACCTGGCAAAGGATATTTATTTTAAAAAAAAAAAAAAAAAAAAGCAAGGCAGAGCTTTGAGCTATTCAAAGCAATCACAAGCAACACTTTCTTTGGCATCAATTCAGGTAATTGTTGTGACATGTTAGTGACTTGTAGTGAAAAAATCCAGGTCTGAGAGTGAGGGTGATTAGATAAATGTGTGTTTATGATGGGAACAGACCTTGTTAACAGCTTGTGGCATTTATGTTCCTCTTAGATCACTGGTTTATGATCAGAAGCTCTCCAGTGGGAAACACAACTGCAGTTTCTCAATATACACCTGACAACACTTGGTTTCAATGACTCTCTCTGGCTCTGCTGCAGACTGTGTGTTTGCTTTTGGGCACCTCACTTGATCTCTTAGTGGTCCTCTTCCCATAAAGCAGGGATCTCCGTACTGTTTTGTTAGCTTCTGTGGAGGATCTGGGGAGGCTGGAGTGGATTCACCAGTGTGAAACAGCAAAGAGTATGTGCAAATAGCTGTCTTGTGTCTAACTGCAATTCCCAGCAAAGATTTCTTACAGAAAGGCAGCAAAGACCAGGTATGGGTTAACAAAGAAAGGTCTGGTATCTGCAGCAGTGCATGTGTTTGGATGGGATTGACCTCCTGGGATTCCTCCTGGTGCTTGTTTAATCTTGGATTCTGCGAAACCAAGAGTAATAGTGATGAGCATAATGATGCCATGCCCCCGGGTTCTCTTACCGTTACCATGAAGCAGTTCATAAATGGATTGCCTTGACATACTGGGCTTTCTTCTTGGAAACTGAACTTGTCACAGGTTATTTACTATCATTAATTTTTTATGCTTATTTGAAACTCTTCCTTTCAGTCACTGGGGATAGCCACAGATTTAAGAACTCTGTACTGCCACAAACTTCTTCACAGCTTGATATTATTCATATCCTGGATTTGGGGTAATATCTACCTTTAAGAACAACAATACGTGAAGGCAGTGAAATGCAAACAGTGATTTCAGCCATTGGGGAAGAAAATATTAATGAACAGTCCACGAACTCCCAAAGCTTTGGTTCAAGTTTTGGATAATGATTCGGCTCTGTCTTCTTTCTAACTGAATGCGCTCCCACCCTGATTGTGATGTAAAAATCAGACAGTCTCAGTGGGTAATTTTTGGTAGAATAAATTCATTATTGCTGTAGTATCTGATTGATTCGGAAAATAATTAAAGTTGGCCTCATGATTGGGTAGAGACAACACAAAAGGCTGTAAATCAGCAAGACCCAAGAGGGTCTTGCACTATCCATTGTCACTTTGGTTCTGACCACACACACTCTTGTTCTTATTTTATTTTTTACTATGATTATGTTTTTTTTTTTTTTTATCTCCAAGAGTTAGTTTATAGTTTCTGCTTTGTAGTCATTGTGATGAACTTGCTGAAGTCCATATTGATTTCAGATTTTCTGCATCAGAGCTGCTGTCTCAAAGACACTCAACTACCTTTCTGTCTTGGCATTATATTACAAAGCTATATCTATCTTGGTGGAAACTCTAGTAATGTGAATAAGGGGGGGGATAACATGTTTGGAGAGTGGATAATAACATCTTCACACCAAGAAATTAGGAGCTTTTTGTTCCTTAAATAATAATATGGAGTTGTATAAACTTAGCCTGTTCTTGTTTATAATCTTCAAATATTTTCTTGTACCTCTGTAATGCAGGAAAATCTACTATGATACTGTGTCAATATTAATAAAATGCATCTCTAGTTTTAAGAAGTTTTCTCTATAAGTAATTATCATTTTTTTATTTTTAAACTGAGGAATGTGATGCCTTGTTAAATAGCCTTTTCTGATTATTGCTAAATTCCAGGGACTGGGGCTGGTACTGCAAGATGAAAGGGAAAAATAAAAAGCATTCTTAACTAAGAATCTGAATCCTTGGTTTCCCATGGTAGGCATCAGGGGGAGATCTACAATACTAGCCCAGAATGTTTGTTTTATCATAAAGCATAAAAAGAATTTTTATTTGAAGGAAAAGTAGTTTTATCTATAAACAAATTACTTCTATAATATCTTATAATAAGAGAGAAAATGGATATCAACACTAGAAAACCCACTAGATCCTACAGGAGTTTGTGTAATATCTCATATGACCGTAGAAGCTGAAGACCCTGGTCTTCCACCAGGGGTAGTGTCCTGTCAGTCTGAATCATGCATTTGAAGAGATTATCAAACTACTGTCTTTGATCCTCTTTTAACTTCAGCTAGAAGGGATTCATTGACTCCCTTGGCTCAACCACGGTCCTGTCTGAAGCCTTGAGCCAGAGTTCAGCAAGGTTAATGGAGTTCTTTCACTTGGCTTAACAATCTTTGAATCAAGCCCACCAAGATGGCAAGATGAGGTGTCTGCCACACAATCCACAGAAGTAAATAAATATGCCTATTAAAAAAAATTAACAAAAGCTTGATTGAAGAATAAGTTGCGAAATACAATCGGTATTTCTCCATGTTTAGTTGTGTAACTGTCAGGGCTGTTCTTGTTCCTTTAAGCTTTGGTACAATCAGTTCCTTGTATGTTATCCAACAGATTTTAGGGGATTATAGGAAGTTTCAGTATCGATAGACAACATCTGGCTTTCTGACATTCACGTCTGCATGAAGTAGGATTTATTCTGCAATTCAGGAGCATCGCTATAATATTTGTTTCAGTATTTCAAAAGTGCGTGTCTGTTCATCCTCAGTAATTCTTCAGGGATATGCGCTGTTTTCACTGTGTTTTTCAAGTTGCTGTGGTAACAAGGACATATTCTGCTTATTATTTTCCATGTGCCAGATCTGTGACCTGGCTATTGGCCCAATTCTATGAGGTATTTAATATCGCCTGAAAGTGTCAGAGTTCCATCAACTCACATGTAAATCAAAAGTTAGCAAGGTCATTTAGTCAACCTCACTGTTGTGAAAATAGTTATATGCCTATGGCTTCCATGGGTATCTTCCATGGAAGAATACAAATCTGATGCGCTTCTTTGGCTGCAGGTACCTGCCGAGTGATGCAAGTGTCAGCCAGACCCGCTGAACAAGATGTGGGAGAAATCAGGTGGAGTTGTCCTCTGTAACAAGAGAAACAGAGGGAAATCAGCTTCTACCTTACTATCTAGAGGTATTTTGTTTTTCCAGGCCATATCCCATAATTTGTACCTATATTTCTTGGGCAGAATACCGGAAAGGGTAAATGTCAACTGGGCAGGTGTTGCTTTGTGTAGGATCTCTGCAGTTAGAGCAGATTTGAAACACAGAGGTAGGCTTCTCTGAGTGTTGTCATCTTTCACTATGTGGCCACATGATCATGGACTCATACATGCAGTAGCTGCTCAGGGCGTGCAGTGCACAGTGGAATAGGCACTTGTTCGAGTTGCCCCATTCCCTTGTGTTGCTGTCACGGGTCCCTTCTCAGTGATGTAGGGTTCACTACCTGAAGTTGTGTGGCAGAGCTTCCTGGGGATTAAATTATGCCATACCTAGGTGCACAGAAAACTACAGAGAGTCATATTCTCTAGAAATTTACACTGATTCCTCTGTGTCCTGCCAGCCACTCACTGCCTGCTCTTCAGGGTAACAGTTTGCTACAAGACCCACCATCTTTGCATACAGTCAAAGTAAGACTGAACCTGCAACTGAAGAGTGTTCTGATGTTGCCTGAAGAATGTTATTTTGTTAGTGTTGCTGCCCCTTCCTAACAGAGGCTGAGAACTGGCTCAAACCAGACTGCACTGTACGCCCATTTGCTGGGCTAGAGTAAACTGGAGAGAGTGCAGTATGGATTCATGCTGGAACTAGCAACTTCTAGGAGTGCTACCATCACTTTTTACTTTCTGCAAGATCTGTTGAAACTTCCAAGTTCAAATTTTTGGAGATTCAAAAGCGATGGCTGTATTTTGATTGAGAAAACATTGTCTAAAATGCACCTTTGAGCAGGCCATTGACTCATAGGAGGGGCAGGCACACTCTGTATAGTAGGGCTGGATTTCACAGGGAGCTCTCAGGTGCTAAGTTCCTGCAAACATTAAGGAATATACGTAAATAATGAGGTGTCACATACCATTTAGAATATGCTCTAAATACTGGCACCAGACAATTCACAGCACCAGACAATTCATGGCCTCACATAACTTTGTGTTGTGATAAAAGCATCTGACTTCTGGCTGATATAAATCACAGTTCTCTTAGTGCTTGATATAGGAGATTGTAAGTCTGAGCTCCGCTTAGATGTGCATATGCTACAGAATGAGCATTATGAACCCAAATCTCACCAGAAATCTCAGGCTTGCTTTCTTCCCATTGATGACTTACCTGTGCAGAGGAGCTTTATAGTGCAAGGTGGAATAATGATTCTCAGTTATGTGAAGCTCTCCTATATTTCCCTTTCAAGGTATTGCACAAGTACTTTGATATAATGGAAAATCCAACGACAGAAGTTTTGTCTTGCAGAGGAACTGTCAGATTGAGGTCCCATCTAGTCCTGTCTAGTCCATGGCCTGCAATATGTTTATCTTTGAAGTCCAAGAAACCCTGTAGTGAACAACCATGGAATTAGCTATACACAGCTGAAAACTTATTTGTGTTATGATGTTAATTTCCAAAAAGTATCCTTTCCAAGGTTTGTTAATGCAAATCTTCTATTAATCTTCATTAGAACAGATTCAATGCTTTCAGGAGATGTTTAAATGAAGGATACCTAAAAAAAATCTCATGTTGGAACAATTAGAGAAATAGTTTTCTGATAAAAGGATACACCTGAATGTTATTTTTCATTATCAAATGAGAAAGGGGAATGTGGGCTTAGTATTTGAGGTTCTGGGAAAAAGTTAAATTCTGCACTCTCTTGTGCTTTGGGGTTCTTTTGTGGTTATGGGAAAATTGCTTGGATTTGGATAAATGCTCGCATTGCTGTGGCTCAAGAAATTACTGCGTGTCATCTGAGTCGTGGTCGTTGTCTCGATGCAGGTGCTCAGCGCTCTCTTTATGTAAGGCCATGCTGCCTTAGTGAAGCTTCCTTTATTGCGTGCTAAGCTAAATATTACTACTTTGAATTGGCTGAGAGGCGAGAGCTTTCATAGAGGTGGCTCACCCAAACCGGGTGCTGCATGGTAGCTTACTGGTGCCTCTGGTCTCTCTGTGTGAAATGTATTTTGAGCATGAGTTCACGTTTGCTATGCCATGTGGCTGGAGCCAGATGCAGTGGAGCGCCAGCCTGAATATAAGGCAAGGTTGTGCCCTGTGTGCCTTGTGTTTCTCTGTCCATGTGAATCAGTTGAACTTCAAGCTGCATCCAGAGCGTGAGTTGTAGCTGTGTGGCTGATCGCAGCTTGGCCTTGAGTGTGAATCCTTTCTTTGGTTTTCCACCTCTAACTTGGGGAAGGTCACATATCCCCAGCAAACAGCTGAATTGTGAGGATAAGTGCATAAAACGTCAAGATCAGAGAACTGCTAAAAGTACTCTGTTGGTATTGCCATGAAAAATTCATGCCATGCCCACGTTAGCTTATAGGCTAAAGAGCAGGCAGGAGTCACTCCTGGAGAAGTTTGGATCAAAAGTAGAGAGTTTTGGTTTTTTCCTCTGATTTTCCACACTAAAACTCTGACTTTCCACAGCCACTAACCAGCACCAAGCATTGGCACACAGAGATCATTTTATTCAGAAATGAAGGTGAATGCTTTGAAAAGAGAGCACCAGCTGCCATGGAAGGGAAGAGCAGAACCTGGATTTAAGACAGAATTGGCTGTGTTTGTATCTAGTCCAGTGTGTTTTATTGTCATGTTCACTTGGAGAAAGCATTGGATTGGGACACAAAAGCCCTGAACTGCTTCATTAACACCAGGGGATCCATCAGTCGAGCTGGTCCTGCTCAGTCAGACCTTTTACATACTGTAGAGGGGATAAAGTCCCTGTGGTGCCTGAAAGGCCTACGCTAGGGAAAACTGTTAGGGTTTTTCCTGACTCAGGCAAAGGCAAACTCATTCGTGGGACTGTTTTTGCTCAAGGACCTGGATGTACTTGGTGGGCGATGCTGCAGAATAAAGAAATTCAATGTCTACCTCAAGGAAATTTAACCCTTGGTGAGAATGCTCAATCCTGAATCTGCTATAATAGATGAAATTCTGTAATTACAAACTAAATGGACTTAATGAACTTTTGCATATAAAGATAAATCATAAATAACTGATCTGTGTATGTATCTGTACATGTATTTGTATATATTTGACAGATAAGAAGTATTAGTGACCTGAGCATGATGCAAATGGTATGGAATAAGGGGCGGAACGCCCTGGTTTGGGGGGAGGCAGAGCCAACTCTGCTCAGTGGGAGGCCCTGGCCCACACTCGTCGCTGTGGCAACCAGGGTCAGCTGACCTGGTTGGGAGGCGGGGACAGGTCAGGTGACCCAAACTGACCAATGGGGTGCTCCATCCCATCCGCCATGCTCAGTATAAAAGCTGAGGGACCAAAAGGTGGGCTCTTCTCCAGTGGCTCTTCTTCAATGGGCTGCTGGTTCAGTGGCTCTCTTTCTTCAGTGACTGACATTTGAGGAGGACCCCGTCAGCTCATCTGCCTTTTGATCCCGGTCAATGTGTTCCAGTTCCCTTTTGTCACTGAGTCCAGTGTGGAACTTCCCCAGTGCCTGCCGGTGGCATCTCCCTGGGAGCTTGATATGGCTTTGTGTATATTTGTATGTATTGTATCTATTGCATTATTTCCTTTTTTTTTAATTATTATTAATAATTCATTAAAGTAGTCTAGTTTTTTCTAAACTCGTAACTCTATTTCTCTTCTTCCTCCTTGGAGCGAGAGGTGGAGGAGAGCATCTGTTGTCTTGTCATTGGCCAACCTGGCCCAAACCATGACACATTTATTGTCTGTTCCAGACCAGGTACCTGATCTTAGGTGAGTCACATAGAATCATAGAATAGAATCATAGAATCTTCATGGTTGGAAAGGACCTTTGAGATCATTGAGTCCAACCATATACACACCAAAAAAAACCACCAAAAAAACCCACCAACAAACAACCTACAATCTCTGCCACTAGAGGATGCCCTGAAGTGCCGCATCTAGACGTTTCTTAAACACCTCTAGGGATGGTGACTCAACCCCCTCCCTGGGCAGGCTGTTCCAGTGCCTGACCGCTCTTTCAGCAAAGTAATTCTTCCTAATGTCTAATGTAAACCTCCCCTGCCGCAACTTCAGACCATTTCCTCTGGTCCTGTCATTATTCACCTGGGAGAAGAGGCCAACACCCACCTCTCTCCAGCCTCCTTTCAGGTAGTTGTAGAGGGCAATGAGGTCTCCCCTCAGCCTCCTCTTCTCCAAGCTAAATACGTCCAGCTCCCTCAAAAAAACGCCAACCTCACAGGTGCTGTTTCCGCCCGGTTTCGAACCGGGGACCTTTCGCGTGTTAGGCGAACGTGATAACCACTACACTACGGAAACGCCCTGGCGCTGCTCTGCTTCTGTGTCCCGTGGGTAATTACATGCCACTGCTGTAAAGCGCTGTGAGACTGTGAGTGTTAGGTGTGATTCATTATCTTTATAACAAATATACAGCACACGTTGCTTAGCATCACAGGTACTGTGATTCCAAAGGCTTGGCAGGCTGCCATTAGAGGTCACTGTAGCTCTTCGTGTACTGCACATAAAAAGCTACTCAGAATCACAACTATCATTGCTTATCTTCCATTTCAATGTATTTCATGGGTGTTTGCATAGGAAAGAATGGGATGGAGCTAAATGATACATAAGTTAGCTGAGATCACGTCTGGGAAATGCACGTGTTGAATAAAGATCACCAGTCTCCCATTTGGTTTCCTTAGTGATACTACAAATAGCAAAAGCAAGCCAGAGAAGATTGCACGAGAGTGTTAAACCTGTGCTTCTCTCCGGTCATGAGGATGTGAATCTGTCCAGTTTGGCATGCAGGTGTAGTTTCAGAAAAGCATTAAACATGACCATGAGAAGAGAGTAGCACAGATGGTCCTAGCTACTGCTGAATCCCCTGGGCTTGGGGCCTCTTACTCTGGACATACTCCTGTCTCTTCTGGATTTTGAGATAAACAGCAGAGTTTGTTGTGATTTGCGTTTGCTACTATCACATAAGAGAAATGGATAAATAATACTTTTGAAACTTTCCAGTAGGGAAAATGAAGGGAGAATGAAAAGGGGAATGGGAGAATGAAACACGAAATCTGCAAGAAATGAAGCATGGCTAATGTGGTTGGTGCCATACAAATTCCACGTATTAAACAATCTAGGTCTTAAAGAGGCTACAATACAGTGATGTGAGCAATTGTTGTTATAGTACTATTTGTACCAGTTTTTGTTGGCAGTAAACTGTAGTCAAAGTTTCCTCTCTTTACTTGAGAATGTAAGACATAATTTCTATGAACGTGTGCTTTTACTGTTTTGTATGATAAGCAACTATATTGATCAAGAGGCATTTATTTTCTGATAGTATAGCCACTTAGGGATGGGGGTGAATGGCATGGAGTTGATAAAAATGTTAAAACAGTGACTTCAGATAACGCCCAAGCGGAATAGAGCACTGATGTGTTATTCCAGATTCAGGGGCATCCACTGTGGGACTGTGTAGCCCCGCATGGGTGTGCCCTCAGTATGCCAGAGCATTTTTCTCTCTGATGTGAATGAGTGGTGCTAAAGACGGTGCTGATCAGTAGAGATGAGTGTGGAGAATAAAAGTAATAGTGCTTGATTGGGTAGAAGCAAGCAGCTTGTGATGAGATGAATTATGCAGAGCCAAGTGATAAAACTCTGGGATCTTCAAGAAGAGATCCTGTGTGCAGAGCCCCAAGATGGGCAGTGTCCGTAGGTCAGATCAGAGTGAGCCTGATTGCATCCCAGTTTATAACAGCACAGAGGGGAGAGCAACGCTGTGCAGCACCGCTGTGCCCCAAGCTGATCTATCATTTATATCACACCGCTCCTGTGTTCTTTGAGTTCTTTGCCATTCCTCACGTTTTCTTCTTGGTGGATAACGTTCATCATCTCTTTGTTGTAAGACTAGTGAACCTATTACTGAAATTCTAACAAAGATTTGGGAAAACCAATGAAGTAAAGAAAAGCTGCTAGTGCTTAGTATGCTTTACAAGCACACTAGTTTGGAAGGTCATTGCTAACAGAAGGAATTATTTTCCTCCTGTCAGTGGTCTGGCTGGAAGCTGTTAATGTCATGCAGCCCTGTGCTGGCCCGAGAGAAATGAGTGGTGTGAAACCTGCCAAGTTTTATTCAAAGGGTTGGTGTTCCTATCAGAAACCTTGCCACCCTAATGCACTTATGGGAAGTAATGAAAAAGGAGGGGGGAAAAGAATTTTTATGCAGTCATTTATGTGTGGCTGGGTTTTTAGCTAATTCTCTTTTTTTTTTTAAATGAACTGAAATATCAACAGTGCAGCCTTGGATGTTCAAACATTGGTGATTATAGGATAGCTGTACTCTGGCAATGCAAATACAGCCCAGGTGTATTAGGTGGGTGACCTGACCTAAAACATAGGGATGTTTTAATGCTGCTGTACAAGGTACTGGTAGTAAGCGATATCTGGAAATGGGGCTGCAGTGCACAGCAGAAAGGCTCTGGAAGTTATTTGAGTGCAGGCTGGCAGTGTTTGGGATGGGGAATTACTGGGACAGGAAAGGATAACGAAGGAAGACAGATCTCAAGAGGAACCTGGGGCAGACTGAGAACTGATGCTGGCCGGGTACAGTGGCCAGTCGGGACAACAGCTCCTCCACTTGATCTGATCAATCTTCTTGAGCGACCAACTAGGCAGAGTAGGCTGGATGAGAAGACTGACCCTGTGGTGAAGAGCTTGAGGAACAGAGATTGGGCCAGAACCCAGGTAAAGGTAAGACTCTGAGAGGGTATAGAAGAGCATCATTACAGGGGCAGGAGGAGTTGGAAGCATGTTTGAGATCCCTGTGGTGTAAATCATTAATGATTAATAACTTTCTTAGTGTCAAAAGGCATTTTTCAGGTTGGGTTTCTCCATCCTGTGTTCTCTTTGTGGCGCTATGATAAATATCATTCCCTTGACCAAAGTGGGAAGTCAGCCTTGGATAGGCCAAGAAGACGGGAACAAAAATAGGAGGTGTGCAGTTCTCAGTCAGCCTGCTTTAGAGATGACAGCCTGTACAGAGTGAGTGTCCTCTCTGAGGCTAGTAGAGGTCTGTTTGGGCTCGGGGAGGTCAGTTCTGTAGGTCTGAGCAAACAGCTTGGACTATAAGTGGAAACAACCTCCCATGTTCTTTGTCACACAGTATCTAAGAAAATCTTACCAGAACACACTCATGCCATGTCGTTCAGAGTGCTGCTCTGCTTCCCCTCTTCACTCGTGGTGCCTTTGAACATGCCCCAGACCTTTTGGCAGAAGACCTGAGAGATACTGCAGGAATGCCTCTGTGATGAGCTCCTGCCAACCCAGAGAAACAAGGGATGAGAGAGCCACCACGGTCAGAGCTGGGCTGAGCAGCGACGTTCTCTTAGACTGTAGAAACAGGACAATTTCCCCAGAACCCTGCAACCCAGCATCATATTTAGATAGTCTGCTGGGCTTCCTGTACACCCGTGTATTCTCACTGAGCATCTTGAAAGCATTTTGGCCAGAACCACAGGTAAAAGTTCCCTTCTGTTACTAATATTCTTTTTCCTGCATTTTAATTTAATTTCCTCTATCATTCCTTCTTTTTCCACTGCACATTTCCCCTTGAAAGCTAAGATTGCACAAACGGATGTGTGTTCTTCCTCCCCAAGTGCATGTAGCCTTTTCTCTGCCATTTGAAGAAATTAACATTTGGGCTGAAGTCCACCTGCAATTCCCATTAATGTAACAGAGTGAAACCGACCTGCTGCTAGAGAGAAAGAAGCTCTGAACTCCCTTCCTCTGACAACAGATCTCAGGGGATGAAGAGAAAAAGACCCAGAAGATGGTAGGGAAATCTGCTTTCTAAGTAGCAGCTATACACAGGGTGTGCTGGCTGCTGATGGAGCCTGCATGTCCAAATCCTGCTCGTGTGCTTAAGCCTTAGCCTTGCCATTAGGTGCTTTGCTCTGAAGAGGCATGCAGTGCAACCCCCGCCCCCGCTGATTCTTGCTAGGGTATTTAGTCCTCTACTGGTATCATCCATAGATGTGTGACCCAGACGGATGAGCTAAAAACTTCTGCAAATCAAACTGTGTGCGCTGACGCTGTGTAGAGTGGAGGAAAAGGAAAAATGAGGGGATGCCTTTTTTTGAGCTCACCTCTCATGTTGAGTGGTAGGAGGCGAGCAAGCAACTTCTGCTGTGGTTGTTCATGTCCTGGTTATCCACGTAGGGCATTTTGTATCTTATCCTACGGTTGCAGTTTAGGATTTCAGCGTGGACAGAAATACGTTACATACCAGCGAAGAAATCTAAAACAAAGAGGAGGCACACAAGATGAACAGTGAGCGAAGAGGAGGTTTGCTGCTTGCTAGTGCAATGCTAAAGTATAATTCTGGTTCCCTAATCTGGTAAAACAAATTAATTTCTGATAAAAACTGTGCTTGAAGAGCAATTAAAAAATAGAAGTTTTAAACAGTTTAAGTTCCATAGAATCATGTTCCAGTTAAATTATTCTTAGCAAAGTGAGTCCAGTTATTTATTAAGAATAATGTTCATGAGGAAATAACTTCTCTATTTTTCCTCATCTATCTGTTCTTTCCTAGTATGCTTGTTGTTTGCCAAATAATTTAGACAAGCACATATGTAGCATGCTTCTGCTTTTGTTCGTGCAAGCTGTTCCTCGTTTGATGTTTGTAGCATATCCAGATGATAGAGTATTTTCCTTCTTTCTGGAAGAAGTGACTGATGTGTTGTGAAACTGGGGCACTGTCAGTAAGACTTACAGAAGAACATGTTAATTTGGATGAAGAATAAGACAAAGTCTCCAAAGAAGACCACGGGTTCCAAGCGTTTTGCCTGCTGTGTCGTGTTAATAGATCAAGATCTGAAAAGTCACTGGGGACAACGGCGGGTGGGGGAAAGACGCACATGCTGTGCTATGCAACACTTATCTAGACTTTGTCTTTCAGTAAGTCGTTACCTTCCTGCTCTCTAACGGGACTGTGAAAATCCATCTGGTTTTTAGCTATCTGGCCAGCTCTGGTTGCTAAAGATAAAAGCCGTGTATAGGGCAATATCTGTCTTATCTGAATGGTGGATCTGTTTTGCTTTGGGTACTGCAGGAGCTAACTCATGGGGAAAGTATGGAAGAGTTAAGAAAGGACATGGCAGGTGATTGATTACAAAGTGGACTTAGACAGTCTTTTGCAAGGATATGGGAATTTTCAGACAGTCCTCCTATGCTATCTCATGTCTTGCGCTGAGAACATGAGGGCTGTGTGTTTCTTTTCAGTCCCTTGTGAGGTAGCTCAGGTTAATGACATTCCATTTAGGAACTCATCTCCTTCAGCTTCGGTTTCTCCTGAACCTTTATGTGATTACTACCTATTAGCACCTATAATGTCCTCCTTTTGCTTTAGCCATTCCTTTCAAACCTCTGCTGCTGATGGTGCCTCATGATTGTTACATAAAAGGGTTGTGTTCTCTACTCTTCTCCATGGTGAGAGCCTGTGTGATCCGAAATATTCTCCTGGTTCCCCTTTCTGTATGCAGCTGGTAGATAGTGCTGCCTTTGCCAGGTGGAGGAGATCGGCACCTTTCACATCACACAACATATTCTCAGCTGTTTTCAAAGGGTGGTTCTTGGTGCTTTGTGCTGGCATTTCAGCTGGGGACTGAGTTCAAGACAGTCTTGCACATCTTCATGGTAGGCAGCAGTCTCAGGCTCCTGCAGTGCTTACCCACTTCTGGGCAGAATTCCAGTTGTATTTGCAAGATACTCTTCGCTGTGTCAGGCAATCAGAGGATTTTGTTTTGAAGGATAGGTAGAAAGATACTGAACAACACAGTCTTTGTGATTGTTTTATACGATGTGTATTCACGTAGTTTGAATTTCAGTATCTCAGCAGTTCATCTGAAAATGGGAAGTAGGCAGAAAGAGCACAGGAGGCTGCGGCATTGAAAGGAAAAAATGCAGAGCAGAATTTCGGCCTGCAAGATAGCTGGATTCAAAGTGTGTTTTTCTTTTTTTTTTTTTTTTCTTTCTTTAGAATAGGAAATGAATCCCAGATTCCAAACCGAATTCCTCATGTAAATCAGCAGTAGCTGTTAAAGCTGAATGGGTGTAAACAGGAGCAAAACTCGTCCTTCAAAGTTCAATAGGAATTGTGGCTAGTGAGTGCAGTTTGTGAAAACGCAGGCTTCCTGATATATCAAACTGCTGCTCGCTGTTGCGTTAGCCCTCTCGGTTTCGGGGACGGACACCCCAGCGCAGTCTAGGTCTGCAGTTCATAAGGCCTGGGCATTTGCAGATCCCAGCAAGCCAGAAAGCAGGATCTGCAAGGAGAACAGAAAAAAAGAATTGAGAACCAAAAATAAATCTCATAGTCCAGCTGGCAAATATTCCCAGGCCACAATTGTCTTTGGCACCCCTCCACCCCCCAAGGTCTCCAATGGTTCTGAGGCCCCCACCACAAGAAAATCAAGGGTTTAAAAATACAATAATTAGAGAAAATCTTGATGTCATTTGGGTTTGGGAGTCTTTGGAGGTTAGTGTTGTGTGAGTGCGTTTGCACATACGCACTCTGTTTTGTTGAAGTCTGAACTGTTCAATTACTGAAACCATCTGCCCTGGGGCTGAGGAAGGGTACTCTCACCTACATCTCCTCACTCTGAGGGTCTGGGAACTGGTGGGATGAAATGGTGCTTTCTGGGGGAGGACAGCTCAGGTGACAAGTCTCTCCCCTTGCTTTGAGCCAGCTCCCCCTTGCTTTGTGCCAGCTCCCCCCTGCTGACCTGCAGGGTTCTGGTACAAAGCTGGTGGTTCCTCTGAAGGGGGGAATAAAATGTGCATTATGTTCAGCTTCACATCATGACATAGTTTGACCCGAGGGAAGTTACTTGTGGTTGCCTCAAATGTTCTGTATCTAGGAGCAGAGAAGTAATGGGGAGACCTGTGTCTGTATGTATCTTAATTTTTGGACCAAACCTGGGCAATACTCTTACCGGAGCCTCACCTATGAAAATAGGAGACAGCACGCACAACAGGACTGTTGATGTGATCTGTTGGTGATCGAGTCTCATCTGCAGTAAGGATCTGTTCCTTCTCCGTTCCATTTGCATCCATTATACACAAAGCAGTCTTGGCCCTGCCTCCCCATCCTTTCCACACTGGACAGGGTAAGCAGTTACACTGAGTTTGCTCTCACCTTTAGGTTTCCAGAAGGTGCCTAGAACGGACTGTCCAAGCAAGTAACAGATGTGTCCCTTCTCTTTGGGAGGCCCAGGACTTCCCAACACAGTGGAATGTGATGCTGTTGTGATTGTTGTGTTTCAAGAAGGGTCACTCCAAAATGGTTGAGTTGAAGGCTGCCCATTATAACCTTAGCTGATTAGAGTTTAGGATGGGGCAAATTAAGTATGCAGAAATTAAAATGATGATATGGGACAAAATCACTTCCTCTCCCTCCCATGTTAAGGAGAGAATTCCCCTTAGACTTCTCTAGCATTGATTTCAAACAAAGTATTCCAAACCTGGTCTTCCCTGGCAGCAGCCTGCCATCCCTCCTCTGCATACCTTATTCAGGAAGAATATGTCTAGTTCAGCAGTTATCTTTTCGGCTTCTTTGGAAAGGTATTGAGAGTACAGCAGATACAGCTAATTCTTCTGTACTGATTCTTTTGAATTAATTCAACTGTTGCAGATACACTGAATCTACATCAGACAGCACCTGACAGTTTGTAACTAGCTAATTAAGAAGTATCAGCTAATACACTTTAAAAAAAACTGAACTGTCTTATTTATGATAGTTTTCTCCCAGTTTAACAATTGCTTTCTTATCACTGGATGAAGCCTCATGCCTTACTCATCCTCCTAAAACTGACTAAGGAAGGATTTTCAAGGGAGTCTTTTCAAAAGAAAGGAGACAGAAACCATCTCTGAGGAGTGACAAGGTACAGCAAACTTCTACCCTAAAAAGGAAAGTTTCAGAAACTATCATCACAATGCAGGATTATTACAATGGACGTTGGTTTTCAGTCTGTCGGGGTTTGCTCACAATAAACTCTTTATTCTCCGTGTTCCGTGGCCAAGTGGTAGTGGTGCTGACTGGTGTATACGCTGGAATAAAATAGTCGAGCATTCTTTGGGAAGGTAGAGCACTGTGCAGCTAACCCCTGACTGAACCATCAGTGTTTCTGCACTGATGGAGTGAAGGGACTGGAGAAGAGCTAAGTTCTATCAAATACACAGTTCCTTTTTCCTTCATTGCAGGTGATGTATAGATGGGACCAGATCTTCAATTCTTTCATCTCTTGCTTGTATGAGCTTTAAAACTTTCTTGCTTCTTTCTTTTCGATGGTAATAGTAGTCACCTGCTGGTAGTTTAGAAAAGCCTTACAGCACATAATGGCTGACAAAAGCCCAAGCCAGGCTAGATCTTAGGGAATACAGCTACAGCCTGAGCTCCCCATTTCCCTGCTCCCTGAAGGGGAGATGGCCAAAGCTGCAGTCTCATTCTTTATGAGCAGTACTCGGATATCAAAGGGCAGGGAGGAGAGTGAGTAGCTGTAACCCTTCCTGCAGAGGGGCCATGCTCTCTGCTCCAGTGAGGTATAGCTCCCAGACCATTGCCCTAGAGGTTACATAGTGCTGGCACGTCACATCTGGGTCGACCTTGGAGCAGGTCATGGAACAGACAGCAAAGATGTGCACTGGGAACCCCGGTGTACAGACTGTAAGTCAGACAGCTACCTACCAAATGGTCAGGATTAGTTTTGTGTCTCTCAGGAAGGGAGTATTTCCCTCGTGGTGCTCACTTCAGCATCACGTGAGAGCAAGGTGAGCAGGTCTTTAATGTGCCGTCTTAGTGCTGGAAACCTTGCCCTGCCTCCTGACCTCATCCCTGCTTAGCTGCTGTGTGCTGCGGGATGCTGTCAGCTCGTCTGTCAGATGGGAAGATGACAGAAGAGATAACTGAGCACAGCGGAGTCCCTTGTGGGTGGTACGGATGGGGACAAACAGTTGTCTCCCAAGGCCGTGGGGAGCTGCTGGGGTGCTGTAGCAGACCTCTAGGAGAACGAGTTCAGCCTTTGTTGCTGCTAATGGTTACAAGCAACTGATCTCTCTGTGGAAGTGCCATAAATGAAGAAGAGTAATTTTGCTATTAAAAATACTAAAATCTTCCATATGGAAGAAAGAGGTTTTGTTTTGTTTTGTTTTTAATTGCTATTTATTTTTCTCATTGTGCCCTAAATATACATAGTACTGTCCAGCTGGCTGAACCACAGAGCAGAATGAAATATCTGCCCCATCTATAAAGGCACAGACCTATAAAGTGCAGATGACAGACTGAAGTCTCAAATCTTTGCTCCATTCACATATATGGAAGTTTTACCGTTGGCTTCAATGAGACCAGAACCAGGATTTGGCTTACATGAAAGGAGCATTAGCCAAATGAGCACAAGCACATGAGTCAAATGTTCTGGGTTGATTCCTGCTGTTCCCACTGTTTGGACAATTTCTTCACTGTTCTCTGCCTCAGTTTCCCTTATTTATCAGTGCATAATAGACTGAGGATGTCTTAATTATTAAGTTAATTAAAGTAATAAAACTCACCCTGCATCAACTACTGATTTTGTAAGAGGCTTTTGAAACTTCACTAGAGGTGCACTTTTGCTGGCATAAAACCTATTTGTATCATAAGGATTATCAACTCTGTCTATGAGTCTCTCTGCTCATTCCCAACAGTTGTGTTTATAAAGGGACCGTGGCATCATTTAAACTGTAGGCGTCTAGGTACAAAGAAGCCACAGTGACTGCTTTGAATCGATGTTTGATTTTTCTAGAAAAGGGATGAAAGCAAGGAGCTTTTCATTTCCCCCATGGATTGTAGGTTGGTTTTGAGAGGTGTCCAGCTACAGAAGCGCTGCAGACACAGCTCCAAATAAGACGGGGTCACCACTGCAGGGATTTTACTGTGGTTAGGACAGGCACCATTGTGACCATCTAAGGACTTAAATGCATACGCGTGGCTTACTAGATAAAGCAAAGTGGGAGAAGCCACTCGGTGGATATAACTTGGTGTTATTTTTGGATGATCCTAGCTTCTTTCTCAAATGCCATCTTTGTGCTTAGTGGATGGTTTATCTGACTGTATTGCCATGGTTAGAGTGCAATGCATAGGACAGCATCGTTTGTGTTAATAATAATAAATAAGAGGCCGGTATGGTAACAATTGTTGTCCCTTGATTCAGGCACAGCGTCTCTACTGTGAAGATAGAAGGGTTTGTTCTGGACTCCAGAGGCTTTGTGTCACTTTTCAAAAGCTTTATTTTCTTATTTTTTTAGCTTTATTATTTCAAGATCCTAAAGTCTCCTGCCAGGCTTAAATTATCTTTTTTATATTTTTTTGGCTTCCCATTGAAACCATCCATTCATCCAGTTTCCATAAAACCCCTAATAACTATTTTAAAGTTTTTGTTCTTGGCTCTTTCCAAACCTATAAATACTGGTTTGAAAACCCAAGCTGAATTCTGTGCAAATAATCCTCGCTACCA
This sequence comes from Chroicocephalus ridibundus, assembly GCF_963924245.1. Taxonomy (NCBI): domain Eukaryota; kingdom Metazoa; phylum Chordata; class Aves; order Charadriiformes; family Laridae; genus Chroicocephalus; species Chroicocephalus ridibundus. The sequence continues at coordinate 45,307,257 of NC_086289.1, forward strand.
CCCCTTCTCCTCTGGTTATAAGTGGGGCCTTTGGTATTTTCCTTCTCAGCACTTGTTAGTTATCAGTGGTCCATATGCCTCTTGTTTGGGGCGGGGGGGGGGGAAGTAGTTATGGCATATGAGTAACCTGACAGACGATATCTCAGAGATGTGATGGTTGCAATTACAAAGGAAAATAGCAGCAGGTAAATTAGTTACAACGCAGTTGCATTCCAAATGTGTCTTTTCTTCCTGCCTTAGCGTAATCCCATCTTTAGCATATGTGTGCTGCTCAGTGAGCACCCCTGAGCAGGTGGTTATGCTTGTCAACAGCCCTCAGCTTCTGTGCGGCAAACCCAAACCAAGCCCAACCCTCACTAGCGAGTGCTGCTAGTGCATGGGGAAAGCCCTGAGAGACTCACAATTTGCCTCATGAGATCTTCCACCTTGTGAAATGTTCTGGTGAGAGGAGAAAGCATAGCCGTGCCCCGGGGGGCGCTGACCCGTGCTGCTGTGTAGCTTGAGAGACAGCGTGGAGGATGAAACAGTAGAGAAGTACCAGCAGAATATCAGTGCTTTGGGGAGATATGGTTGTTTAAAGATCTGGCTTTCAGATGAGAAGCCAGTCCTGATGTCTTTTCCTGGGAAGCAGGACTTGCCACTGATATCTAAGATGATGTCTGCTTGTTATGGGCAAGTTTTGTTGTTCTTGTCAGAAAGCAGACCCTTTTATGCAAAGCTAATCCCTACGAAGTTTCTTGCTACCAGTGGTGGTATGGAGCTAAATTGTCATGCAGAGAACTCACACAGACTTCATGCCAAGTCTATCAGGAGAGGATGGAGGTTCACTCTCTTGTCTTTTCTGTGTTGTGTTGGCTCTTTGTGTTGTGTGGGTCCTGGGATGTTGGGTCCTGATGGCAGTGGAATTGCCTTGTCCCAGCTTATGCAGCCACAGACACTAGATTTATTGCAGCTAACCAGAGGCAGCTCTTCACTTCGCAAGTGCCCCAAGCAAAGTGAATCAAATCCAAGGTCAGATGTCCATCTCATGTCCTTCACAGATGTTCAAACCAACTGGCATCACAAATGAAAGGCCAGACCTACAGGTGTTGAACTCAATGGGGGAAAAATCCATATGTCTTCAGAAGCTTTGGATCCTCACAAGAGATAAAAGCAAATCTTTCAATATACTTTTTCTACATAGATGCACTGAGTGGGGCCTCTGGCCAACATCTGAAAAACCAGGGCCTAAAATTAGGTCCCTAAAATACCAAGAGCAGTGAGTGGTTCCAACTGATACCAAGTTAGGAAAAAGGGCCCGAAATAAACAGATTCCTCAGTAACCAAGATCCTGTTTTTGAGACAAGTGTTCATTCTCACAAATCAAAACAACAAGAAACCAAAAAGAAAAAAGAATGAAAACATCAAATCAAATCCCAGCAACCCGATGATACTATCAGCCAAAGCATGTCTTACTAGAATGTTTTCCAAAATTCCTCAGGGAGTACCAGTGAGCCATGAAGAGGATATTGCTCTTTTCTGATTGGGGTTTTTTTGGAACACACCACACTTATTCATGTGACAAATTTGTTCTTCTGTTAGGTCATGTATCTGCTGCATGGTTCGTTTCTCCTTGTGAGGTTTCTTCCTTTTCCAGGTTTATGCTATAAGATACTTATTTTTTTTAAAGCATTTTTCTTGTCATCTTTTTGGCTTTGTGGTGGATAGTGTGATTATTTGTCTTATTTGGCAGGTAAAGGGAGGAAGCAATTAGCAGCAATAAATACTTTGTCAAGAGGATAAGGTTGATGTCCAGGGACTATCTTACTTTGATAGGTGCGCGTACACATTGTTCAGTGCAATCCTGTTCCCTGGATGAAATTGTTGGGAGGACTGAAATATGAATGTCAGAAAATGTTAATAGGAAAGACGGCAATCCTGAGAACACTTCCAATTTCTTTAGAAATAGTACTTTGATCTGATTTTCAGCCCTCTTCTAAGTTTGTGTTGTTCCTTTCTGCATATGATGAAAGTGGCCATGATATTGTATTTTATTATGTATTTTCTGTCTCAATTAGGAACGTATACTTTATCACTTCAGGATGAACGCTTCAGCAAGAAGGCATAGGAAGTTTAACAAGATGTTAGGTCTTCTTTTTTAATTGTATACACAATCGTTACGTTGTCTTGGGCATCTAGTTTGTAGTTATTGATGTACTTAAATTGCTGTATTGTCCCAGCACCCTCCTTGTCCGTTGAGATCTCATTGTTTAGTTGCACAACCAGAAGACAGTGTCTGATCCAAGAGATCATGTACCTGCTTGACTCTACACAAAGGGAGGGAGGACTCATACCAGCCTGACTGTGTAGTTCCCCAAAGTAAGTATGTGCAACAGTGCAGGCTGCTTTGGGCATCAACCGATTTTTTGGTATGTATCTGTAGAGAACTTAGGAGACTGAACGTGATTCCTGGCTTAGTTCTCATGCTTTTAATGCAGGATGAATAAGTAATATTGCTAAGAATATGCACCTTGAAATCCATGTGTGAGGAAGCATATAGAGGGCACGCTGAAATATGGAGCAAAGAAGAAAGGTGTGTCTCTGTGGCTTTTCGATACCAGAAATAGAAAGTCTTCTCAGTTCTGCATAATCTCATTTCTAACAAACATTTTTTCTGTTCTTCCTGTTCTGACCATGTGAGTTCCCATTGGGTACCACACCACCAGACTGTCCTGGCAGCTACAGACAAGGCAGATGAGAACGTAACTGAAGCACTCCTGGGGATGGAGAACTGCTATACAAGGCCAATAGAGAATCTGACCACCCTTATGAAATGCAGCAGGAGCTTCCTTTTTTGACAAGGCATCTGAATAAGGGCTGGGTTTCTCCTTGCACTGCAGTCCCTAATGTTGCATGTCCTCTCTCTGTAACTAGAGAATTCACTAGTCCCTACAACTGGAGAAAGGAAAGATGCTGAAGCTTCCGGAAGCTCTACTGGCTGCTTGCTTTGTAGTCTAATTTAGAGGGACGTGGTCTGAAACTAGAGAGACTGGCGCTGTTGCAAAACCCTAGGTAGACCCTGACATAGAAAAAGGGCTTTTTGCAATGCTCCGCGTAGCAGAGCCTTTTCCATTTGAAGTTCAAGTGCAGTCACAGTGGCAGCAGTGACTTGTTCTGTCCAGTGTCAGTTTATGATGGAATATAACTGTAGTTTTAAAAATACATATCGGGTTTAAATGCAGCTCAAAATGTCAGCATATTACTCTGTGGTCTTGCAACAGCAGTGTTCTAATAAAATCATAGCCCTTCAGCTTCTGGAAGACAACACAGAGAATGATACTCCTCTGGTACTGTAAGCTATATTTTCCCTTTACAGCTCTGGCAGGTTTCTTGAAAGTTCAGTGATATCCAGGCAAAACCAATCTTAAACAAATCTGAACTCTGCCTAGAAAGGAATCCTGATGTTACCTATATTTGGAGTTTCCTCCCTCTAACAGAATGCTTCGATTGAAGGGTTTTTCTTACGTGTGTGTGTGGCGAGAGGTGTTACCTTCCTCTCTTCCATCCCCATTCAGGAAGCATGCTATGGCCACTTTAGTAAGGAGATAGTTCCACAGGCAACCAAGGCACTTGTACGTGTACCTCAGCTACCATGTGGGGTAGTGCACTCCATCTGTCTCCACGCTGGAAGTCTTAATGGTGCCTCCAGTGCATTCATAGTGCATACTTGTGGATACCACCTCTCCCTCAGACCCTCCGCACGTACCTGACAGCAATACTAAAACAGTAGAACAGCTGTCTGCAGGCACCCTGTTACTCCAAGGTGTGTGGGTGCTCCTCACAACCACCGTAAGCTTAGAGAAGAGTACTGAAGATGACCAGATGAACAGAGTGGCTCCTTTATGAGGGCTGATGGGACAGACTGGGACGCTTTAGCCTGGGAAAGAGACACTGAATGTGGCGATATGAGAGAAGCTAACAAAATTATGGAGCGTGGTACCACAGCTGTTAACCACTACCTCTGCCCAGCCTTGAGATTCAAAAGTCCTCTCTCTTTCTGCTTCCTAATATCTCTACATTTTCTGCCATCTACACCTTCTTCCCTCTCAGCTGGCAGTAGCATTCTTTCACCAAATAAACAGGCAGCTGTCTGGTGATGTTGATTAAGTCCTAGGGCAGTTCATGCTCCCTCTTTATATTAATTCCCTCTGTAAATGTCCTGCTCTCTTTTCACCATCTGCTTCAAAAAAAGGGTGAGAATTTTCCACAGTATGGATTTGTTGCCTGGCGCTCTCCCATTCCTGCCCTCTCCCTCTTCCCCTGAAAACATTGCTCTTCATCAGTGATATGCCTTGAGTGAGCTGCCCTCAGAACCTAGAACGTTGGGATAAAGGTTTTTCCATCCATGGGCCATTCGAAGTCACTAAGAATCCAGTATAAATCCTCTCTTGGTTAGGTCTTTAGGTCAGAGTCCTCACAGAGAAGGAAGGAACATTGAAAACCAGAAACTGAAGTTCCTGTCTTCCCCTGCAGGTTGCTGGAATTACTATCTGATTATAAAAAGGCAAATGTGCAAGTCATGTAAATCACATTAATAATCGACTCTTACATGAGACTGATATTGCAGCTGCACAAAGTAGGTTTCTTATAATTTCCTTGGTTTCCTGTCAAGGGAAGTGCTGGATTCTTTCTCTTTATGCGTTCAAAATGGATGCTTCTGCTTTAGCCTAGCACAAGTTAATGGATGCTGACCTAGCAAAATGTAAACATTACCTGTGGAGATCAGCTTGCGATCTGGTGGTCTGATGCTCTAGGAGTCTCTTAATTCTTCAGAAGTTTCTCTCCACCTTCAGTAATGTACAGGCATTTTCCTGTTGACATCCAAGCAAACGTTGTGAGGTTTCCGTAGACATAACTTGTTGGGTTTAGTTTAGTTCTTTCTTTGTGTGGTATATGAAAATTAAATACAGTAAGAGCTGGGTTAAATTTTTCAGATGAAAATAAGTAAGTTTGTTTCCACAGAGGAAGGGAAAGTGTATTTTAAATCATTGCAGAAAACTTTGCATTATTTCCAAAATTTGGAACTTGCATTTCTTTTCCATTAAAAATAATCGCAATTTGAGGAAGTTATCAAAATTATTAGGCTACTAAAAATCCTGTGAGCCTTTTCAATGATAGGGCTATTTGCCTGCCACAGCAGATTACAACTTTAACTTCCAATTTACTTTTCCCTTCAGTTGCTTTAAGCATTCCTTGGACTCATTCTCTCAGTCTTTACTTTTATATCAACCCCAGTTTATCCTGAGATTGCAGCATTTCTTTGTATAACTCCAGTTAAACACTTTGGAGTGTATCACTGAGGGAGTGCCGCACGTGAAGGATTTGTGCCAACTAAGATATGCAGTAACTCCCTCTGAAATAATTTATTTAACTTTGTTCAAAATGTAAAATGTATGTCTTTTTCTGCTGCTGGCATCATTGTGGCCTATGTATCAGCTTTCTTCTGTGAAGGTAACAGACAGAGTGTTGATGAGTCAGGCTTCAGTAGACCTATGCTGATTCACACTGGCTGAAGATCTGAGCAAATTCAAAGTCGTGCGGCATTCCGAGTTGGAGCAGGAATCTTAAATCAGAGGTCTTTTCCATCTGTAACGTGTGGGTATGGCAAGAGGGTTATCCATTGGAAGGCACATGCGGTGTCGTAAAAAGATAAGTGCAGCCTCAGTTCCTCGGTCTTGTGGGTGCTGTAGTTAGCAGAACTCCTAACTCAAATGCCATGTTGTCTTCTGGATCCAGAGGAGTCATGCAGACTGGATGCTTCTGTCCCTATAGAGAGGGAATGTAATGTTTCCTTCCTTTCTTCAGAAGCCTTGTCTCCATCAGCAGCAGCGAGGAAAGACTGTCCCTTTGCCAAGTACAAAAGGCAAATCACCACATCAGCTTTTCGTCCTGGAACTGGGAACCAGTCCTGGAACTGGTGAGGCTCAAGCTCTGGTAAACCAGGAAGCATAAGTCATGCCTTTATTGCTCCTGAACGGGGTGGCAGCCAGTGTGCCAGCTTCAGACACTTCCCTGGCTTTCTGTTTGCTTTCTGCCACATGGGCGATGTCTCTCCTGTAACATTCACATCCTGTGTGTATTATTGTCTGTCTGTACGTGTAGGTACCCAGACGTGCGTCTGCCTTCCAGAATTCAACACGTTCCCACATGCTGTCTGCCCAGTGCACTCCAAGCCCGGGGCTGCAGGGAGGCAGCCCAGCTCAGCTTAGTCTGCAATGGAGGAAGGTTAAACTGAACCAGGTCACCCTGTTGTAAACTAAGAGTGCGCAAACAAGAAATACCACAGTCAGCTTAATGTAGGGTTAACTTAACTATACCCAAATCCTTTGACTGTAAGGCTGTCAAAGGACAGGAGAGGGCCTTTCTCTTCTGTTTATACAGCTCCTGTTACGGCAGGTTTGTGACCTGTATGTGGGACCACAGTGAGTGATAATCTAATCCTGTGTTTTGCTTAAAACTGCAGCCCATCTCAGCTCAGGTGCAGTATTTCTCTGAAGCTCAGAAGCTAGGGATAATAAAATACCTCATGGTCCATCTTCCTTGGATTTCGTGAGTCCCTGTAAGCCTGATTACACGGGGTTTCCTACCTTGTTGGTATATCACTTCAGGTGCTAAGGCTTTCCCAAGGTGCACATGGCCATGGACAAACACAGACCAACAAAGAGGTGCAACAAACCATCTTCATTCCCCTGCCATGGAGGTGGAGCAGAGCTTAGCTTCTAATGAGCACCTTGCTCTTCTGCATCTGTCATGCAGGCAAGATTGGCTTGTCACCTTCAGTTTTCTGCACAGAGAAGTTACATCCATGTTGCCCATTAAAGCCCGTGTTCTTTTGTGGAGGCAGAGGAACCTATTCTGCCCTGCAAGTTACATTCCTTTGGAGTACAGGAGCACTAGTGTGAAGAACAGGGCATAAACAAGCCCAGAATCAGATGGCGACCCCACACAGTGGTCATGGGCTAGGGCTTGCCACCTGAATACATGGCAAAGAGGGGGCACAGTCATAGTAATTAATTTATTGCCTCAGGGTGGAATAGCAGACTTCCTGCACTCACACATACACAGAGCCAACCCCTTTTTCCAAAAGACAGTGTGCTCACATTACACGGTGTTCAAAACTCCTTGCTGTTCCCAGAATATTTCCTTAGCTCGTTTGTCCAGTGAGGGGCACAAGGGAAAGCAATTACTGCGGCAAAGGTGGAAAATGGAGGTAACGGTTCAATCTAATCACCACCCCACCATGGAGAAAGCTACATCTCTCCTGACCACAGAGGAGGTGTTTAGTGCTCCGGCTCAAGGCAAATATTTCCTCATCACTCAGCAGCAGTTAGGCAGGATGTGCCAAAGCCCGCCAGGTCTATAAGCGTGAGGAAAACAAGGGCTGCATGGAACTGTCATCAGCAACAACAGTCCTAGAGTTTAGGCTTAGCTCTTCTCGCTGTGCTAAAACAGATGACAGGCCACATTACACAGCCGCAGAGATTGAAGTTGAACAGACTTGAGTGCGGAGCTGGTGGCTGATCATTGTGTTTAACTCTTTGAAGATTGTAAACGACATTTGCACGCCTCTTGCTAGAGCCTGGTAGGCACCAACAAGCCATCCCTTCCAGGGACAGGGGTGGCTGGTGCAGAGGGTCCCTTCTGCAGCCCCGATGGATAAGATTCCTCTACAGCTGTAGCTGCACCGAGCTGCTAACTCAGTGCAAAAAGGGGCAGCCTTCCATAACCCACTTTCTCTTGGGATGAGTCCCTGTTCCTATGGAATGAGGGACCAGTCTGGATTTGATGTCTATCAAAGTCTTTGCGTCTAGCTGACAGAAGGGAGATAAACCGGGGCAGCCTGATCTCATTCAGATCAGCTTTACCTCAGTCAAAGTTGCTGGATTGATTCTCATGATGTTATTCCCTGTTTGCACTGAGGTCACGACACTGCATGATGGATTTATGCCATGAACAGGCATGACAATTATTTTCCTCTAAGTGCTTGTGTTTGTAGAGCATTACCAGGTGGCAAGAGGAGTTTCTTAGGAGACAGTTGCTGTAGCCTGACCATGTTTTAAAAAGACAAATGTGTTGACAACTCCAACATGCTATGGACTGTGATCAAACTCCTACCCCAGTTCCAGTGGTGGGGATCTTGTGTATCCTTGGGATTACATTGCTTCAACTAATGTAATGACTAAAGCGAATGCACTGTGAGAGCCTGAGTTCAGACCTTAGAATGAAGATATGGACCTCCATTGCTCCATTATTTTAAGTGTAGTATACCTTTTGCCTTCAGAAACGTAGGTCTGAAGGTTATCAAATCTCGCTTGCGCTATTGTAGACAATTGCAGCAGTTCTTACTGTTCATGAACTAATCAGAACCCAAAGCAGAACTTTGCTCAGACCAGCGTCCTGTGTGTTGAACTGTGTTTCTGCTGGCCAGCAGTAATTAGGTTCTTTACAGTACTGCTACTACTACTGGCCAGCAGTAATTAGATTCTCTGGATCAAGTCCAAGAGGTAGTATTTTATTAATGAGTAAATTGCAACTTAAGTCCAATTTATGACTAAAAATTTGATGTAGAGCTTGCTGAAAGAAAACCATCCAGGTTGAGTCTTCAAGAAACTTCAGGATGAAACATTGCTTCTGTGCAGATTGATCTATAGATTTATGTACACTGATGCCAAACTGCACTTGCATATAATGACTCTTCAGCGTGGATGCTATATACTGGCTGTTGGTACCCCGTATGCAATTTTCTCAGACATATTTTAATTTTTAAGCCCCTAAGAAGTTATTAAAAAGATCACAATAGTTGCAAAGGAATTGTACAAGGACCAATTAAAAATGTTAGTTAGATATTTGCTATGTCAAACGTCAAGTCACATACTTTTTTTTAATTAAATCAGTTTCCAGTAGAGTTCATAACATCATCAATGACCTAAACAGTGCACCTGACAGCTTGCCTGCCATCTCGAGCTGTAAATCTGGGTAACTAATGGTATATCGAAGAAGAAAAGGTCAATAAATGCAGAAATGTGTGGAGGATCTAATCTTTCCCTGGCACTTGTTATTCCTCCCTTTTCACTCTCCTTTCATTTTATAATCTGTCACATTAAACTAGTCACGCTTGGCAAGAGCCTGTTCAGGACAAGTTTCCGATAAAGCTGCATCCGTTCTTGCCACACAGCATCAGATGGGCAAAGGCAATACGTGACTGCAGATCTGGGAACACACAAGGGGAAAACTCTGTTCTGGAAATGTAATTTAAGGAGGAGTCATAAATACACGTAGCTGTATTAAATTTGAGAAAGACGTGGAAGAGGCTACAGAAGTCGCCCATCTCTTCACGCACAATTAAAAAGGCTTTTGATTACTTTGGGTTTGTTTTGAACAAAACTGCTACTGTTGAGAACAGAAATGTCTTACGCTTCTGAGCAGTAGACCTGGTAGTCTTTCCATCCGCCAGCACATTTTTTCCCTGCGGTGTGCTTAACACTTTGCCCAGTCCAGAAAGAAATGACTCAGTCAAAAGGACTTCCTCCGTCTCCCTTGGGTGATTACTCTACAGCCTATTAGGTCTCCCCGTTTGGAAATGTTTCCAATATCATTTTCCCTGTGCTTATTTTTAAAGCATCATTCTGTGACTAGATATTATCCTGAACAATGCTCTCCCATCATTAGGGCTTCCATTTCTTCTGTACTTGTCTATGGTTATCCTGTCCCCTCCAGCATTTCACTGGTGTTTAGTTGAGCTGCAGATGTTTAATGTATTTAACCTTTCCTTGTATGCCAAGCACAGGACTGGCACCGGGATATTTATACACCATTAAACAAGGGTGGTGCCTGTTAAATGTAATTACTTTCTTCTGATGCTTTCATGGTAGAGGTTGTGCTAGAGAACAAGGGCAGCTTCTATTCTAAACTGCATGGAAAAGGTGCAACTGCTAAACAAGAATGACTTATAAACAGACTATATATAGTAATATATTAATTTAGTATCCAGCCTTGATTTAAGTCCACAGGGGAAGCAGTTAAATTTAATTGATGCCGACCTCTCAAACAAAGATATTGCATGTATGTGTGTGCATGAGAAATTCCAACTAAACTGATGAATGTTATCAGGTTTACTAGGATTCTGTATTTTAACTGTAAAGAATATCTCTAAAACCACTAGAGTCTTTTAGACTGTGGGAAACATTGCGAATGTTACCACACTATGTCTGGATGCATAATATGTATGTGTTTTTGTATCTCAGCATATTTGAGTTTCTTTGGACTTTAAGATGAGCTCTAAATCCCTTTAGTATAAAAAGCTCACTTCAGGGATAGTTGTATAATCGCTGTATTGTATATTACCCTAAATTGCGGATATGTACGGTCTACTTGAACTCCAAATATATTTTTTGAATTAAAGGTAGAGATGGTAGCTCCGTCTCTTATTAAAGTTGTAAACATTTAGCATTTACCTATTTTTGGTTGCTTATAAATTTTTGCCCGTGCCAACTCTGTCTGTTGGACACAATATGATATGTGTATGTAAATGTTATGATGATTTCAGCGAATTTTTTTAGGAAAGGAAAATGTGATATAAAAGTGCAAGAACAGTCATACCAGGTCAGACCAGCCGTCTGTCTAGCTCAGGATACTCGCTCTGACAGTGGCCAGTACTGCGAGCATATTTGACACTTCCTTCAAATATTCTCCTAGCCTCCAACAATTTGTGGCTGAGGGATTTTAGAAGCAGACACAATATTTTGTACCTAATAGTCCTTAAGGGATTTTCCTTTGGTGACTTTGTTTTTGTATCTGTGTAAGCTTTTGGCATCTAGAATGTAATTTGGTGAGGAGTTCCACTGTTTAAATACACACTGGCTGAAAAGAGGTCCTTTCTGGTTTTTGAGCCTATTTCCTGTCTTTTGCAATTGAAGATCCCAAGCTGTTATATTGGAAGCAATCATTTTGAAGGCCAGCTTCTGCCAAACCCCTCTTGGTCCGCATTTTGGAATACAAACAGTCAGCTCAGAGCCCCTTGCTATGTAGGCAAATTAGAAGTATTTAAGATTGTTTCTTCCCATGTGCATTACTTTGCATTTATTGACAGTCAGTGTCATCTGCCCTTTTTCTGGCCAGACACTCCATCTTGTCACCTTCATCTGAAATTTTCCATAATCATTCCTTAATACTTTGCATATCTGATTATTGGTAGCAAACTGTTTTGTCACTATGGTCTTTCTTTTCTAGATGATTGCATAAAGCTTATTTTTCTCCAGTTAGCAATTTTAACAGTTTTCTTTGAGCAGCTCTAGCCACTCCATATAATAAAAAAGAGGAAGTGGGAGTCAAGATTGTCAGGAAATTGTGTATTGCTATGCCCATGAGCATCCCAAAATTTCATGGGCCGTGTAAAAGGGAACGTAGCAGATGCTCAACAACGATTAAGGAAACTGGGGACGTTCAGTTTCACCTTTAAAGTTTCTCCTTTATTTAAAGGGCTGACTTTAGGTACCAAGGGTCAGCAGATTTTGGCTGAAGAATTAAAGAGCAGACCCACCACTGACTGAAACTGCGAGTGAGACTTGCTTAGAAATCAGTAGGGTGTTGTATCAGATGTAAAAATGATGTTCCTGGGTTAAGAATGAATAGAAATTAGTCCAGGAATGCAATTAAGTGAATGTCTAACTGTACATGCTTGAGTAAATATTTTCAGCGGGGATACATATTCTGAAATTGAAAACCGTACTTGCATGCTTTGCTGGACCCCTTGAGAAGTTATATAGCTGTCTGTAAATATTGAATATACGTGAATTGTTTGAAATGTATGACCAATTTGAAAATAACCTATTTATCAGTGTGCTTCTGGCTGTCAACCTTGACTGATAGTTAGTTGTTTGCTTCTTTTTCATACATCTCTCCCAGATTCCCAGTGAGCTGCAGAATTTTGTGGGTCTTCTCTGGGCTCCAGTTTGTTCCCCACTGAAGTTAATAAGTGGCAAAGTTCATCAAAAAAGAGTATCAGCAGGAACTTTTTTCTTTTTTTTCTTTCAAAATAAAGTTTCTTAATCTTCTCCATTCCTTCCTCCTGTTCCTCTCCAGGAGATCTGTTCCACACAGCCCATGGAATTTTGGCTTCTCATTTATATTTGGAAGAAAAACAAATTTCAAAATGTTGGAATTTCTCACAGATCAGAAATTCCTTGTTCCAGATAGTCCGACATGAAAGGATCCCAGTGGCTTCTGTGGCACTTGGCTTGCCTGCGTAGGATTGTCAGGCAGAATTAGCAACACCTGGATAAAGGAGGAGGGACTGCACGGCAGCACACCCACCACCTTCTGCCCTAGCGGTGATAACTGAGCCTCCTCTTCTCCGATCCTGTGTTAAATCTGTTCCAGAATAATAGCTCCTTTGCTGAGTCAGTTTAACCTTTCCAGCTGCAAAGGTAGTGGATATCTTTGTTAGAGATGGGATTCTCAGAAGTTCCGAAGAGGCAACTGTCAGCTCTCAGCAGCTTTCACTGGGACACTTCAATCCTAGGCTGCCAGTAAGAGGGAATTCTGAGGTGTGCCAGGAGGCATTGTTCCTTCAGATGATAATTTTTCCCCACCTTAAAACAAAAACCAATAATAACAGAAGTAGGAGATTCCAGTTATTAGAAAAGGAATGAAAATAGTCCGAAGGGTCTCCTTTTACAGTCCCAGCAGCTATCGTTTCGCCTTTCAGTGTGTCATTTTTGCCCTCCACTCATCAGTCTCTTTCTGTTAAATTTCTTGGGAGAACAGAAGAGAGACAAATTTCACTGAAGTTCAGTAGAAACAGGGATAAGGGGAGGCAGGAATCTTGTTTTACGTGGGATAAAAGAAGCAGAATATAAATTACCCGAGAAGAAATGTGTAGAGTGGCAAGGCACAGGCAGGGGGTGTGAGGGAAGTCCTGAAGGGGTTTTGCTCCTCTACTGCTGCTGCGTCCTTTCGATACTGATTGTGACTCTGCACACGCAGAATTCGAGTGCAGATGGGACATGGGTCTTCAATCTCCAAAGCACGCATCTCTTGTAGTCATTTCCATGAGAATGAAGAACACGTAACAAGCTACACTTTCACTGTTTCTGACTTTTTGTCATCTTCAGTAGAGGACAACAAGGTTTACCCTTACACAGATGAGAAAGGCACCAGAGCACATAGTAAAGCACTTTCTTCCATAAATGACAATGAATTACCTTTTCTTTGTTGGAAAATAATAATTAAAAGAGGCCTAGCTGATCTGATTTGTTTACAGCACCCTTAGTCCTATGACAAAGTCAGTCACAAAATGTTCTTACTGAAGCTGAGTAGTCAGGAAGGAATGATAAAATACTGGGTAATGGACAAAAAAAGAAATAAAATTATTTTCAATGTGTCTTCAGGGACAACGGATACCTCAAGATTCAGTACTAAAATTTAACATATTAAGTTCTTGTGAGACTGGACAAATAGGAAGCTTGCAGAGTTTTGCAGATTTAACTTTATTTTATTTGGGTTAGTCACAGCTAGGGAAAACTATGACTAATTTCAGAGGGGTCCAACTCAATGGGGTCTCAATTCAGGGACAAGGTTCTGAAGTACCAAAGTAATGCAAAAATAGGCAGTAGGCAGTGGAAATAATTGGAGAAGATTTAGTTGTAAGAAAAAAGAAATTCCTCAGCCTTGTGTCGGTAGTGTCTCATGATATACCAGCACGCACAGGATCTCTGCTGGGCAGTGTGTTCTAAGCTCTGTTCTCTTAAGTCACTTAGTAACATGAGTCTCAGAAGATTAGGCTTTCTTTGTAGAGGCCTTTGGAACCCACGAAATCCCTTCCGCAGGGACTACAGTGCTCCTGACAGCCAGGTCCATGCTGGCACCATCCATGTTCCTTGTGCAGCCACCCCGTGTGAAGGAGCTGTGGTGCCACCGCTGACACTTGCTGGAGGTTCAGGAGAGGCAGTGTCTCATTTGGAACACCACCAGCCCTCGTTCAGAGCATGCTCACATAACTGAAGTCAATTAGCTTTCTGCCTGCGAAGGGTGTGGACCCGTTCCCTTCAGAAACAATTTTTATTTGGTTGGGTTTTGCCTTTGTACTGCAGCACGCTCCGATCATCCCTTGGTTACGGCCGTTAGGGTATTTTGCTTTCTTCCGTGCCTCAGTGCTTGCGACTCCTGCCTGCAAACTGCAGGACCTGGGTGATGCATTCATTGGGGCTTTAGCTGCCCCCCAGAATCACAAAACTATGTGTGAGCAAGGACATACCATTCTCATTTCTGCCCTGGCTTGCTCAGCCCTGCTATCTGTTTTGGGCATAAAGCCGTGCAGGCAGCAGCAGTGTGACCACCTATTTAGCCAGAGGTGTGGAAATAAATGGAGGTTCCTCAGATTTCTGACCTCACACATAGGGAACATAAACATTTTGACCTTCTTGAGCATCTGTGTCAAAGACTTAGCAGCAGTGTGTGAAGGATCTTGCACAGCTCTGGTAGTGAAAAGGAAATCAATCCCCTACAGTAGCAACTTCCATAAGCATTAAATCTAACTTTAAAAGCGCTCAGGGAAGAGAAATCAAGGCAAAAAACAAGTCCGATTCCCACAGAGAGGAGCTGAGGGATGGTGGAATGAAGGTATGTGCCTTTCAGAGCCTCAAAGCAAGGAGCAGGAGAGATTCTTTGGAAACGCCTTTCAGCAGCGCCTGACAGTATAAACACTGTTCATGGCACCCACCAGCCTGGCTGACTGCGCTTGTAATGGGTCTATCTCAAAGCTGTCCCTGAGTGTGTGGTGTTTGAAAGGGAGATGAAGGAGCTTTCACAGATAGAGGTGGTACACCTCGTTGTTTCCCTCTATTCTTGTGTGGATTATCAGTGGAAAATGCCACTGCTGTAAGGCAGAAGCTGCTTTATATGGCTTAGTTCAGGCTTCAGTCTGCTTTCATCCAGGACTAACTCCTTGAATTTCAGTATTTTTTTTTTTTTCTAATTGACACCAGTACAAAGGGGAGAAAATCAAGTGATAAAAATCTCTTCCAGTAAGCAATCGTGGAGCTGTCTTTGCCATTAAAGTCTTTCTTCGCAGCAGGGTCTGAAGAAAGTTTAAGGAATGCGTGTCTGTCGATTCAGGAACAGGCACAAGTCGTCTAAGCGCCTTCCTGAACCACTGCCTTAAAATAACTCCACCAATGGCCACTTGTGCAGTGACATTTTGGAAATGTGCACCGCCTTATTAGAAAACTCGACTGTGAATACCAGGCAATCTACTGCGGTTCCTGGGACGTCAGCCCAGAATCCCAGCAGCCTTCCCATCTCAGCATAGCTCAGAAAGGCAGCTTTTAAATTAAAATCCTCATGTAAAATAATAGACGTTGCGAGATGGGAAGCCTCATAAATTGAAAAATGTCAGTTGGTTTTGCAGAGGTTGCTTACTTATTTTCACCTCATAAACATTTCAGAAGGGATTCTAGCACTTTGTTAAACTGCTGCAGTATTGGAGTCTTCCATGTTTATTTATACGCACCTAGTAAACCCCCTGAAGTAGCCAAAGGGCCTGGTTTCAGCAGGCCCACGGCTGGTAACTTGGGCTTTTCATTTGTTTGTTGTGCTGGATTAATGTTCTGAGAGACAAATCTGAGCAAAGTGTGCTCATTAAATGCAGATGTTTGCTCGCCGCGGAAATGGGAGAGCCCACCAGCTACCCTCTCCGGTCCAGGTGCACTTGTCCAAAGAAGGCTGATGGTTAAACGCCCAACTTGGTGTATCCTTCCTTTTGCAGCTGCAGCCAAATCTCTCTTTTCTCTTCGGAGCTATTGGCTTGGCTATAGACTCCATCCCGACAGCAGCGTACCTGTCACACTTGGCCCAGGTGGGTCTAGCGCTCTGTGCAGGACTTGTAGAGAACTTGTAGGGCAGGATCCCAGGCTGACATAGGTTGGCTTGGCTTCCAGCTGAGGTTATTGGCCAAACTCTCAGCTGCTAGAAAGTTTAGTTGATTTAAAGTCATTGTGAAAATCTGTGCAGCTCTGTACAGTGATTTGTTTCCACTTTCGGGGTATTCATGCTCACTTCCCCCACTGGAAACTTGCTTAAGCTGGTGGAGTAAAGTGGTGTTTCCTCTGATTTCGGCTGCTCTCAGAGTCCTGTAATTCTCCTGGACCATATCTTCATTTCAGTTACACCAAAGTAAATGATACTGAGGACAGAGAAGCTATTAACACCAAAATAATCCTGTGAGATAAAAGAAACCTTTTACTTGTTTTTGTGACTTTATCCTTCACCCTGTGCTTGTGTGTCCATCACCCTGTCCCCGTGGAGCGGGATCAGCCCCAGTTTTCCTGCCCCGAGCCTCCCCCCTGTAGTCAGCCCTCTGACCCTGCCGGCGGGGTTCGCTCTGGAGCTCGCTAGCAGTGGTACTCAGGGTAGCCGTGCAGAACATCCCCCCAAGCACGTTTTCTAGGTAAAATCCAGTGGTTAAGCTTTCACCCGGTGAAAGTTGGCATGAGCCAACAAAGTCAGCGCTTTTGGGCCAGTGACAGGGAAGATAAGTGTCACGGGCTAAAGCCGCAGTGCAAAAGGTTTTCACATGGGTGTTAAGGGATGTGTTCGTGACAGACCCCAGGCTAGCTTAACCATCTGGACAACATCTTCTCCTGCATCTGTGGGTGTTTTTTGTTCCATTATTTTTGTTGAGCCATACACCTCCCTCATCTGGAATATCTCCATTGATTTTTTTTTTTTTTAGTTAATTTCTCAGGCTTTTCATCAGCACTGAAGAACTTTTAGTTCATTGCTCATGATGCTGACACTACCTCAGCCCTGCAAGGACTACGGCAAATAGGCCAAATACAAAGTTGGGGGAGGCACGAATATCCTCCATTGGAAATTTTGGGGACAGATTTTGCAGTCCTGTTTACGTGTGCAAATTAGACCTAATCAGTGTGTAAGCTGGCCAAAAAAAGTGTCTGAACACGTGGGTGTGCAAAATAAACATGACTTTCATTTCGCTGGTGCCAGTGGGAGGTACTGAACAGCATAAAAGGAGAAGTGTAATGCAGGGTACGTGTGTGGGGATGTAGCTGTATGAAGAACAAGGGAAAATAAATCCTGCGCAGATTTATGTTATCTGTGGATCTAGCTGTCGGTATTGTGGTGAATCTGTTGTTGCTACCACAGCCATCTGGAGCATGCAAAAGGGGTGAAGCTTGTGATTTTTAAAAAGCATTTAGGAGAATTTCCTTAGTTCCTAGCTCTGTGGAGGGCAGTTTCTAAAGCAGTGCTTGTTGTTCATTGTGGGAGGGGAAGGAGCAAGTGACCTGCACCTTGTCTGCTGGGAACTCCCGCGCTGAGATGCTCGCCCTGTTGGCGTGCTCTCCGGAAAGCTGCTGACTTTCAGTGTGTTACAGTGGCTTTTCCCAGTCCTGTACCTCTATCCTGCCAGTCCTGTAATCCATGTTTGCCCCTCAGATTTAGCGTCCATCCTTCTGCTGTGCTGAGGACTGACTGCAGTGCAGGGCAAGGAGCGTTCCCTCCCTCCCGCAGTAGGTGTGAGCTCTGCTGCCCGGGCGGAAGGGGAAGGGAATGTGTTAATGGCTCTGTAACTAGAAGGGTGATTTTTCCTGGCAGCGCTTTTAGGTTTGCTTCCAGAATGTGTACAGTTATCATTTATGCTCCTTTAAATTCTTTCCTTTTCTCAAAAGGGGTCGGTGTGTAGAAAGAGAATTTGGATTATCAGGCTGCTGGCACTGGCCTGCATTTTCCACTGTGTGTGCTTGGAATACAGTTTGGTCTTGTGCCTTTCCTGATTTATTTACCTTTTCACTTCCCCTCTTCCTGCTTCCCCCCCAGTAAGCCGTTGGATTTCTCTTTTCATGACAAATATTTTAAATTTTATAAGTGAGCTATTAAATCACTTTTGCGATTTCTCTAAAAACCTTAAAATTGCACATTTCATCTCCTGAAGTGTGACGATCCCAGTGAAATGACCAAGACATTTTAGTGCTTGCGTCCTCAGAGCACTCAGAAGACACTGAATTTGGGTCCCTGCTACTGCAACAAGAGCCTTGAAAATGTCAGATCTAATCCTTAATCCAGAGGTGTCACAGCTGTCAGTCTAAACTGGTCTGTTTGCAGGTGGGGAAGTGCTCAGCACACAGTGGGGTGTCACACCCTGGATGGGTATAGGATGGGCAGCACCTCCTGGCTTTCCCTGTTGCTGCCATCTCTAGTGTGCTGCAAAGTCAAGCTCTGACTGTAGCAGGCAGCGGGCAGTCAAAAGAGAAAAAGAGGAGCAAAGGGACCACGATAGTGGCCAAGGGGACCTTCCTTCAGGCGTTTCTGTTCAGGGTTTCCGTACCCTTCAAAACAGAATGTGGCTGAACTGGAGAGGGACAGGACAGGCCTGGATCAATCTGTGTTGTAGAGCTTCACACAAAAACGTTCTTCAACCCCTCTGAGCTTGGACACCTGTGGTTTGAGTATCACTGCTCCTGACTTAGATATGCGAGTCAAGTATTGCAATTTGAAATTCTGCATTGTGGATTCAAATCTAGCCCCAAGCTATGGCGAGCACCAGTGATCACCATTTCATAGCCAGCTGATGGGTGCTGGGAAATGAGAACTCCTAGCCTGATCTTTTTGAAGCATTGCTAATGTCGTGAAAAAGGCCACCCTGGTCTTTTATTTTCAGAAGGAAATGATTTTTTGTTACAAAGATAATTATAACTATGAAGTCTCTGTGGCGCAATTGGTCAGCGCATTTGGCTGTTAACCAAAAGGTTGTTGATTTAAGCCCAGCCCAGGATGGGTTCTCCCCTTTCATCTACCTATGGCAAGGGGGTTGGAACTAGGGGGTTGAGTCCTTTCCAACCCAAACCATTCTATGATATCGGGCTGTAGAGTTTTGACCATGCAAGGCTGTCTGTTGTAAAATGTGTTATATTTCTGCTGCCAGTTCCTAGCACAGGGGAGAAAAGGGGTTGTTCCCTGCACCCCCCAGTGAGCCCAGGGCTTGGGACTGGGGAGGCAGTAGAAATACTTCCATATGAAATGACCAGGGATGCTTATGATCGGATGATGAAAAGTTGTGGTTCCTGGGAACCAGTCCTGTTTCAGAGCAAGCAGCGGAAATAATGCTGCTTCTACTGCTGTTTTGCTCTAAAAGAAATATTAATGTAAAAATAGAGTAATTTAGAAATAACTATCTTCCTCCAGCTAGCTGTCATGGCAGCAACAGCCCCATAATAGAGCCAGTCCTCAAGCCAAGGCTATTTCTAAACCACTTCTAGTTCGTGGAAACCAATTTGCAAAATTTTGAGTGGTTTGGGAATAAGAAAAGTCACTTTACAAATCATTGTCTGCTGCAGGAAAAGCAATTGTCATGGATCCAGAGCATAAAAACATGATTTTTTTTTTTTTTTTTTAGTGTATCAAGTCATGTGACAAATTAGAGGGATACCAACTAACATAATTTCAACACAGTCAAACAGCTCATGCTCTGCTTGCATGGTGATTATCCTCTCAGTTTACACATATCTTTGCACTCCTGTGGTGCTTTAATAACATCACTTTAAAACCCTTACATTTGGGTAACATGAGGAGCAGCGAATACGCGCAGCACCTACAGTCGTCAGTCACTGTCAGCTCCGGGCTGAGGTTTCCCTGCTTTCTAAACATGTGGCTGTACGCTTAGCTTAAACTCCTTTTTCTGACACCGGGAATTTCCCAGAGCCCCCAGAAAACAACCTGGGAGAGTCTCTGGTTGGTGTGTCCAGCTGCCTGAAGCCTCGAGAGCCTGTGCAGACAACAGGCGAAGGGAGATGTTTGCAGTTCAGTGTCAAGTGCTGTTCGTTAACCCTGGCTGCTCCCGAGGGGGAGCTGCTTACATTGCGTTGTCCGAGTGGCAGCAGAGCGAGGGACTTGCTTGAGATGGAGTCGGGGCGGGGGGGGGGAAATCACTGAATAATAAAAGAAAGCCTTTGGTCTGAGGAACTTACAGGACCAGGTGGAAAAAAGGGATGGAAGAAGGGCAGGATTGAGGTGCTTCAGGTCGTGGTTGCCTGTGATAAATGCCTTGAAGAAGAAGGGTCTGATTTTTCTCTCCGTTCTGCCTGTGCAGCCAGGCTTCGGTTTCTTTTGTGCTGTTGTAAATCACAGACAGCTCCACTGACTTCAGTGCAATGACAGCACTCTCTGCTATCAGGGCTGCTGACTTGAGAGCAGTTTTTCCACTTATAACCTGGCTGAATAGAAGCCAGTCCTCTACCTGGGATGGGAAGACCAGGAATGGCTGGTAGCTGGATGTTTTCCCATTGTTGGATCTCTATTCGGTCTAGTGAGAACCAAATTCATCTCTCAATGAAACGGGCGCTCCCTGCTCCTGGCAGCATTGGAGGTCTCCAAGCATTTTGTGGGATTTACACCAGTGGCATTGCTACGTGCCCAGTAGTGTCTGTGTGCAACCAGTCCCGTGCTGCTCAGCAGCCTGGCATGCCCCAGCCCTATGGAGCCATGGCACGGCACCACCAAGGGCAGGTTTTCTGCCCCACTGGGTGAGCAGAACCAAGGTATCCGTGGCAGCGTGCAGGGTCTGTGGCTCTTTTTAGCGGCAGCCTTAGCAACCCACTTCTTTTTTTGTGTTCAAAACGTTCCTTGCGTTATTTATCATGTATTGTTACTATTTGTAATTTTATTAGAGTATTTACAAAAAAAGTCAGCCACTCCTTCTGTGTTTGCCTTGAGCACATCTGATGTGCAAGGCACTGAAAACCTCACAATGTCATTTTTTTCCCAAAGACAACTAGGCTTTGCTATGGTGAGGCTAGGCTGTGGGGAGCGTAGATGCTTCAGACCCATGAAGGATCCTATTGTGACGCAATGTCCCATCTTTGTGACAGTAGCCCAGATCCAGATCCTCTCCTGTCTGGTCACTGGAGTTTTGTGCTTGGTGGCAACGTGCTTGATTTGGGGCTGCAAGATGGGGCTTGGAGTGCTTAGTCAGTATTATCTGCTCCGTTTCATTCCACTGGTTGGTTGGTTGGTTGGTTTTAAATATATTTTGGATGCCTAATAATTCCAATAAGAAATTTCTAAAAGAACATCAGAAAAGCCATCCACGGTATTTAAATCACTATGTTAATGCGGCTGAGCTCATGCGGCTGAGAGATTGCAAATCATTTTCAGATGCCGTCAGCATCTTTTTTTTGTGCTTGACTATGTCCTCCCATGACCATTGCTTGGAGAGCCATGTACACACTCGAAGGATTTGCTTTGAGGGGAGGGCTCAAATATCAAAGTGGAAAAAAAGCATTCAAACCTAAAAGCTGACCATAAAGCCCAGCACATCATTTTCAGAAGCAGAACATTATTGTTACTCTGCTGACAAACTTCTTTTGAGGGCAGTAGCACGGTCCAGCACCATTTTAGATTTGTCTTGAAGCCGCGCGTAACCAAAATAAATATATGGTTACATAAGAAACTATATTACGTTCTTGCTCCTGGGTTCCAAGTCTAATTGTAAAGTAAGCACAAATCCAGTATGTCTGCCCTTACGGAGGTAGAGGGCCAACCTCCTCCCACACGCCATCCAGTCGGTTCGCACCTGGGGCCGCCCAAGTGGAAGGAAGGTGGTTTTGTCCCTTCTTCTAAGCTCGTTGTGTAAGATGCGGAGGCCCTCTGTGGAGGTGAAGACAAGGGGACAGGTAGGGAGAGGCGCTGAGCAGGCTCCGGAGAGCAGCCACGTCCCAGGGAGGGCAGCACGTGGGTTTTGGACATAGCCCAGCTTGGTGTGAGTAACTGAAGCCCAGAGGATTACATTGCTCACATGAATCAATAATGATTTATACCGCTTCATTAGTATGCCAGCAGCAATGCCTATAGTTAAAGTGACTTAAAGCTGTGCATGGTACAAGCCTGCTTTCTGCGGCGTATGATTAGAGAAAGAGTTATGTTGCGAAGCTGTGACAAACCTGCACTTTTAGAGCTAGGCTTTGAAATTTGGCAGGGGATAGTTGTACTTCTTTGCCCCTGAAAGTGTGGTGAAAATATATGAATCATTGTTTATTTCCAAAGTGCTTGGACACTGTAACTTCAAATGGGATAGAAAAATAAACATGCAGGAATCCAGTTTGCCTCAGAGCAGAGATCCTCATCAAAGACAAACCTTGGCCTGCAGAGGGGAAGGATCTGGCCGTGTGGCTGGCACGATGCAGAGAAGGACAAGGAAACATACAGCAAGAATAAGCAGGCAATGTTAGGAGCTTGAGCTTTCTGAAGTTGGCAGTCTCTCAGTTTTAATCAAGCACAAATTGTTCAGTTCCATGCAGAAGGGACTGGATAACGTTCACTGCCCTGCGCTCCCTATGGGAGCAAAATCAGGCTTTCCTCCTGGCTTCTTGGCTAGGCTAGGATACAGCAGGCACAGAAGGAAAAAAGCTGGTAAGATGAAAGGGCATTTTCCATGTCATAATGTTCTGAACAGGACTTTATAGCCCCTGGCAATAGGATACTACACAGTGCTCAGTGTTCTGTCTCCGTTTCTAGACCTGTAGTGTAGTAGAATAATGTGTATGTGTGTGTAAGCTCCTGAAGGAAGGACACTGCAGCAGAGAAAGTAAATTAAATAAAATATGAGGCACCTGGGCAGCAGGACAGTGATTTCTGTAAGTGGAAGTGAACCCACATGGAAGTGAACATTGTCAATATGAGTGACCATGTGCTGCCAGAGGTTAAGATAGTTACTTATGAAGGACAAATGAAAGTAACACCTCAGATAACCAAAGTTTGAAATCTCTTTACAAAGGAGGCCACAATGCTACATCAGCACTGTGGACAGTAGGGTCCAGAGAACTGAATCTAAGGTCATCTAGTCAAGGCAGAAGCGAAGCTGAGACTAACACCATGCACCTACATAGGAAAGCAGCTTTTAGAAGAGATCTGAAGATCCTGGTGGACGAGTTGTCCATGAGCCAGTAGTGCTCTTGCAACAAACAGCATCCCAGGCTGCTAATGTGTGCATGCACCTGGAGTGTTGAGCTCCCCAGAAAAAGAGAGGTGTGGACCTACTGGAAGGGCCACATCTTGGAGCATCTGGTATATGAGCAGAGGGTAAGAGAGCTGGGATTGCATAGCAGGGGTGATCTTATCAATGCGTATAAATACCTAATAGGTGAGTAAAGAAGATGGAGCCAGACTCTTTTCAGTAGTGCCCAGTAAAAGTACGAGAGGCAATGAGCACTGAATGCAAGAAATTCCATTTAAACATCAGAATTTTTTTTTTTTTTTTTTTTTTTGACTGTGGCAGTGGCTGAACAATGAACAGGCTGCCTAGAGAGGTTGTGGGGTCTCCATCCTTGGAGGTATTCAAAACTTGAGCGGGGAAAGCCCTGACCAAGCTGCTGTAGTTGACCCTGCTTTGAGCAGGGGTGTTGGACTAGGCAATCTCCAGTGGTCCCTTCCAGCCTCCCCTGTGCTGCAATTCTGTAACAGAACACAGCTCTCCTGAATCCCAGGGTAATGTTTGCAATAAAACGGTGACTGGGATCCTGGACATCTGCTCTATTTTGATTAGATGTTGCCAATGGAAATATATGTTCAGGTATTGGGCTACACACGCGCAGATGGTCTGTGCGTGTGTGTGGATACCTGGAGAATCCCTCCATATGCAGGCAAGCCAGCGCATCTGGACAGCCTGCCAGAAGAAAATGTGAAAAATTGCTGAATTCCACCTAGACAGAATTTCCAGTTGGAAAAGAGGACGTGTCTGGGGAAACCTGGCCATAAGCTATTCCTGCCTCCAGGATCTTGTGCTAAGTCCCTGTACTGTAAAGTTTCTCCTAAAATAAATACTCACCTATTCAAACGAGGTCTTTGCACACCAAAAATGGTATATTAATCACTTGATTATATAGTGCATTACTTGCTATTCATCACTCTTTATAATCTTCCCTTTAAAACTTCTTGGCTATTCCAGTCAAGGGAAAGAAATGAGAATGCGTAGTTGCGTTTATACATAAAGGCTTGCTGCTTTTGTCACACCAACACATCCAGCTTGTGTGGACACAATTAATTCATGCAATTGTGCCACTGGTTTAGTTTATGCACATTGCTTGAGAAAAATAAGCTGTAAGAAAAGAGAAGTTAGCCTGGGGGTTATTTTTACTGCTTTTCTATTACAGCTATGTCATATAGCTAGCTAGCTATCTGTCTGTTTCACTCCTCTCTGCAGTACCATGACTGCAAAATACACGAATGCAAAATGCTGCAAGTTGGGTGACCTCCCAGGGAAGAGAGGGAAGGAATAATCGAGCATCTGACGATCAGCGCTCAGTAATTTGTTCCTGTAACGGTACGCGGATCGACCCTAATCAGCAAATACCTTCCTCCTGCCGCATACAGAAGTGCTCGGTCTGTCAGATGATTCATTTGCAGCAAACCCAAAGCAGCTCTACCCGCAATGTGGCCACCTCTAGAGGGCGGTGATTGACTGATTAATGCTTGTGCTGTAATTGAAGATGATTACTGGTTTATCCTGGATTAATCCAGTTGCGATGCTGCAGCTTTTTAGCAAACTACAGCTTTGTTGCAGAAAGGTGCAGAGTCTACCAAGGAAAGACTTCCGTCCAGTTGAAGTGATAGAGGAAAAGTGGCCAAGTAATGTAGCAAATAATGGCCCAAGCATTAGAATGAATTTACAAACTGTCATGAGATCTTTAATTCTTAGAAATACCAGAGATCGTTTCTAGAACAGCAGTTGTTTGGGCTGTTCCTTGCAGGAACCAATCCATAAGTACATTTAAGTACATTAAGTACATATTAAGGAAATCAAGTCAGTCAGCATCAATTGCTCTAACCTCCCAGGTTTACACTAGCAGCTTGCTCTGGTTGGCTTCCAGCACAGAACGGTCCCATCCCAGAGATGGGCTTGCCAGGAATGGGGGGATGGTACCTTTCTTATTAACATAATTTAGTGCAGGAATTGCTTCCAGGGAGAAACAGCTGCCCAGCCTCACCTTTCACATGACTTCATCGTCCTCTACCTGCATCTCAGGTAAGAAACCAGCGGCAACATTTCCTGCAGCACCCTCTGAAGTTGTGAGCGGTCCATGCGTGGCCCTGCCCAGCTCCCACACCACTGGTTTCTGTCTGAAGAATGTCACTCACCTTCTCCTTTTCCCCCAGACCATTGTCATCATTTTGCTGCCTAGCTGCTTTCTTTAATTCTTCCATAGCCTTTCCCCTGCTGCCAATGAACCAGACTCCCATTTACTTCTCAGCTCCGCACAGAAAACGGTGATCGGTTGCGTGAAAAAAAAGTGTGAAGTCAGGACAGAGTTTCAGGACAGACACATTTTTTCTTCTTGTGAGCATGTCTTTGAATTTAAGTTGCTGCTGTGCATTCAGTGCTGTGCTACGTTACCACATTGGTAATGAGCTCTGGAGCTGAAATATGTGCTCCGCAGCCAAGATGCACACTTTGCTGCTCTGTGCTTTATGTGCCATGCTGCAAGGGTTCATGGGTCAAAAAGAGTTTATTTCAGTGACAGGCGACATCAGGATATGTGTCTTTGACAAGGGAGGCAGTGTGAAAACACCAGCACCTCTCCCTCGCTTCCCTCTTGGCACAGAAAGATGGGGCTGGTTCTCAGTTTGTTATCTTTATATTTAGCATTGACTCCAAGTAGCGTAGCTAGAGGGGATGGAAACACAATCCACTGATTTTAATTGATGTGTTGCCAGTCTGAATTAGGATCAGGCTCATATTGGCCCAGAATTATTACTATTTGCTTAGTACTTTGAGACCCCTTTGTATGGTTTCATTGCCTCTCGTCCGTTAGCCTGTGGACCGCTGTATCCATAGCACAAAAGGCCCTGTCACTCTTCTTGGCCATCTTCACTCCTCACAGCCATCTTGGGCTGGGAGCCAATGGCATGGCACAAAAGATAAACTGTCCTTTTCATTTCCAAACACATCCTTCTGCATCATAGCGTGACTGTTACAAAAAAAAAGCTTGCATTTCAATAAACCGTCCTTGTTTGGGATTTTTGCTTTGTTTTGCGAGTGCTTTTTATGGATTCTTAGATGTCATGACCGAGCTCCTATCACAAGCACTTAATTCTAGCACAAAGGACTTTTTAAAAGTACATATATAGAAACTGCTAGTAGGAAGCCTAACATTCCTGAAGAATGTTACTGTCTTCAGTTTTATATGCTACCTTCACTTAGTGGGTTTTGCGTCTCAAAATCTATGTAGCTGCAAGGAGTCATCTTAAATGGAAGTGACACAGCAAAAGCTACTTTGATAGCTTGCAGATTTTAAAATAACTGTCTTAACATAGTTTTTCCTTCCAAGGTAGAACGTACCTTTAATTGGAAAACCTGTGTGCACATTGTTAATGCAGGGTCTCTTTTCCGTAGTTCTGTCTTACAGTGAGTCATCTGCTCTCTGGCTCTCTATATCTATATGAAAATAGGTGGGAATCAGCTTGGTTTCTGAAATTCCCTCTTATATATTGACTAAAAATTTGTGGTGGTTATTTTAAAATGTTTCCCCTTCTTTAGACAAGATATGAGCATATGTGCACAAAAGTGATGTTGGACGTTCTCCCTGAACCAGTGACGGAGCTATAAAATGCTGGGTATTGGTTAGGCTGGTGGAACAGTAATCCACTTTCAGACTGGTGTTAGAATTGGGCCAATTTTATCAGGAGAGTTTATTGTCTCAAGAAATAAAAATAGATTGAAGGCATCATAATTTGAAATATGTCAGTTGTTTATCTCAGAGCCACATGAATCAGTATCAGCTGAGCACCTGACTTGTGGAGATCAGCTCTTTATAAAAAAATAAAAATAAATTAGGGTTTTCATTTGAAAAGAAAACACTTCTTGGATTATTTCTTGGAATTTGGGGGCAAAACTTTCAAAACTTAAACAAAAAATCCACTTTTTCTAGCTGCAATGTTGGCTTTATTTCCCATGCTAAACCCAGTACTAAACTATTTCTAATGATGCACTGAAACTCTGAATAATCGTAACAATCAGAACGTATCAAGTCACACGCCTTTACTCCATGCCAGCTCAATTTAAAATTCATGATGAGAGGTCTACTACTTTGTCCACGATGCTTTCTGGACCCCGCACTATTCTTGTTGATTTATAAATGACAAATATGCAACCTTGTGTGAGCAATCAGTGATCAGTGGAAAGGGTGATGTAATTTGAAGAGGCTGGAAGGTGGAGTTGCCTTGGGACAACTTAGAGACAGAAGGGGTTGACTTCTGTGACTGAGACCACAGTGACGTAACAGTACTGGTACATGTTTTAGTGGAAGAAAAAGATTAAAAGTATGGTGCAGCAAAACTAGCAAGCGCGTGTCACCATATTCATGTGTCACCATATTCCTGTGTTATTCCTAAGGTTTTAAAGACGAGGTGTGACAAACCCAAATATAGTTTCCAGAGGCAAGGCTGACGAAGAGCAAGATTGCTCAACACTTACACAAGTGAACCCTTGCTAACTCCTGCTCGCTGAATAAGAACTTGTCTATGAAAGGAATTAAGGAAAACATTGAGCTAACTCAATTGATTTGCAAAAATATTGAAAGAATTTCAGAAAATAATTGCAAGAGCATGAGGGCGGCAGGGAGGCAAGCTTGTCTTTCTCTTGGATGGTAACAAAAAGAGCATCATGGCTTGTATCCTTACCTCCTCTGCTTTCTTTGGTTTTGTCTTCATAGTTGAGAAAATCACATTATGTTTGTTTATTCATTTATGGTTGAGACAATAAAGATTCCTTCCAAACTCTTGGTTGCCCTAATTTAGTTATATTGTAAGTATAATTAAACCACAGTCGCGTTGAGGATGTCTGTTCCTTGTGCACTCTGCCAGCTAAGTAACCACCATATACTTTTTTCATTATCTGGGAAGCTTCCTTATCAGCCTTCTCTAGAAGTTGTCCAAAAGGTATCTATAAGTTCTTGCTAAATCTAAGTCAATGCAGAGCAAGAAATTAAATGTTAACACTAACACTCTATTTTTTTTTTTTTCTTTTTTTCATAAAAAAACAGTGTGCTGGTAACATATGTTCTATTCTAAGGTCAAGTAGCAGTCCATGAAGATGGCTTATTATTCAGATACGAGTCTTTCACACCTAGTCAGAGATGATGATAGTTGTGTCTATCAGTATCCACTTCTGAAATCCTTTAGATTGTATGATTTTGTAGGAAGAGAACGGTGATAAATTCATTTGGAAATAGAAAAAGTGTGTATTACTTACCTAACAGGAAAAACTACAACCTCACAGTAGGTCCAGGTGGTACAAAAGTGGCTGGAGCTTTGTTATAGGATCACCAGTCGTTGGAGGGCCTAAAAGCGAATTTTAGCACCAGGTCTTAGACATCCTCTTTGAGTCAAAGGAGATGACAATATGGCTGCATTTCTCTTCCTGCTTTTTCTGCAGCCCACCACCACACTCACTCTTGTGAGGTGCTAAGCTTCAGTTGGCTGAGTCTTGGCCATCCTCCAGGCTTCACCCTGCGTTGTGAAATACTGAAATGCCTACTTTACCAGCATTCGGTTGTCTGTCATCAGCTTACTCACTGTGGCACAGGCCATGCCTCCTACCAGCTTCATCAACGCTAAATGTGGTGGCAGAATGGAGCCTTACAGAGGTCCTGCTCTAAAGAGCTTGAGGTAGGACTTGGAAAAACCTCCCAACAGGAGTAGATGCCTGCGAGTTCTGCCTTGTGTCTTTCCAACACAAAAAAAAAAAAAAAAAAAGAAACTGAGCACGCAGAACTGCAGTGGCTGGTCAGCAACACCTCCTGGTCGTATGTGGCAGAAGTACCCCATAAATCTAATAATATCTTGTAGTTAGATCATAGTTCTCTTTTTTCCTGAGATCCTGCTCACATGTTTTATACAGATCAGGCAAGTACTGCTGTGTCCTTGGACTTCTAGCAAGAAGCCTCCGTTTAAACAGAGGCAGCACTGTAAAATGGAGCATAGTCCAGTTCTCCTCCAGTGGTAGAGTTTTTAGCTGTGTTTCAGCCGTCTGGCATTGTTTAGCTCTGCTCTTTTGGTTCTGCTGCGGCTGTAGTGTCCACAGAGCCCATTTGGACCTCTACAGCTGCCGTCCCTGTCCTGTTTTGCCCTGCAGTGGACAACAGTCCCATCCTGCCTGCTCCAGCCTGAGGTGGGTGCGCACGTGGCTGATGCGTATTTCTGCAGCGCTACGCTAGGCCATAGTCCTACACCTGCCTGCACCGAGAGATGCTGTAGAATTACTTGCTTTGCCTCTCCTTGTTCTCTGGGGCTGTACATCTGTGTTGTGCTCATGATCAAAACCAGGCTCTCATTCTCCGTTGACTTTCCCCGCCCCCGCCATCTCTGATACCTCAGTCAGGGAGTGCGGCAAAAACATGCTTTGCAATGAACTTTCCTGATTTGGCACTTTAAGTCAGCTCTGCAAAATTCTGTGGCCATCTTCATCTGGGAAATGAGCGGTGTGATAATATGATTAAACTCTTGTCTTTCTCTAATCACTCTGATCAAGACAGATGTTGAAATCAAAGCATTTGCTCCTTGGCTGGCAAATTTTTCCCACTTATTGCAAAGCTGCATTTGAAATTTGCTTTTACTGTCAGTTGCTTGTAGGAAGAGCTTTTGGCAAGTTGGAGTGAAAACTATTTTGACAGTACTGTGCCTATCTGTTGAGAGAATAAAGTCACTATGAATTAACTGTTAAGGAGCCTGCACAGGTCGGAATTTTAGACCCCCAAATGGATCTACAATTGCTGTGTGAATCAATTAAAAACTGAGATTAAAAAAAAAAGAAGGCAAGAGAGAAGATAGACATATCCTAGTGAGGCTAACAGGGGAAGAAATAGGTCTTCTGGTACCGCCAGGGAAGAGAAGATAGGCAGCTTCATAGCTCACTTTACAATCATTTCAGTAACTGAAATGAAGTGTCTGAAAGACTTAAGTTCTTGTGGCTTGCTTTACAAAACACACTCCTTTTCTAATGCTTATCTCACAATAGTGTTGGTCTAGTAAAAATGCACTAATTAATTTCTTCCTGATGTTAATGCCGTCCTTCTGAAGTTATTCCTGTTGTCCCAAAGAAATAAAGCTCAAAAAAATAATAAATCAGGACATCAAGTTTCTGTATTACAGTTTGCAAAAGTGAGAGGTTAGAGGAATGGTGATGCTGCTGAAAATCTTTCTACTCCCATGACTGTCTGAATCTTGAAAGAAAAAAGAAAAAAAAAAAAAAAACAAAAACCAACACAAAACCCTAGACCTTTAATTTTAACCTAATCATCTTGATCAGAGCAATAAATATAACAAATGTGAGGCAAGTATGTGTGTGAGAGTGCAGGACAGAGAAAGGTTTAGGGCAAGGATCAGTGGAAAATCTTTAGAAATGATGTAAGAGAAAGCAAAGGCAGGGATTGGAGTTTGTAGCCTACAGCAGAGACTATAAAAACTCTGAAAGCAAGCTGAACATTAGGGATAAGTTAGGGGGAAGAACATAGCAGGACTATTAAGGTTGGAATTGCTTGTATCCAATGCAAGGTAAGAGGAGTGAGGACAGAGATGGGTTGGGGATGTTTTGTGTCTTCTGCTCTGTTTACAGAAGCTTTCTTCCCTTCTGTGCTTTCTTCCTTTTATTTTTTTTTTTTCAAGTTTTTTTGCATTAACAGGCATGCACAAGGTATACACATGCCCATGTCTGACGGGAAAAGCACAGCTTCTTTTTCCAGTTTGAGATTAAGATAATAAGATGCCTATCACCTAGTATTTTTGCTACTAAAACTGAACTAATAATATTCAGTGGAAACTTATTTCCTTCAGTTAATCAGCCAATATTTGAACAAGATGTGTCAGTGCTTTTTACCACGGTGACTAGTTAGTTTCATGCTTTTGCAGTGCTTTGTAGTAAACTGCTGTCTGTATATATTGTTATGGATTTTCCTCTGTATATGTTATTGTCAAATGCATATTACTTCTTAAAATAAGTTGAAGAACTATGACAGAGTAGTTCCTTTGCATTACTAAATACCATATGTGGTAGACAAGTTGGCTGCATATAATATATTTTAAAGCACAAGATAAACCATTTAGGAAAATAATTTATGGTTCTGCAAAAGGGTTTTATTAGATAAGTGTAGATCCAGATTCTGCCACGTTCCTACAATAATAGAATAACCCTGCAAAAACATTCCTACACTAACAGAGTAATTATCATTATCCAGTGATCTGACTACTTCAGCTTTGTACCACTGTAGATGAAGGCAGATTCTGATTCAGTGATAATCATTGTAATTTCTCCATTTGGAGTTCAAAACTATTTCAGTGGGGATTTTTTGCCTCCCAGACTGGAGTTGTACAAGTAAATACATGTGAATAACCTTTGGTTTAGATGTCCAGAGGCTACAATAAAGTTCAGAATCCACTAATTTTTGAAGTACAAGCTCACAGTGCCTTTAGCTTTCCTTACGTGGCTTTTCAATTCGGAATGGCTGTCCTCTCCTGGGGAGTGCAGAGCTGGAAGCAGAGGAACCGCAGGGACATTTTGTGCCCCTACCAACTGATTCACCCAGGAAGCCTGGAGCAAATTATTACATTTATCTGTCTCTGCCCACCTGTATTCAAAATGCAGCTCAACTTACTTTCCTTGTAAAATACTTTGAATATCAGGGAGAAAAAACCCAAACAACCACGCAAATCTATGGTGTTAATGATGGGAAAGCAGCAAAATATATCTGGCTGGACCAGGTGTTCTTCATTATTTACAAATACCTGCTGCGCTGACTTCAGCAGATTAGGGCTGCATTTTCACTCTTTGAGTGAATGACAAGTATACTTCCCTGGGCTTCTTAAACAGCAAATTTAAAAATTTGAACCATACAACAGTTGTAAGAGGTGTCTTGATTGACCCTGCCAAAGATTGCAAGTGATTGCAGCTTTCCTTTTCATCTTAGTCAGCCCAGAGAAACAGATTACTCCCTAATTTCCATTTGCAATGCATCTTCACCAAGCAATTGACTTTGCTTCTTCAGCTGATATCCTTGATCAGAACATTTAAGTGTTTATCCAGTAAATCCGCATCGGTGTTTGATTCTCTTGTTAAGAAATTCCAATGCCATTCTTGTCTCCTAAGAGCTTATCTTGAAGGCATATCTTGAAGGCTATTTTAACTGGCCTTTAAATGGGCTATGTATTTATATAGATAACATATTCTGATAATACACTCTTCATACCAGGTATGAAGAACTTCCACGTATCACTCCAATGCTGTTGGGAAAGGAGATGATTTTTCTAATATAGAAAAACACAATATATTTCTTGATTTTTATTGAAAGAAAGGTTTCTTATTTTTACTTTAAATGCTGAAGATGGCACTCTAACAATGAATAGTTTTTAGTTCTCATGCTAAAGATGAAGGAAGGAAGCTAAATGTAAAGTTGTTAGAAATGTTAAGAAAAGTTGTCATGTTCAGTCAGTGTATATACATAAATAGTATAGGGTTGAGAGTCTGTTGGCAATGAAAAATAGTCTAATAATGTTTTGTTTTCCATACACTTTATCGTGTCCTAATTCAATAGTTCCTAGGCTTCTAGATGGGTTTTACCACTTCTGTTTGTGTCTCCTGCTTCATGGTTTCCTACTTTTATGGCATTGAAGTGAGTTTGGGGTTTTAAATTTCTAAAATCTGTAACTAAAAATGGTTTTATTAGACAGTGTAGTCGGTTTTGCAAGGTGTCCAACTTGTCTCCTTCCTGCCCATTCTAAAGAGAAGCTTCCTTATTTGTTCTGCATGGCCATTTGGTTTCATGCTCTTTATTCAAATGAGATGAGGACAGTGACTGACTAGTCTTCCACAAGTGTTGGTGCACGTGTGACAGTTAATTGTTTCTTGATTCATGCTTGTGTCTGTTAAAAGAATGCGTCCCAGTAGGTCTGTGTTCCTTTGTACAGTTTCTGTACTCTGCATGGGAACTCGAGTGCCACGCTTTCAGCATTTCTTCGTACAAGCCGTGCGATCTGTGTGCTGCTCCCGCAACCTTTGCTCCTTCCATGGGCAGGGTCTTGACTCTAGTCGAGCCCTGCAGGGACTAAGCCATCGTTGAATCTGTTTTATCTGAGCACAGATGGTAGGAACAGTTGTATACTTGAGCATCCTCTGACCGCATTTGCGTCTACAAAAGGTGCAGCTATCAACAGCTGAGTCAGCATTTACAATAGATACTTCAGTAAAATACGGGCAAAGATGACTGTCGTGGTCCTAACATGTTTTCATATCACCAAACACTGGAAATTATATCGTTACAGTGAACACAGTTATTGAAATGAAAGCTTTGAAAAGCAATGACTAATCTGAAGTGCCTTCCTGAGAAATCTTATGGGAGCTTCATTTCAGAAAGTGGAACATCCTTGGCCTTGAAATACTCTCAGACAAAATGTTTAATGTGGGACACAGAAATACCTAGACATTTTCTCAAAATCACTAGTCTTATGCCTCTTGCATAACTTCATGAATTCTAAGTTCCCTCTGTTTACATCAGATGAAACCTACCTGCATCTATTTATCTACATAGTCAGGAAAATGAAAATAGAGGGAAGTTTATATTGTAGAAGTTGACAGTGTCAGTACCATATATCTCATAAAATACTTGGTACCATACATCTAATAAAATATATGGCATTGTTTAAAAATCTACACCTACTCCAGAAAACACATTATTAATAACACAGAGTGTGTGACACTGCTTACATTTCATTTTGTCACTAAGTCCCATGCTTCAATGTCTTGCTTCAGTATCTTTTTAGAAAGCACTATGTAAAAAGCGTTACATATCTCGTCTGTGGGATGAGAGCAAAAACACCACTCTAACCTATTTTTGGACTCTGCTTTTTTATTTCTAAGGGTGGGATTTGTTTTGATTTTTCTCCCTTTGATATTTACATGACTAGAAAAAGATACTTGAGATATACAGGGTCCCTTAAGAGCTTCTGAAATCACCAAGACTGCTGGTATGCGTATATTTTCAGCTTTGTGGTAACGAATACGCTCAGAGTATCCATGCTACAACTCTTAAAAGTGGAAAAAAATTGTTTCAGCCAGAGCGGACTTATTCTCAGAGCTTTGTACAAGCTATTTATAAATTATTCTTTTGGTAAGATACTCATCCATCATAATTTTATTGGCCCTAAAGTAGAGTCCCATCAGGTGTCCAATCCAAGCCTGGTGAGGCCAGTT
Source organism: Chroicocephalus ridibundus (assembly GCF_963924245.1). Lineage (NCBI taxonomy): Eukaryota > Metazoa > Chordata > Aves > Charadriiformes > Laridae > Chroicocephalus > Chroicocephalus ridibundus. Next base: position 45,341,539 of record NC_086289.1, read on the forward strand.
ATGACTCAGTGGTGCCTTTGATTAAGGTAGGTAGCAGCAGTTAATATTCTATTTTGTGGCTTTGAAGCAGCAACAGAATATCTCAGAAATGGGCTCGCAGACACAGCCGTGATTTCCCCCAGCTGGTTGGAATCTGTGTGGTGTGAGAAACCCTCATGGCTACCAGGTGATGGAGGCTCACCAGTACCATCCCAGTGCTCATATAGCAGAAGGACTGGAGTCCTAATGAGTGCTGCCAGGAGCTTCCCAGTGCCTATGGGACAGTCATGCCTTGGCTCTGCATCGGGTCAGTATCAGAGCACGCAGCACAAAAACCCAAGGGTTTCTAGGCTCAGCCACAACGTGCTTATTGCAAGAACAAGGTCCTCATTTGCAGGTGAGCTCCGGCATGTCCCCTGCTGGTGTTGCAACAAGCCGAGCAGAGTCATCAATACAGAGCGGCAGCTGAAGTGAAAGATTACAGTGCAAGGCATGATGTCTTGCCTCGGCTCTCTTGCTAACAGGCCAGCAAGAAAAATAAAGCTCTTGTGATTTATACTTGCGGAGTAATCTCCACAGTAATGTGAAATATGATAGTTCAAATGGGTAAGAACAATGACAGCTGTTACCATTTTTGACAGGCAATGGGTTTGGAGCTTGGTGATGAATTGCACGCTGTCTGGGGTTTGTTCAGCCCACTTATCTTCAGGATGTCATTTTGGGTTTTGTTGTTGGTTTTTTTTTTCTTTTAAAGAAAAACATCTTTTAAGTCCTTTGGTTTGATGTCGGACACTTAACAGTTTCTGTTTGGTAAAGAATTTTGCTTTCTTGTGATCTTTTCTTGGAAAATGGCTCTGCATAGATTCCTAAGAAAAAGTTTTGAATGTTTATCCTGCTTTGATAAGGTAGAATAATGTTCTCTCTTTTATCTTTAATTTTATTTTAATTGGACTTGCAACAAAGATACCTAATTATATGAGGAATTTTAGTTTTGACACATTTCAAGCTCAAATATCACTAAACCACATAAATATGTCTGAATCTCAGACTTGCAGTTGCATTTAGTGAAGGGTGAACCATATTTTATGTCAGATAACAACAGACCCTGAGATATGAAAGACATGGAATTATACCCCCATCCCTTGACCTAGCTCTGTGAAATTTGTGATGAAGAGTTTTTCAGAAGAAAGCTGGAAATTCAAGGTTTCTCAAGAAAGAAGGTGGCTGTCAGAGCTTTGGTTGTTCTCCTTCAGTAACAAATACTGCCAAGCTTTGCTGTAGGTCTCTCTTGGAATGGGGCAAGGTAAAACGTGGATGGGGTGAAGCAATAACCAGGGCATGGCTGGGAAGGCCCCTCTTGGCAGGAGGGCTCTGCTTACCCAATTGCAACAAATGAGCTCAAGGAGAAAAAGCAACGACTGGTTGGAACAACAAAGAGCCTATGACATGGCTGAAGGTGGAAAGCAAAGTGCCAGACTGGCAGAAGACGTGTGTTTACATAGTCCTCATTGCACTCTTAGTTTTGCAAATGCTTTTCTAGAGCTAAACTGCTGCACTAGACCAAACCTGCTTCTTTCTCCCACCTTGGTCACAGTACCATGTGAAAATCAGCACAACAGGTTCTTGCTGGACTTAAGTTTTGCTCCCTTTTAAACCAGTGACATTGCTTCTTAGCTACTTATTTCCATGGGAACTAGAGCCAAGCTTCAAGTCCTTGCAATTTCCTCTGCTTCTAATTTCGCTGGCATCAAGTTCTGACCAGTTAATCAAATGTCTTTTGTGTTGCAGGTGCCTTAATGTTTATTTTGATTAGTGTACCAGTTGCTATTTTTATCTCTTTGGTCTTCGGGTTGAATGAATACCAGCATAGACCTTAAATCATAAGAAACATGTGTTTTTAACCTTGCCATTTATTTTTATGTCTCTGTATCCAGATAATCAGGATGTGGTTACCTGTGAAGGTAGTAGACGACTACTTCAAATTTCAATGCACACCCACATACAAAAATATACATTGTAGAGGGTTTCAGCTTTAAAAACATCCACACAGACCCTTGTCTGATGTTAATGGCTGTTGCCATCGGACTGAGAGACAGCGGTACCACCTGGCTTACTGCTTTGTCTTTGTCCTTTGATTCCAGTGAACTGTGTCTGCTTCGCCCCTACAGAATAACCAGCAGCTTTCTTCCTCGCTGCTGATCCCTCATGGACAATATTGAGGGGAAAAAAAAAAAAAGGAAAAAAAAAATCTATAACGGGGTAACCAAATAACAGAAACACATGTAAAATGTATTTTAAAAGCCAAGCAAGAAACGGAGTTTCAAGAAACAACACTACAAATGTCATATCTTCACTTTTTAAAACTGGACTCCAAACACTTTTGTGGCTTTTCTCCTTTGCAGTGTGGGGAAAAAGTACAAAGCCAAATGTTTTTTACCATGTGTTTTCTGCCTGATCGAATGGGAAATTTTCTATGCAGAGGGTAAAACAACTATCATACGTCACAGAAATGTATTTATACACTCTCTCTATCTCTGCTTTTGCCAAGCAGAGAGTCAGCATGATCAGGCTTGAATTGTAATCTGGGGCAGGACCTGGAGAAAGAGTAATCAGCAAATTAGCAGATGCCTTTGGCACTAGGGGTCCCAGCCCAGTTCTCACTGACATCAGTTCTACAGCTGTGGGAGGTGGTCAGAACACCACCAGTCCGAGCAATGGATTCCTGTGTCAGTTTTTCCCAGGTGTGGGAGCTGAATCACTTTACCCCAGGATCCCAAGAAAATCCTGGAAGTTGTGGATACCATTAACTCACGTTGAGAACTGGTGAAATGTAGCCTTGCTTTCAAAATGTTGCTGGGGAGGTGCGTGATTTCTGTAACAGCTTCAGGCACCTGTCGAGCACGCGAGGAGGTCAGGGTCAACCCGGGTGGCTACAAGCCAAAGTCCCCTGCTTACAAGTGAGTGTCTGGTTCATCTGCTTTTAACGCAAGTTTGCATTCATCACTCTTACCACTGCAAGGACTGGGCCGTTGTGCAGAAAAGGAATGAAAAGATCCACAGGGCTGTAAAAGAGCAAAGAGGAGGGAGCTGATTCTGCACCCAGAGGTGAAGGGCTCTCAACTGGCACTATCTGGGATTTACGGAGTGGCTCTGTAAAATAAAGCATATTAACAGCCATGGGAACAGAATGTCCCTTTGCTTGCACTTCTTGAAGACCTTTGGAAGAAGGTTTCTCCGGGAAGTTGGGAATGCATCTGTGAAACCATTAATAGATTGTTCTCTTTTGCAGATGCTGCAGTTCCAGCTTGTCGTGGTGCATTTGGCCCTTGTGATTACCCTGCTGCAGTGGCACTCTAGCTCAGTGCTCCTCACGGAGGCAGCGCCAGAGGTAGGTGAATGTTTCTGGTCGTTGTCACATAAGGCTGCTCTTCCACTGGTTATTCTTGGCCACAGAGTGTGGAAGACACCATGGTCTCCAAACTGTGCCGCAAGGTGAATGGTCAGTATTGACTCTGTGAGGGCAAAGCAGGAGCAGGACAACTTCCCCAGTGAAAAGAATGATGCAAATTGCAATGTCTCTGGGAGGACAGACAGAAGGAAGTCTCACTCACATTCACTCAACCTCTCGTGAAGCACCGTGGGATTTTCTGTGTGTTAAAACATTGTCCAGTGACTTTGGATAGAAAACTTCCCAAAGAGGGGAAGGAGGTGATGGAGGGGGGAAGCAAACTCTTCTAACACTGAAAGGAAGGTTTCATTTTTCTTAAAGATAAATAATAGCAGGAGAAGTCTGCAGCTTTCAGAAGCCATGAGGAGATCCCTGAGAGAAGACCACCTGCACTAAAGTTACAAATTAAAGGAGACAGAATAGACCAGGAAAGGGAAGGTGCAAAATAACTTGCCTAAACTTTGAAGGAAAGCGGCAGATGAAATGGAAGAACTGTCTCACGTTTCATCCAGTATGATATGCAGATGTTGCACCTGAAAAGGCTTCTAATGCATTTTCTTTTTTCATGTCATCTTGACATAAAGCAGGTCTGACAGGAAAGGTATTTATGTAACGGTTTCATGCCATAAAAATATCAGGAATTTAAAAGTTTTACCAAAGTAGGACTGTTTGGCTGAAGGGTCTTTACATAGGTTTTTAATATCAGCTTAAAGTTAAATGCATACTGAAGAATACTGATGGATCCTTCTGCCTTGCTCTCTGTCTTCAAGTGAGCGTGCCCTAATTGTACAAAATAATACTTGTTATAGAAAATAAGGCTTGGGGGAACCACTCCCCGCAGCAGTGCTGCAGCGGCTGCGGTTCCGGTGCCACAGGGGTCTGGTATCCTGTCTCTATCAGTGACAGATTTTTGTGAAAAAAATACAAGAACATCTTCAGAAACTTCCTGATCCAGAGACATGCACTGGACCAGGGCATGTTTTAGCTGCTGATGGGCCTGAATTTGTCTTTGAAACAGTTAAAAATCTCGGTATCCATGACGTCCTTTGGCAAACACCATGTGCTGTGTTTAAATGTAGCTCCTTATATTTATTTTAAATCCACCATCTGGTGACTTCACTGGGTGGACTGGGGAGCTCTTTTTCTTCAGGAAAAAATTACTAGTCTTTATTCACCTCTGTTGTTTGTAAGTTTACAAACCCTCCACTTTATCCCCTGCGCCCCACACTCATCTCTCTGCTTATCTGTGAAGTCGTGCTTTCTTCAGTGGTTCACCATGGGAAAACTGTTGTCTACTTCTGATTGTCATTTTAACTGTATCTTTGTAATTCTCTTATATCCTTTTTAAGACAAAGTAAGCGGGACTGCACAAAGTACTCAAGAGCAGAGGCTATTTTTTACCTTATAGTTTCAAGTGTTATTGTAGATATTTATCCCCACTAACCAGAGGGGAGAGTTCAGCCTTTTTTAAAGGCATAATTTTGTTGCAAACCTCTATGAAAGTTTTATAACCCTGAAAGGGAACAGAAAGGATTGTTCAGTGCACTTGAGGCTCGTAAAAAGTAAAGTCAGATGACAATATGAGATTCTGTACAAAAGAACTAACAGTGCGACATCATTTGTATGATCATCGTGGGCATATGCTCTTCCTTACGTAAAGATCACAGTTTTATACACTCCACCACCAGTTATGCCACCCATCAGTAGTGGGAAATGTCGTCACCACAACTATGGTATGGACCCAGTAGATACAGGCATATTACATCACCCGTGCAATGGCTTGCTTTACATTTGTACTGAACTCACTGTGTATGAATAAGAAAGTTAGTGGTGTGCTTCTAAAGATAGAGGAAAACCTGCTTCAAGGCATACAATAAAAGTTTTGATTAGAAATTTTTCTCTATTTCCATGAAGATGAAGTGGAGCAAGACAGCAAACATTTCGTCTGAAGAGAGAATGATTTGAGCTTGACGCCTGCTTTCATAGACTAGCTGCTGCCCTATATTTTTCTGTCATTTGCAAAGCAAATATTTCACTTTGACTTGTTCCATTTCTCTCTTGATAGACTCCAATATTCTCAGCTATTCTGGATAGCGAAATCTAGTTTGGTTTTGAAAAGGTGTTAAGCCTAATGTCATAACCAAGGTTCAAAATTCTGTGTTAAACCAACATACTGTTTTTTCCTTTCCTCCTCCCCCCATAGTGTTACTGCATAAATTCTTTAAATGTCAGTGCTGAGTAAGTTTATCTTGGGATATTTTTTGCATAACAATTCATTAATTTGTCAGCTTTGTATGGAAAGTTCTGTGTAAGTTTTCATTACTATTTATTAGCATTAAAAAGTGAAAATCAGTTTTCTGAAAAATATCAGGACGGATATTGGAGTCTGGTAATGGTGAGTGCATTTTTAAAAAGGATTAAATTACTCAGTTCATGCTATAACTGATACTCATCACACTGCTGAGAGAGGGATAGTGGGCTGGTCTACAAAAACAGGCTTTGTGAAGCAATACATTTTGATAATTCTTGTAATAATAATGAAGATGAGTGTAATTCTATCAAAAAAATATCACAACCTTTTATGGCAAACTCCTGTGAGTGGAAAATGGCCACGTTTCACAGAAGGAACTTTGTTTGAAAGCATTGGCCCAGGTTTAGTATCCTAGTGATTCTGTATTTATAGGACTGCTGCTGTGACACTGGTTCAAATGGTTTTTCTGGAACTTGGGCAACAAGCAAACACCTCCCCTTTCTTTTGCAGCCTTTGGAACCTTCTGCTGCTCCAGGCATGGGAGCACATCCCACTGCCAGCGAAGAGAAGTCAGCCACCAACCTGGCAGCCAAACTATTCCTTCTTGATGAGCTGGTGTCTCTGGAGAATGAGGTGACCGAGACCAAGAAGAAAAGAAGTTTCCCAGGATTTGGCTCCCCGATTGACAGGATTTCTTCAACCTCTGTGGATGCTAAAGGCAAACAGAGGTAAATTCTTAGGTGCTCCTACCAGTGATAAAGTTGGCAGAAGGCCATTGGTAGGTGTCCTGGAGACATATGGGTTAGCTTTAGCCACCAGCACATTTACTGTTGTTGTGAGGTGCCTCTTATCAGCGTACCAGATTCTCTACAGAAGCCATTCTGGTTGCGTGGTGTGTAATCCTTCAGCTGTGATGAATAATACATGCACTTGTTCATTTATCCCTACAGTGCCATACAGCTAACAAAGGACATTCAAGCATAGGCATTTTTAGTGCATTTCTTTCCACTGATGTGAGCTAACATTCAGTTCAAAACGGCCTTTTTGATCATGAGATTATTTCAAGCAAAAATATGCCTGAGGTTCAAAAGCAGAGGGGCAGGGCTAGGTGTTCCTGAGGCTGGGGTGAAGAACAGGTACGGTGTGCACATCTTGAATAGCAAGATGAAGAACACACTGTGAAAATGGGCAGACGGTTAATACAGTGGGCTTCAAGACCTTGGTCAATTTATGATAAGCCAGGGTTTGATCAATACAGCAGTACAGCAATACCGTCAGAGTACAGGTTTGAAAATAAGCATGTTTATAACAGGGCTGAGCAATGACACTTGATATGGCTGGGGAGAACCAGTGAGCTTGGGGTAAAGCTCAAGGGGCCATTTGCTATATCTGAAAGAGCTTAACTGTCTTGTTCCCTTCTTCTGGTAACTGTCTTCTTTTGGATGGAATCCCCAATGCCGCAAAGTATTTAATAACATGCTTAAAGCTTAATCTGGAAGTGGAAAGTATTCACAAGAGCCAGTCAACGTTACAAGTATTTTTTTTCAGGCAGAGTTTTGCAATATTTTCTTGTTGTTTTTCCATTTATCCACCCGGTCTGCTACTAGGACTTTTTGACTGCAGCCAAAAAGTGATAAAACACGAAATTCTTAAAACCTTGGGTAGAACTATTCTGTTCTGTATATGTCTTCAAGAGATCAGGATCAGCTCATTCTCTGTTTGCTTTTTAGCATGTTTTCCCTTTTCAGGGGAAGAAATACAAGGTCATTTTTGAAGCTGCAGTGCCTTTTTTGCAAAAGTACGTGGTATTCCCCCTTTGTGTCACGCTTTTTGGGTGGAAATCTTGTTTGATTCTACGTGCAGTACAAGAAAAAAAAAAACACGGAAAAGGGAAATTGTGGTGAAAATTGTCTAAGTTTTCTAACAGCTTCTCTCTGAACAATGAGCCTCATGCAAATGAGCGACACACTGCACAAAATTCCTCCTTTCACAGCTTCATCAGCACAGTTGAGATTGTCACTTTGGGGGAGCTGATTAGCTTTGGAGTTTGGGGTTGACTCATCTGTTAGAACCACCTGAGCTGCCTTGATCACCGCACTGGTAGTCAGACACTACCATCAGCACGGGCCGCAGATCAGATGAGCGCTGCGAAGCAGTGGAAAGGCTCTGCCTTTTGGTGGAAACAGGCAGAGGCTGCTGCCCTTAGGGGAGGAAAGCAGAGCATTGAGCACCCCGTCACTGTCGTGCACACAGTATATAACAGCCCGTTCCTGTACCAGCTGAGAGGGTTACCTTTAGAGACCAGAAAATGACTTTTGAAGTGTGAAAGCTGTTAAATAGATTCAGCCCCCTGGATTAATACAGCGTGTGTGGTGCCTGGCAACACAGCAGAAACTTTTGGAAAAGTACAGTTGAAATATAAGTTCACTTAACACATCGTTGTGGTACCCAGCAGTTACAGGAGGGTCCAGATCCTAATCTTGCTCATCAACGTTGATTTATAAAGCTTTGAAAGCATGGGAAAAGCATGCAAGAACACACAAGTCTTCAGAAGATGTAGAAAGATCCATAGACAGACGGAAAGGAAGAGATTCTGGGAATCTTAGAAAAGGATGTTTTAAATAGAAAACATCACTCTGTCGCCAGTAAGTGCTGAAATAGGCACAGTCTGGTTTGGAAGATGGGAGGGAGCGGTGACTGTCCTGTCGTGGCTCGGGATGGCCGCAAGAGGGGAAGCTCCGCTGCACAACCTGCCTGCTCAGCCTTTCCCCTTGGCACGGGGTTACAATTTCTGTCTCTGTTTAACTACAGAGCACGGCGATGCTACAACTAATGATGCGGAACCCACCCCTGATCCAATCTGGGAAATTAATTCCCCTGTATATCAAGTCAGGCTCAGTATGAGTCCAGCAGCCTGTCCCCACCTGCCCCCCACCAGCTTGTGCCTACACCTGGGTGGGGAGTAAGAGCGCTGGCCTGGAGGGAACAGACTGAGGATCAGGGATCAGCCTGTTGCTTTCTTGCCCTTTGTTTGCCCTTTGCTTAGCGCAACAGTGCTGGATGATACATAGGTGTTTGAGGAAGGGAGAGTGAACGCTACAGAAATGTCTCCCCTTCATCTGCGATGTTCTGCAGCTGCTCCACCATGACCCCTGTGGTGCTCCCTGCGTACGTGCTACACTGTCAGTTCCTGTTTCTTCACCTCATCTGAAAGTAGCTAGAAAAGGGGCAGCGTGAAATGGGCTGCTGATGCTGGAACGATGCTTCTGGGCCCATGCCCAAGAGGTGTGAGGGAAGGAGACTGCTTGGAGGAGACCATGGACTAGACGGATAGTCCTGTGAAGGGTGTGCAGAGCCTCCAAAGCCACAGGCTGAGTGAGCACGGGAGTGCTAGCAGTTAAAGTTGGACTCAAGTGCACCATAGCACGCTCTCCTGGTAGTTACTTTGTGTTTGCAAACTTAAAGAACAAAATTTCTTATTTATTTTCCTTGACAAGGGCTGATAGAGAACAGAGTTCGTTTTCCAGGGTTTCTCTTGGACCTGCATTTTTTCTGGCAAGTATTTCCAAGGGCAAAAGTTGAGGTTATTCTCAGCTGCAGAAAATCTCACCGTTTTCACAATTAATTAAAATAAAACTTCTGCTGGTGGAAAAAATGCTCAAAAATCCTGAATTAAGATGGGAAAACTTCTTTTTTGTATTAAAAAGAAATCATAACAAAATATTCCTGCAGAGAACTTCTTTCACACTTTCCTCATGCCCTCATTCATCAAATCATCAGGAAGTGTACCATATGGAGGAAAAAAAAACCAAAACAAACCCTCCCATTTTCTATCTCATCGAAGGGTTGCTACTATACAATTTTGAGAACAGTGCATTTCAGGAGACCCCATAGGAAAATCCTGCTAGGGCTCCTCCGACGTGTCCCCTCGGTTACTGTGCGACACTTTCTACCTCCCTGCTTACCTTGGCCTCAGTTGGCCCTGGAGATTTCGAAGACCCACGCTAATGGGTCACTTGAACTATATGATGCTACGCACAAAACAATTCCTCTTTATACATGTGGTGTATCTCCTTTCTTTTATGAACAGCAGTTAACCTGAGAATCGTTTGCTGCCAAATAAAAACAGGGATAGTGGATCAATGTCAGCCAGTCTGTAAAATGGGTGCAATCTTGCCTACTCTTTTGTAAGACATGTGAAGCATCTTATTTTTAAACACTCGCATCTCTGGCTGCTCCTACACAGCTGTTCTGCCTCAACAAAAAAGTTTTTAGTGGGGTGAATGGAGGAATCACAGATGTAGTAACATTTTGATTATTCCTATGATGTCTTTCCCCCATTCTTTCCCTCCTTCTTTCCTTTTTTAACCCATGCAGGAAAGCGGTGGAGCTGCCTAAGAGACGGTTTGGAGTTCCTCTCGACCGAATCGGAGTGAGCCGTCTCGGCAACACCAAGGGTTAGCAGTTCCTGCAAGTAAGCCAAAGTACTCCCGGTGTGGGCAGGCTCAGAGAACCTCCCCCCCTTCTCAGTTATGTGGAGGTACTCAAGTCATGCCAGTAGGTCTTGGAAAAGATGGTTTGGGGAATGACGTCTTCTTACAATGTGGATTGTGACCGTCAATTTAGTTTGAATGCCCTAAATTAGAAACCCCCTGCAAGAAAACAAGTATTTCTAACATTTTCCATCTCCCGTAGATCACCTTACAGTGTGTTTTATCCAAGCCTTGCATTTCTGGTATGGGAAAATGTAATGTTTACTGCTTTTCTGCCTACAGGTACTTCTGCTCGGAATGATTGATGCTGTATTGGAAACATTTCAGGAATACAGAAGATGCATCACAGCATGTCTTGTCATTGGCTAAAGATTCAACACGCAAGGAACTGACGTCCTGCAAAATCTGTTTCACGTTGCATTTTACAAATGTTGCATTTACAAATAATAACAAATTCAGTTCATCAGGTCAGAATGCTCTGACAGTTGTGCACTGTGCCACTGATAGGAGGGAACAGAAAATATGTATATAGTTTAGTTGCATGGCATTTATTTCTTAAACTAGCAGAAGTTCATTATCCTAGCAAGGACTGTTAGATTTTTTGGATTGAAAATAAAACTTCCGGAGATGCCAACAGCAGTCCATGAAAAGCAGACAGTTTGCTTTGCACGTTTCTTTCAAGAAAGTGTTTGTGTGGTAGATGAAGGGAGGATTTAACAGTTATGGGACAAACCTAGAATTATTTGAACTGCTGTTTGGGAGAAGATGTCTACTGACTTCACTAGGAGTTTGAATAAGAACTATGACAATACCTTAGTATTTGTCCTCGTGATTTAGTAGTCTTTCCCTTATCTCTGCGCCATATTTAGACATGTTTTCATCGTATGGCAGATCCTGAAATGTGGTGAGACTTCTAGTTTCCTCCTCTAAGCTGACGAATACGTTTCACTCCTCCCTAGGCATAACACAGGATAGCATCCAAATATGAAGTCATCTACTTCCTAAGCCATCTGCATCATATGCCTTATTTTAGCCTCTTGATGAGCGCATGGGGCACAATCAGACGTCCAACTCTTAAAGTTCAAGAATTTCTCACTCTGGTAAAATGTAAACATGTCCTCTCCACTTCAGAGTAAAACAGGTTATCTTAAATCCTGTTTCATGCTTTTCACTTCTTTCCAGATTATAAAATATAGCTGAAAAGAGCTGTTTGCTGACATCTCAATGCTCAGATTCCTAGCTGACATTTTCTAAACCTCACATGCTTCTTCTTGGGCTTTGATCGATGTCAGCTAAATTCCTTGGATTGCTATTCTTAGGTATAAATCAACCTTAGAATTACCAAAGAAGATCCATTGAGAAAGGGATTATGCGGCACTAAGAAAAAAAAAAAAGATTCTTGCCAAGCACCCTGAGTTAGGCAGCCAGTAAGGCTGAAGATAGGACGTAAGTGTTAATTTCCTGATCTTCTGTGAAGCACAAAGCACCTGGCTGTTGGCTAGCAAAATGGGTGAAAAATACAGTCAGCTTCTCAGTCAGCTACAGAAAAGGAGTTGGGAATTCAATGAGTCTTTGAAGTTAAAGTTGCTCTGAGGAGTAGGATTTTGGAGCAATTGCTCCTGTTCAGGCCATGGTGGGAGGTGAGGATCCCTCTCAGAAGGGCAGGTAGCATCCAATACATGGCTTAGAGCCCTGCCCTGAGACCAGGACTGGCCCAGCCAGAGAAACTTTGCAAAAAACTTTGCTTTTCTTGACATCTCCGATATAGGCTAATGCTGCTGACAGCAGCTTCACAAACCAGTGAATCCCATCAAACAGAGCACTCTCTAGCTGAGTTAGGTGAATTGTCATGCTTGCCGTGAGGGGAAGCACTGCAGATGCTTTCTAGACCAAGATCTTCAACGCCTTAGAAAGAAAGAAGAGCTGTAAGTCCATGGTCATCTTGAGGTTTTGCTCCCTGCTTTTCCGCTGGTCCCACTGCTCGTTTTCTGCCTTTAAGCTTGCAGGTGAAGGCTCTGAGAGCTGGATTGAGTGGGTGCGTGTAGACTGGCTGATGAGAGACAAGATTTTCTGTCCATGCTAGAAGCAAATTGGCAAATGCAGACAAGCCCAGACCCTGTCCTCTGCAGTGCACTGCCACCACCTATGCCGAGCCCGCCCTGCGGTTTAGTAAACAGTTATCTCATTGCACTGAGCTCATCCAGCTAGTCTGAAAATAATCTGCTTGTAAAGCAGCCATATGTATGGGGCAAGGGCAGATTACGGAAGTGTTGTAGACCTGGCCATTTATACAGCTGTCTGTCAAAAGCAGCACGGACAGATTCATTGCCTGACATATTTGGGGAGACTCAGATCAGAGGAATCCAATGCTGACACAGCAGCTTTGCAAAGGCATTGCTGGATCATAAAAGTATTGTAACAGTTGGCAGGTGTTAGCCTGGGCTTCCAAATAAAGTTGGGTTTTAAAGCCTGTAGTTGCGTGCAGAAATGCCCTCCATCTGAAGGGTGATGTGAAAGCAAAGCAGGACAGAGGTGTCTGTGATGGTTTCGCTTGGGACTGGGAGATGGAAGCGTCAGTCCTGCTCTTGGCTCCCACCTCACGGCATGGATTACTTGGGAGAAAGCAGCAGCCTTTCTGTTCCTCTGCTCCATCTGCCGCAGAGCACACTGAGACCTCCTGTGGCTCAAAAAGCGCTCTTTAAAATCCATAAAGTGGCAGATGCTCTTTAAAATATGATGGTGTCTGAAAGGCTGAAACCCACAATTTGTTTTCATAGATGATAGCTTCAGTCAGCATGCATAGCATGAAAGTCAACAAATGTGAAATGAGGATATACTCCAGCATCCGTTGCACGCTAGATTTGCCCTGTGCTGGCTGTTTGCAAATCCATTCAGATGCCTGTGAGGATTTTATGCTGATAAATCAACATGGTCTACTAGAATGTCTAAGGGAAATCCCTTTAATTATTGCCTGTGGGTCATTAACTTTAGCAAGAGTGACTGCCCAAGCATGGGTGAGGTGTGAGCAGCCATGATGTGGAGGTGGCACCTGAGGAAGAGTTTCTGTTCTGCGTGTTTAGGAGAAAGGACAGGACCCCTCCAGTGACATGCTGAGAGTGAGACTAGAGAGCGCATCCCTGCCTTTGCTCCGAATTAATAAATGAATTGCATTCAACACCCATTCATCACTCCAGCAGAAGCAGCTAACACAGCAGCATATAGTGACTGTGAGGAAATAGCCAGGTAGTCTGGGTACCATAAGCTCTTAAATAACTGCTGATAGGACATAGCACACCATGTGAGATAAAAATCACTGCTAAGCAGCATGGTGCATATCACTCCAGGGAATTCCTGTGTTCAGGATCAGAGCAAGCTGTTATATAGCCACAGTCCCCATATTCCTTTTCCTGACTCACTGATGAGTTGTCACACCAGGTCAGGAAGGCATGGCTACAGCTAGCAGGTGACAGATGGAGCCTGCTGCTCCAGCCTTTCATTGCGCTGGGATTTCCTGCAAGCCGAAAGAATCTGAGCTGAACACCAGCTTGGGGCACTCAACACAGCTTTTGTAACACACCTCCCTTTCGGCTGCAGCACCGAAATCTTAAAGAAAGAGAGACCCTTCTCTTGGCAATAGGCTATAATTTTCCCTGAATTTGGTGCTGTTGAGAGGATATGTGAAATTATGCTCCCGCATACCTTTTCACTTCCACAAAAGCAACAGAAAATGGGAAATGTGTTTTGGAAATAGCAAAGAATTAATGTTAACAGCAAACTGTATTTTGCATGTCATGAGACCTCACTGATATAATCAAGCTGGTTTTACTCCATAGATGCCAGCTTTGGCCTGTAATAGGATGAACAGATCTCCTGTTAATGAAGTACATACAAGGTACTGCTGTGGTGTATGCACATCTTGCCGGAGCCCAAGGCAATTAATGTAACATGGTAATTACACCTTTGGGAGAGGTAAAGTTTTGAAGAATATGTAGTATGCAGGCTACAGTTAAATAGCTCAACAGGGCTGGAGAGACAGTTCAAATCCAGTCAAAATCAGCCCACACATTCACAGTGGCTACCGGATTCTGCTCTCATTTACACCGCTGGAAACCCCAAAGTTACCATCAGTGGCCTTTAGATTTATTCTGAATTTACACCTTTGGGAACATGGTTTGTTATTTTTGCAAATAAATGTAGGCAACGTGACTTAAGATGAGCATACGTAGGAACCACTAATGGATTGTAATCTCCCTTTTGGACCGGTGCAGACGTAATTCTGCAGTAGAAAAAGCCAGCTAGCATCTGCTCTGAGCAGCCAGGCGAGCCAAAAAACTCTTCTCAAAGCATCTCTTTGGGTGGGTAGGTAGAAATCAGTGGGTCTGCCCCAGTCCTACGAGGACAGCAGCCCACACATATCCATGGGGAAGACCAAACTCTCATTCCTAGTTCTGGTCAGAAGGAAGTGCCTTTTCCTCAGGCACGTTAAAACAGGCCTGTGTTGTTATAGCTAGGTGTTTAATGGGAGCCTTTTTTCCATTGTAAACTTCTCATGAACCATTGGGTAACAAGACCCTACATCAAGGGAAACGCGGCTGCCCCTTGGGCCTCTGCAAGAGGTGAGAAAGAAAACAGCACATGCTTCTGTGCAACAGAAAATCTTTATTGGAAAGATATCCAAAGGATCCAGACTTCCGTGCCTGTCTTCCCACAAAACCTACTGTATATGCTGACAGGACACAACGGGGAACAGCTGTGGCTCAGCAAGCCGAGGCAGGCAGCCCTTTGCCCTTCCCATTACACCCAGTCTGTCTTCCTGTCCCAACAGCGGGCCTTAGGTCATCACAGACCTGCTCGTAGGAGGCGACGGGAAGCCCAGACACCACCATGAGCAACGTCTGCAGATGTGGGCAGAGGCCCAAGCTCCAGGGAACTGAGTGTTTGGTGCCTGTGGGCACCTGGTGAGAAGGGGAAGAATGTACAGTGGCAGCAGACTGAATGGCACACGCAGGACAGCAAGGAAAGTTGGGAAGCATCTTCCAAGTAGAAGATCATGGCAGGTTAAACCTGGAAGGGAGGAAAGCTGGAGAGTGGTAGCGGGCTACCTGCCACCATCCTTGTAATATTTGGCTGTGGTGTGATGGTGGAGGATGGCATCTGAGTTAGCAGCACAATGAGAGAACAGAACAAACTCTTAACACAGCAAGACAGTTTGGGGAAGGGCTCATCTTCATCCTCTGGTCCTGGCAAGCCTTCATATGCAGTATTTCCAAAAGCAGGCTGGGAAAGGATACAAGAGAAGGATGTTAGCATCCAAGGGACTTTTTCCAGCTTCCCGCTCTAGCCCTGCAGTGGGTTTCAAAAGCCCCGTGTCTTGAGAGAGCTGGGGTGTGAAGCCAGCATTGTGGCTTCTGGGCACATCTCAATCACCAGCTTTGACTTCATATAACACTTTTAGAGGGTGTTTCTTTTAGCTGCTTAAAGTGTAAAGAAGGGGTCTAAAAGTTGTTTCCGTGTTGCTTGATTTACAAGGATTTGCTCCTCTTTTTGCTTTACTTCAGCAATATCAGGAATCAGCTTTTCCTTTCCTGTCTACTGGCCAGCAGCGTTGCTGCCTCAGAGATGCGTGCAGGGTTTTTCACCTGTGGCTGACTGGAAGAGCAGGATACTGACTTGGAGAGACAGGATCTGGTCCTTACAATTTTTTTTTTTAAAAACCCAGTCACTCTATCGTTCTGCCGCTAACTGTCACCCAAACAACACTCATCTCTGTGGGATCTTCTAAGAAGAACAGGTAGGGGAAGGATACACATTTTGGTGCTGGAAAAAACAGCTGTACCAGCAGCATTCCCTGTTCTTTGAATCCTGTGTGGGTCTCCTGTTGTCGAGTATGAGAAGAGATTTCTGCCCGATTTTTGAAAGCGGGATCTTGGGAGGAAGCTTCTACTGAATCAGCAGTGCTCATGCTGAGACACGAGCTCCTGCCAGACTGGAAGGACTTTAGATAAAGGCGAAGGTTCTCTGCTTTAATTTCTGGCAGGATGATTTAAACCTGGCAGAGGGAAGTTGTTTTATCTATGTTTGAACCTTTCAGACTGGTGGGGGCATGAATTAGATTAGCCAAATTAATGACAGCCTCCAGGCTTGCTTATAAATTGCAGATTGCCTAAGGATCACCTCAGCACTTAAGCAAGCCTCGCACAAAGGGATTTTCTCTTGGCTGTCTGGCAGGTTGTCAGCCTGCACATGCACAGAGCGTGTGGGGTAAGGGCAGAACGAGCTCTTTTGTTTTTAGGCGAGATCCGTCATCAGTGACTTCTGGTTTACAGCTGCCAGTGCTTTGTGGAGGAATCCACTGATAGCCAGCGTGAATGGCGTTGTCCATGCGCTTGTCAGGAGCAGCCTTGCAGGAGCACTGGTGCAATATGCCCCTGAGTTGCTGGATACAGGCTGGACAAAGCTTGGAGACCAACTGGGGGACCTAGCAGATCTTAGCTCCCTGCATTCTTGGTTGATTTCCACATCCTTTTTAGCTGCTTTTCAGCAGCACAAACAAGCTCTCCTTTTCAGTCTGTAGGAAGGCAGTGACCTTGGCAGCGGGGAATGCATGCACTCCACATGCCTCATTATGCCTGCAGGACTAGCTTTGTGCCCAGAGCGAAGTGAGGATTCCACTGCGGGGACGTGTTCCTACAGAACTCACCTCCTCCAGGACAGGCACTAGTTGCCCATATAGCCCCATGTTCCGCTGTGAACGGGGGGATGCAACGCTGACTGCCTCCAGTGGGGTCCTTGGTGAGCAGACCCGGTGGATCTGCCCTGACAGCGGGCAGGGCTGGGTACACAGTCCTCCTCACCAGCTGCTAAACCAGCCAGCCATTAATAAGAGAGGGTCAGGACTGCTAGAAAAGCTGCCAACCTGTTTTTTCAGCATATCTGGGGCATGTTTACTGTCCCTGTCTTTGTTGCACAAAGGAAGCCCTGGAGATGAGAGCTGGACAGGGTGGCTGCAGGGCTCTAACCCAAAACGTACCGCGTTTTTTGGGCTGGGATGCGGAGAGACTTTCCAAGGCGTAGGCCACCTCTGACCCTTCCTCATTTGAGAGCTGATCCTTCAATTTCTCCAGCTGTTTAAAAACAAACACAGCAGTAAACAAATGCCCCATCATGCAGGAGGTACAGGCAGCCTGGCTGCCAGCAGCACCACAAGGGACAGGATTTTCCGTGGAGCAGGATCATTCCAGGAGGATCTGCCGTGGAGCACATGCTCCTTCACTGAGCCACTTGTTTTGTGGCAGCACCACAGGGTGTAGGCACCCATTCCTCTTCCCCTCCACCCCAGGGTGCAAACCCCTGTGGAGAAGAGGCTGTGTAGAAGGATATTGCACTAGTAAGAGTCGAGTCAGTGCTGGGGCAGGAGGTCTCCAGGTATCCACCCACTGCAGCAGACAGCATCGCTTCTCCACTGCTCTGGGTTGTCCCTCCCCTTCCTTCCCCCCAGCCCTCGCTATCTTCCCTGGGTTATAATGCGGAAAGTCCACAGTATTTCTTCTCTATCTGTAGCTACTCTTTTCTAGTAGACTGGGAGCATCTGTGGCCATCATCTAGACTTCTGCTCTGGCAGCATTTCTGCCAGGAAGCCACAGCCTCAGCACTGGAGCAAGGGGCTAGGGTAGGAGCTGGCAGCCTTCCGTCTGGCATGCCGCATTGTGGATTTTCAGTTTGAAGTGAAAAGTGCCAAGTGGAACCCAGCAGGACCTTCAGGATCCACGCAAACAGCTGGACCTGGCTTGACAAAGGGGAAAAAAGGTTTCCACTGCCTGCGGGGTTTGGGGCACGGTGGGGCCCATATCAAGGTTGCTGCGCACCTTTCCCTGTTCCTGTGAACACGGTGTGGGATGGGGCTTCCTCTTGCTATCTGTGTCTGTGCACACTCCACACAGCACCGCAGGGCTCTGACCCCGGGCAGCGCTTCCCTTACTAGTGAAGAGCCCAAATGAAAATCAGTCTGGATGGAGTGTGCAGTGGCTATCTCTCTAACTTCAGCCCGTTATCAGATGCATCCAGCTGCTGCAACGCCTAGGAAGGCAGCAAGGCCTCCCCTTCTCCCTCTCTTTTCTTCCATGGAGATTTCCTTTGGCATCTCTTTTTTTCCTGTCTTGGCCTTTGCTAGCCTTTCACTGGTGGCAGAGGCAAGAGCTGCCTCAGCCTTTATTGCACTGGTCTATAGCCTTACTTGCTTCTTATCTTTTCCAGCTTGCACAACTATTTAGCCCAAGTTCTGCTTTTCCCTTTGTGTGATACACGCTTACATTATAGCTGCAGAGTGAAGAGCAGCAGGATGTAAAGACAGAAGAATAGGGCATAAAGACAACATGCACAGTTGTTTAGCTATTCATGCAACAGTATGTGTATATGTGTTTCTGCATTTGCTCCTCTCACCTGTTCAAGCTCTTCAAACTTCTTTGCCAGCTCCCAGTCTGCAAGAAGGGAGAGAGTAACATCAGCGTCTGCATTGCTTCCCAAGGTTCAAATCCAAAACAGTTTCTTCATTTAAGCTCTTCAGTTGTTGACAAAAAAAGACCTAGGTACCATTTATTTCCTGATGGTGATCTCCAAATCTATGGTAGCAGAAACAGTGGCAGAATAGTGTGCTTTTTCTACTGAATTCTATGGGACTTTATCCTAATTCTCCATTACAAGGGAGGCTTCTTCATCATTCCCCAGGCTCTAGGGGAGTTGGCCCAACAAGGTCATATACTGTGTGATACCAGCTCAGGTGAACCTCTCTGCTGCTTTTTGATTTTTATCTTGGTAACAGCAAATCCCTAATGCTGGCTTTTCTGTCACTGGCCTTTTATATCATAGAAACATAGAACCACAGGGTTGGAAGGGACCTCTGGAGATCATCTGCTCCAACCCCCCTGCCAGAGCAGGGTCACCCAGAGCAGGTCACACAGGAACGCGTCCAGGCGGGTTTGGAACATCTCCAGAGACGGAGACTCCAGCACCTCTCTGGGCAGCCTGTTCCAGCGCTCTGCCACCCTCAAAGTAAACAAGTTCCTTCTCATGTTTAGGTGGAACTTCCTATGCTCAAGTTTGTGCCCATTCCCTCTTGTCCTGTCGCTGGGCACCACCGAAAAGAGCCTGGCCCCATCCTCCTGACACCCACCCTTTAAGTATTTATAAGCGCTGATAAGATCCCTCCTCAGTCATCTTTTTTCCAGACTGAAGAGACCCAAATCCCTCAGCCTTTCTTCATAAGAGAGGTGTTCCAGTCCCCTAATCATCTTGGTAGCCCTTTGCTGCACCCTCTCCAGCAGTTCCCTGTCCCTCTTGAACCGGGGAGCCCAGAACTCCCATTTATATGAACTCCCATTGCTTCCTTTAAGACTTGTTTATCCTCACGTCACCCACACAGTCAGAAGTCAGAAGACACAGATTTAGCCTAGCATAACTTATTGCTTTATAAGTAAGCAAACATCAGGGTTGGCAGAGTGGAACAACAGGAAAAGTAACATAGCAGTGAGTGCACCGACTCCACACTTCTAAATGTTAGGGGAGCACGGGGGCCTGGGGACCAGCTTCATAGATCAGACTTAGAGATCTCAAGGTGGAGCAGTACTATACTAGATGATTGTCAAAAAACTGTGCAGATGGATGAACAAAGTGCCCTGAGATATCCCATCCAGGACAAGGGGAGAGTTAGGTGCCTGTGAATGGGATCTAAAACCTCTGGCTGAATTGGACTAGCAATAGGGAAGGCTGCAGGAAGGGATGGGGGGATTTCAGTCTCACTCCTCTTGAGGACTGGGGGACCTTATTCCAGATTCAAATTGATGTCAAAAACAGGTATTATTTTTTTTAATAAGATAGATGAAACAATGGAAAGCACCGTGGCAAAATGAGCTCAGTCAAAACTGAGTGACTGGACTACAGCAGTTCTCCTGGGAGGGGAACGCAAAGTGATCAGCTGGCTTTAAGTGCCAGTTTGAGAAAAAAATGCACTAAAATAAGTAGAAGAGCCAGAAAAGAGCTAAAGAATGTCTCTGCTGGGCCCCACAAGAAAGCCAAAAAACAGCCCTGGAGCTGCCTCCTTTGTCTGCTCTTAACGTGGCAGCAGGCGTTGGTCTGCATCTCCGAGGGGATTTAGGATATAATTCCCCTTGATTTCAGATAAGATTTCAGGTAAGATAGGTTTCAGATAAGACCGCAGCACACTGACACATTGCCAGACTTGGGCTTTTTTTTTTTTTAATGTTTGAAACTGAGCAGGAGGGTGCCAAGAAAGAGCTGCCTCTGTCTCAGTTGAAAAATCCTGAGTATTTTCTGACAGATATTAATCCAAAAGAAAAAGTAGCAGTTCCTAAACAAATCTATTGCATCAGGGCTCGGTTTGAGAGACAGGACGGGGACGAGGATGGGCTGGGAGTCAGGAGGTGGGGGCTCTGTTCCTGGCACTGCCAGCAATGACCTCAGGCAGATTCCTTTTAAGCATGTCTTTACATATCCGTAAGACAGAGGCAGCCAGGCCTGCGTATCTGCAAGTGAAAAGTGCTGCTTAAGAGATTATTATTATTATTATTATTATTATTATTATTATTATTATTATTATTATTATTATTATTATTATTATTCTACACATTTTTACCTCTTTCAGAGTTTCAAGTGCCGATTTTGGCTCAGCTTTCCACAAACCATAAGCTTGGCCAATGACTGCTATGAATAGGAAATGATCAGCGGTCAAAATTTGGAACAGATTATCTCAGGCAGGGGGAAGGAAGTTAATTTATGGATGAAGCCTTGAGAAACTGCCTGCTGTAAATCCTCTGTCTGTGCTCTGCTCAGAGATTCATTATATTCAATTGTCTGGCATAAAATGCAGCCTTTCCTCTAGGAGTAATAAGTGCAATAATCCATAAACCAATCATAAAAATGTTATTTTTTGAATGCATCCTCTTTGCAAGAAGAATGCCTTTGTTAGTATAAGGACTTGATTTATTTGTGTTTGTTTATTTGTCCCAGGATTGTCTAACCACTGCCTCACTGCATTAACAAGGGGCTGGAGAAGAGCACTGAGTGATTTTGATGAATGGATTTTCATAATAAAATTTTTGCCGAGCCCTATTCTCGACTGTTTTCACAGGAAAGAGCAGCTTCCCGCTCTGAGACCACCACATATGGTCCAAACCCTCCCCAGGCTGTGGTGGCCGTGGGAATAGCTGACCCCTGTAATCCACATGGTGCTTGTGATGGCTGTGCGTAGTGTCATGGAAAGCCCAAATTTCTCTTCAGCGGGTCTGAGTTTAGCCACGTGTGAGTGGCTTTAAATTTGGTGTCTGTTCACAGAGCACAGACAGGAAAAGCCTCCTCCTCTTGGCTGTGTGGGAAAAGCCCGTTGTCTCAACTTCTTCCAGCAGTAGCGGAGGCTCTGGCTCAGACAGGAGCTGCCACCACCCTTGTCCCAACTTACACCTGACCCCAAGGGATCTCAGCCATACGATCTCTGCAAAATCTTGATGCCGCCGCACTGCCCTGTGTGCTCACAAGATGCTGCTGGTTTTACCAGCAAGACACTGAGCTGTGTCTCAAAGGCGCGTGGGGCTGTACCGGGTGTGGGTGGAGAGGTGACTCCCAAGGCTGACCCATGCCCCAGGCATAGCATAAAACGTCTCAGGGGTAGCAGAGGCACAGGGACCCAGCAGCATCTCTTCTTGCTATTCTGTGCACAAACATGCTCCCTTCCCAGCTCGGTTCCCTTCCCAGTTCAGTGCTGAGTGTCTGAGGATCTAAGGTACATGGTTTTGGGCAGTTTTACGTGGCATTGTAACGGCAGGTCCAGGATCCTCGTGATGGAGAACATCTGACATTAATCATGTGTAGGCACCATGCTGGATGCTTCCACTTTCTGAGCAGCTGGTATTTCTGAGGAACCTGAGGAGCGGGTTCCTTGCATTCATGCAAACACAGATTCAAGAAGCTGAAATCTCCCATCCCCTTCTCTTACCAATATTTTCCGGTCTCCGCCATGCGAGTTTCTTATTAAGAAGCAGAGTCAGCAGTGTGTCCTCATGATTTGTGTCTTCTCTCTCCGGAAGCACTCGGTTCTCTGCAGCACATAAAACACACCTTTCTCAATCTCCAATGAAAAAAAAAGGGTGCACCCTCCAGCCCCCAGCATTAAAACAATAATGAAGAAGGCGAAGAAGTGGAAGGGAAAAGTCTCCTGTCAGCCCTTTGTCAGGGTGGAAGGAGTCTGGGGGAAGAGGAAGATGTGTGAGAACAGAATGAAATGTCCAGGCAGTGAGGGCTGCGCAGTGAAAGGCTGCAGGATGGGGCAGCCATCCCTGCCAGCTCTGGGCTGCTGGCCAGTCTCACTGCAGCCTCATCAACATGGCTGGCTGCAGAGAGACGGAGACATCACCTTGATTTAGAGAGTCCTGACTTCTTCTGCAAGGCAGATGTAGCTGATGCCTCTGCAAAGCCAGACAGCGACCCACAAGATCCTCTTCTCAAAACCGCAAATGTTCCCCCGACTCAGACCATCCACCTTCCCGGGGCCAACAGAGGTGGGAACTCGCTCCTCATGAGGGCTGATGCGTGGGTACCACAGCTGAAAAGCCCTACAGCCCCACAGTCTATTCTCGCACTTACTCAGCCTTGGGGCTGCTATATCTGATTGCCAGTGGTATTAAAGGATTCTTCCTGAACAGAGCCAAAGTGTGGAGGAGTTTAAAGCGAGCATCTTTATCCCCAAGGAAGCCTCTTACAGTAGCTGTAGGCCACGCAGAATTTTTCTGTTTTCCAGGAAAAACCTCCCCAAGCTGCTGTCCTAAAGCAATTTGGACCTCTCTATGAGGCCCCTTTAGGGAGCTTTCTCAGTGGTTTTGCTTTAGTGGTTGTGGCTATGCCCTCAAATGAATGGTTGTGAAGGTCAAGGGTTCAGCAGAAACCAACGGACACAGGGGATGGGACTAATCAGAGCTCCGAAGGCTCTGAGACCCACCCAGCTCTGCTGAACAGATTTCCAGAATTATCTGAAACTTGAGTATTGCATTCAATTTTGAGAATGACAGAATGGGAGCCACACTTTACAGAGAGAACGACCATTCCCCAAAATCTTTGGTCTGAACACTCCTACGCTACAAAGCCCTAGAAGATGCCAACGGAATCCATGGAAAAAACGAGGAAATTATGCAGAAAGGCTTATTTTGTCTTCTTCCAGGATCTTTAGGGCTTCCTCTCACTCCCTTCAAGGAGGTGAAAAAGGAGAAAATGGTCTCGTATAGCCATCAGCCCTACATAGCTGTGACGGGATGGATGCAATTATTTTTGGTACACTTGAGACAAAACATTGTACCAGATGAGTTTTAAGGATGCTCAAGAGTATGCGGGAATCAGCTCCGTTAGCTAAAGTCACATAATCAGCTCCGTTAGCTGAAGTCACATAAATGTGCAGAAGCGGAGGGGCTCTGGCCAAAGTGATGCTCCAAGAATTTGCCCAGCCTCAACCCTGCCTCACGCTGCGGCTGAAGCCGCTGATCCTGATTGCGATCTCTGGAAATAAACCTGAGGGAATTAGCAGAGCTACACACTATGTAAAACTTGCAGTTAGCGTGGAGTGCTGTAAACCTCATTCCTAAGTCTGGAAGACAGTTATGATTTTAAAATAGCTACTTTTAGTCATTTGGGGGATTTGCTACAGAAAAAAAAAAACACCCCATAAACACTCTAGTAAAAACTAAACAGAAGCAGTATTTAGATAGAGTGGCCTCTGGAATGTTTTGGTTGTCATTATGAAAATAAATAGGTGATATAACGGGAAAAATCATTTGAAAAGCAATGTTATTTTCAAGCCTATATTTAGCTGCTCCTTTTTTTTTTTGTACTGCCAAGTCTCTTTAAGAAAGAAGATTAATGATTGACATTTCCCTGCAGAATAAGTTCAAGCTAAGATTAATTTAAATTATGGGAGAAGAACATATAAAAAGAAGTTTTGTGAATAAAAAAAGTTCAGCAGCACCCTACTACTGACATTTATGAGCTGTCAAATCTCATATGGTGCATACTGGAATTGCTACTCTCTGATATTGTAATGTTTTTCCTTGGAAATTTTCTTTTGGGAAAGAAAGAGCTACCCTTACCAGATTTCACCAGATCTGATATTTTTACTGATTAGCAGAATGTGTCATACGACCAGCTGCAGACCAGAAGGACAGCTTTAGCTCATGCTAATATGAACCAGTCTCTGGGTAGTACCCAAGTTAATGGATTGTTTAGTATAGCTCATTTTCTTTTCTTTTATGGATAAGCAAGTGTTGCACGGCCATGACAAGCAGCAAAGCAAAGCAAAAAGATAACCACCTACCTGTGTCATCTAGTCTGTATTCCAGCTTACCTTGTAGTAAAAAAGGCTCCCCATGTGTAGATGGGAGATACGCAGTCATGGTCAAGATGGTTAGCACTCCAAGGGACAGCTGGACAGACCACATCTTCTCCATGTTCCCACCACCCAAAAGCATTCTTCCTTCAGGCACAGTGGAGGACTTCAATGCAACCCAGTGCCAGATGAGCTCACTTTTAAGAGGCAGTGGATGTGCCGTGATTGCAAATGGCCTTTGGAGGAGGGGAGAAAAATATCTCTTGAGATATAATTCAACCTGTCAATATGATTCACTCCTTTGGGAGTGGACAGAACAACCCAGTAACAGACGTCAGATGGAACCTGTTCAATATATCTCATATCAGACTGATTTAATGAATTCTGATGTTCCCACAGGCACGCACAATCCATGCACACGGATATACGTTCCATACCTACATACATTAAAAATATTTTTTTGGGGGCTACTGCTTTAACAGAGTTCAGACATGAGGACTCCCACATTAGCGAGGAAGATTTGTCTAACGTACCAGTTGCTGTATGTCACCAGTTTGGACAGAATCAGGTTAATGGGTTTTTGTAATATATCATCTCACTTCCTAGTGCCTATATTAATTAATGTGAGACATAATGAGTGCTGAAGTGGTGGGAAACAGAGGGGGAGAGCTCTTTTCATTTAACTGATTGGAGGATGTTGAGTGAGTCTCGCTCACCGTGACTTATGGCTTTGTCAACGGAAAAGGCATCACACCCTATTTTGGGATTGTGTCTGAGAGGGGGAGTGAACATTTGGCAGCAGATATGGAATACATCAAGGATGGGCAACAGTCTTCATTTTTTCTGGGGGAAAAAAAAGAAGTGGAAGGTCAGATGCTGGCTCTGGCTGCACAGACATATTTTATTAGTTTAGAGCAAATTATTGAGGCACACTGCATGTATTCCATGCCTTCTCAGGTCACAACCACTTCTTGGTTTGGCTTCTATTTGTTGTCTGTCCATCACTATTGATCAGGGACCTGCTGCTAGTTTTCTATTACAACCTTACCAAGAAAAATGTTGTAACAGTAACAGCGCTAAACTTTGTTCTTCACTTCTGCTTCTTCTGCAGAACTGAATCATCTGTACCACACTTTGGCCAAGCTCTGACTTGTACATACACTGCTAGTGACTCACTTCGTGTGCTTTTTTGACACCACATCATGCCTGATTACCCAACATAGCTTAATCTGATGATACCTGCACTTCATCTTAACTAAAAGACGATATAATTTCCATGTTTGGGCTTTTGGCTTCCAGTCCCCAGCTCTCCCTACAACTTGCTGTGCACCTTGGATAGCTAAAGAATGACTAGCCTTTTAATATCCCTTTTAATATTTACTTTGTACTGAAAAATGGAGGGGTGGAGGCTCGGATTTTTTTCAGGAAGTGGCTACGAAAATGAATGCGTTTCTTCCATTAAGGAATACTTCTCTACTGAGGAAATATTCCAGAATTTTCCCTGCCGATATAATATGTAAAACTAAATCAAACTTGTCTTTTCTCTCAGTCTTGTGAACCGGTGATTAGCCATCTGAAGTACTCCCCTTTCCTTCTTCACAAAGTTCTGTTTGGACTGAAGGGCACCTGTGTCCTTGTTCTGTTTTACCTCAAACCAGGACAGTCCTACTGGGAACACTTTTCCAGCTGCCTCTGTCTCCCTAAGCTGCCTGTTTCAAACTGGTTGGTAGTGAGCACCCCCCATGAAGCAGAGACCATAACTTGGTGAGCAGCACCTTGCACCGAGTCCAGGGTGGACAATAGTAGCTCTGACTCAAAACCATACTCTTAAGGGAAGGTCAGGTCCATTTTTACTTGGTATTAAACGGCTTTCCAGGTTCCTACCAGTTTGTCTTGAGATCTGTTGTGAAATTGGCTTTGCGTTGGTATAGAAGCTGGGTTTTCCCATCTCCTCTAAGTTTATGCATAATCCACAGATCTCTGAGTGGTTTTTCCTACTCTTTCATATAAGGCATAATAGGCTATTAGCAGGCTCTTTCGGGAAGATGAGCTATTCCCTGAGATTTCCTCTTTCACTGCAGAGAAACTTTCGTTTTGGGTCACTGCAACTGTTCAGGCCCCAAAGCAACTCGTGTAGACTGTGCTAGTGAGGGCCCAGGTGAAGGTGAGGGACTGCCATTCTGCATTTACATACTAGAAGGGAGATTACTGGATGCTGTGAGAGGGTGGATGCGCTCAGCGGGTGGGTGGATAGATTCCTGCCAGACGCTAGTGGACTGTTTGCATTTGTTGCAGTTATGAGATGGTTGATTTGCAGTAGCAGGCTTCTGTGAGGCTCCGACCTGGAAAATTCCTTTGCTTTTAGCCCATTTGTCCAAGTGCTGGAAATACTATTACATTTTCTCATTCTTATGTACTTTATTCTCCATAGAAAAACAACATAGTCCCCATATTCTTCATATTACTTCACTCAGTGATAATGTCTTCTACATCACCCACTGAGCACTTGTGTCTAGAGCTCAAAGATAGTGAGAACGTGTAGATCTCACATAGAGCTCCATTTCTACCTCCCATGGTCCTAGTCTGTCTAAGCCTCTTCATGTAGAAGTTTCTCTTTTCATAGAGCTATGCAGACTTCAGATAATCAAACACAATCGAACTGGAAATCTGACAAGGGTGGAAAAAGACAACCAGCCCAGAGGGCAGGAATGGAAAAGACTTGACCCAAGCAGCTGGCATGCCGCTAATCTCAGCTGCACCAGCTCTGAGTGTGAGAGACATTACACGTGAGGCCCCTGAGGGTGTTAACAGTCCAGAGCAGCCTCAGCTGGGGCCTCCACCCACCCTCTCTGCCCATAGGCCAAGGAGTCCCATTTAAGCTCAGCCCTGGGCCACCTCTGTTTCTGCCTGAGGTAGGTTGGAGGGATGCTGGTGTACAGCTCAGCTCTGTTTTTGCCTGGCCATGGCCCCCACTGATCTGGACCCAGACCTACAAGTTGACCTCCTGGCTTGACCTCAGACATGTCCCATCAGTGTCGACCTGTCTGGTGTTCACTGGACTATGTTTGACCCTGGTTGCTATCATCAGGCCTAATGCTGACTAGTGGATTGATTTCCAGCTTGACCCTGGATCGACTTCATCGTCGTGGGCTTCCTTAATCGTTGGGACTCTTGGACACTGGGACACTAAACCTGGCTGCTGTTTCTGGGTCTGCCCTGCTTGCACTTCTTGGGATGGGTCCCTGTCCTGCTGGCAGCATCACTGCATTTGGTTCCCTGTTCCCTAGGGAGCTGCTGGCCCTTGCTGCTCTTGGACATCATCTTCCTCAAAATATTCAGCTTTCTGTGCGTTGACTCCCTCTGCCAAGCAGACTACTAACTCTTGGAGCAGAAAAGGCTTTTGGGTATGTTATATAAAATCCTGATTTCTCTGAAGTCACTTTGGGCTTTGTTGTTAGCTCTAATGAAGCTAGGACTGCCTCTAGAAGAGATGTAGTCCCCAAATAACATAACCTTAGTTTAAGCCCAAAGCAGTAACCATTACCGTTTCAGAGTAAGCCTCAGACAAGGGGCATTCAGTGTGGCTTTTGAGTGACTTGTAAGATGCAGGAGGCAGTGCTAAGCTGCTGAAAGCAGAACATGAAAGGGCTACTTTCCAGAGCCAGTTTGGAGTGGCAGGTTTCCAGACCACTTTGTATGCTGTACATTTGGGGTTTGGAGAGAGGGAGGATATTTTTTCTTTTCCAGAGCTTCCTGAGAACACACGAAAACATCACATGCATCATGTATTTCAGGTGAGCCTCAACAGTATCCACAGGCTTTGCTGTGGTCTTATGGTCTCCATTTAACCAGAGCTGCTTGGTCCCAAAGCAAACAACCTGCTGTGAGAGGACCTGTCAGGGGAGAGCCTTTGCTTAAGGGTGGGAGAAGAGGCACATGAACTGAGCTGCAACCTCTGCACCAAGGATGGGACTTGGCTGTGACCAGGTAGTCTAAGAGGGCAGATACAGGATTTTATATTGTGTGGAACATAGGGGGAGACTTGCGTCTCACTGTTTTCTTGCCTAGAGTATTTGTACAAATAAGATAAGGATGGGACATGATAACAAATTTGGCAGTGAGGAGGGGACATGCTTTGTAGAAGGAGGAAAGGCAGAGTAGGGGCCTAATAGCCCTAACAAAGTGGGGAGTTGTTGAGCTTTTAGCATGCAAGAAAGGGGATATATATGGTGTCAGAAAGGCACTTATCTTGCTCCCCCATCCTGGGCAGTGACTTGCAGTGCACTCCCCCACCCCACTATGTGTCTCTATCCCCTCTGTCAATCATGTGTCCAACAAACTGTTTCCCCCTTTGGCAGCCAAGTCCCTTCTCTCTTCCACAGTACTTGTCTTTCTTGTCTGTATCACCATTGTAGACCTGATGCCATTTGTCTCTTCTGTCTGCATTCCTTTTGCATCTATCTGCTCTTCTGTCTCTCCAACTGTGCTTTTCTGTTAGTGATCAAAGTAGCAGATACTGAAAACCACCCTGTTGTCTTCAGCCTTCATCCCTTACACATTTAATATCTGATTTCTCCTCTGCTGGTGTCACTCATACCCTGGGGTGAACTTGAAAACAAAACCCACTGGTCCTGTTACTTAAAGTACCTCTGGAAGGCACTCAGATACTCTGATGTGTGGTGCAAACTCCCTGACAGAGCAGCTTGGCTGCAGAAAGGAATTAAAATAATGTGCACATAAGCCAGGAGAGCAGCCCCCCTCACAGCTCCCTGAAAGGAGGGAGTGCATAATGCGGAGGGAGATGTAGTTATAAAATGAGATTCTCTGTTCCTTAGGGGACTGTTAAAACCAGTCAATATTTATTAAGCTTTTAGTCTGACTCATGCAATTTGTTCCCCCTTCTACGTGCTTGTCTTTTGGACTCAGCTGTTGCTTGGTCTGTTACTGCCATAAAATTGGATGCTATGGTTTAACTGTATCCTTGCTTAGTGAAAGAAAAGGGAAAAGTCCAAGCGTGTAAAGCAGCTTAAGTTGCCACCTCACTGCAAGCAATCAAGGGAGCCCACAGAAGCATCACCAGTTCCCATCAGATGGGCATTGTGCTAAAGAGAAGCAGTTACTCGTGGTTAAGGCAGTGAAGGGTAAGAAAGAGGTGCAGCTGGGCTGCCTGCCTGGCTTTCACATCTGCTCTGGCGGCTGTCGGGAAACCACTCAACTTCTTGGAGAACAAGCCAGCTCCAAAGTATCCTGGAGTGAGGGGCTGAAAGAGTAATTCAGGAATGTGAAACCATGCAATGTGGGAGGAGGCAGTCCATGGAGAGAAAGGAGGGACCAGAGGCAATTATTGTACCATTCTCACCTCTGCCTTTTAATCTTGAGCTGGAGCACCTGCTCCGGACTCGGTCTCCCATTCCTGCTGACTGGGGTTACTTGGCTGAGGTTCCTGGTGAGGACATGAAGGCACTACAGAAACCTTTTCTGCGTTGACACATGCTGTGACCTGCTGGACTCAAAGTAACTTCCAGTGATGCTCCTGAATGGTAAACATTGGTGTAGGGACTAATCTGACCCCTGTGCAAGGACAGTGTCCTGAAGAGGCATGATCTGGAATGACCTGTTTATACCATCGGATTCACCCTGAGCTTGATCCCCCTCTGTTCTGACTCACCTTCTGCAAGCCCTGAGCCTGTGCACTTGGCAGGGACACCGAGTGCTGAGTAAGTGATGCTGTGAGGTGTCTTTGCAAGAGTAATGTCACTCATACAGAAGCTAGTCCCCCAGTAAAGGCAGTGAAAGTATGAAAGCTGAGAGTCCTTTGAAGCAGCAGTCTGTCTGGTTTTCTGGAGGTCCTTTGCCCTCTCCATCATTTACAGGACATTAGAGAACAGCCGCTTCTGGAAATGGTAACTGAGGTAACAAAACAGTACATGGCCAACAAGAGGTGAATTCTGGAGCTGGGACTTCTCTTCCCTAAATGTGGTTACAAGCCGATAACCCCATCAATAGTTTCAGATTTTAGCTCATTCTTTCTGGAGAGTGGATATCAGTGGTCATCAACACTTATCCTGTGAGCACACAAAGCCAGGAGGACCCAAAGTGGTGGTCTGGCATGTGGCTTTTGGTGGAGCTTGCGGCTATCTAGATGGAGAGAAAAGGTGAGGAAAACCAAGGATGAGATGTGTTATCTCTACTGAGTAGCAGCAGGCTGTGCTAGGCTACCTGAGCATGTCCTCAGTGAGCTGATGCATCTTCACAGCAGGGTGGAGACCCAAGCTTGGCTACCGAAAAACCATGTTAGTGTGGCACTTGGATGGGTTAATTAGCCTGGCTTCTGGGTGAAATTGCCAAGGTAGCTGTGCTGGTTCTCGGTAGCTTCTGTAGAACTAGCACATCTCCACAGGGCACTGCCTGCCTGCATGGAGTTGTGTCTTCAGAAAGCCTGAGTTCCTCAGCACTTCCAAGGCCACTCAGTGAAGCACTGTGTCCTCTAGGCCATGCTGCAGCCACCATTTGCTGGGTGCTGTACAGGCTGATGTGGACTTGGCCCCTCCCAGTGTGACCACAGAGGAATTAGCTGCCTCTTGATTTTTCTTGTTGCAGGTGTTGGGCTGAAGATGCTCAATGCTATCTGCATCAAGGACCTCTGCAAGGATCCTTTGGCATGGTCAGCAGCCATTGTATGGGAATGAGTTTGAGCACCCATCTGTCTCTGAATGTTTCCCCTGAATTTTGCACACCTTCTACTTCAGTTAGCCACTCTCAGTAAGAATGTAGCTTGTACACATACTACTTTTGGTAACGTGGCTGTATAGACAGGGCTGGGTGATTTCCTGTTAAAAATGCTGGTTGGGGCACTTTTAAGGCTGTGTAGGTCAACCCTGCCTGCTTTCATCCTGTTGTTCCCCTTTTTCCTTCTTCCTCCTCTCAGTTCTCATCATCTGGCCTCTGGGTTTACTGCAAAATGTTATCAATTTTACTGAAAACTCTCACTACTGGTCCCCCAAAAGAGGACTTAGAGGGTACACAGATCTCTTTTGTTTTGAGGAAACTTGCACAGATGAGCATAATCCTTGCATTTCTGGAGAGCCTGTTGTCTTACCTAGCTTTTCATTTGCACCCAGGGCTGCTGAGACTCTGATACTTGTGAAAAATAGTGTTTTGTTGAGTGAACACCGATGCTTTGTGGATGTAAACTTGCATATACAAAATCATGACTAGAAATGAGGCATCCAATGGGAGACTGTAGGATATATCCATCCTTCAGCTTTTGGTCTGCTTGCCACCCTGAAGCTTGATAAACAAGGCTGGCAGAAGTGATAACACAGGATTATTTTTTTTATTTTATTTTTTTTTAACCAGAAAAGGATGGGCAGGTAGAAATCAAAAGATGTGCGTTTAGGTAGATTGAGTAATTTTTTCAGAGTGGAATGTGGCAAACTCGCTGCTAGGTGAGAATTGCACTGACTTCAGCCCCCACCCAACTGCCTCTAACAACATCAATATGTTGAAATTTCACCCAGGCAATAGCGACTGTGAATAGCTGAGAACCAACCAAGACAATTCACCACTATCTGCCACTTTTATTAGGCTTCTTATGCCTCCATTGCGCAGGCTTGCAGGCAGCCCTGTGGAGCACTAAGTGAATAACAAATATCTGTTTTGGGGGTTTCTGTTCTTCTGACCTGTAAGAGTAAAGGAGAGATGCACAGCAGATGAGGGAAGAGGAAAGTGGCAAATTTATAGTATTACTTCTCACTTTTCGTAGTAAAGGAGATATTTGGAAGGCCTTTGCTCTCTTTTGCTGATGTGAAACTTAACACTCTTTCACTTGGGGGTAAAAAAAACACCAAAACTACAATCTTTGCAAATGTGTATGTAAAACTGGGGGTAGAGATGCAGAGCTAACTTGCACCTTGCAGTTTACAGGGTAGCCCTTACAAACATCTGTTCTGTGCATGTAACTGAGCTGCGAGCAGCATCATACCTGACTTCAAATTGCATGGGTTCCTCCTCCAACTTGAAAGTCAACAAAAGCCCTTGTTCCGTAAATGCACAGCTCGTGATTTTCCTAGTGCCTCTCGTTATGTTACATGTAAGCACAAGTTTAGTTTCCTCTTTGTTCATTCTTTGCAATCACCCCATTCATTACTCCTGTGTGCTTTAAAATACCTTAATCCTTGCAGGCTCCCGCTCTCCTTCTCCTTCAGGGAGCCTGAATTCCCACAGGCACCATTCAGCTACCTACGGAAATTGCACACCTGCTTCTTGGTGCTCCTTGCCAATGCTGTAATGTTTGCTTCCTCTCATCGGCCCCTTTTGGCACAGGACTTCAAACCTCTCTTAAAGTGCAACTTAGCTTAGAAATGCAGGGGGGTGAATGACTGAACTGAGTCAAAGAGGAGAAAAACAAAAGCACGTGCGTGTCCCCATCTCAGGTAAGAAGGAAGGTCAGTGCCTGCCATGAGTCATCACTGACCCACAGGTTTTGGACATGCGTTTGTGAAGCACCTGATATCATGAGACACCTAGAACCACTTTTTCTGTCCCTTTGCATTGACCATTAACCGATGTGCACATTCCTGCCTGTAGGACCGTTATCCTCTGTGTCTATTCCCACAGGAGCCTCACCAGTTGGAAGTTAGCCTTGCCATCATTAAGGAAACTTTAACAAAGATTGTACTGTTGAGAGTGAACATCTTGATGAGGCCTAATTTATTTCACAGTTGTTGTTACCCTGTTGACCTAAAATGACAGCAAGACACTTGGAGAAGTGCCCAGTTCATTTAAGAAGAAAGCACAAAATTGTCTCTCCCTGTCTGCAGGAAGAGTTTAGCAACATAAGGCACTCCTAGCTCCTGTCCCAGTGCTCTGCCTGGCAGCTCCTGTCCTAAAAGCTCTCTGTGGCTTTTTTTTGAGCGCCAGTCCAGATTGTATTGCTTTTATCTATTTTTAACAGTTCCAGCCTTTGCTTTGCACATCCCCCCGGGAATGTTTTCAGTGCTGTGAGCGGTGGGAAAGTGGTGTGTGGTGCACCAGGGTGACAAACTGGGTATACCCCAGGAGTGACATGTCTTGGGGCAGGATTAGATGGAAGGAAAGTGCCCGGTCCTGGGTCTCCATGAGCTTTAAGACTTGTCTGGTGGCGCAGTCCCAGCTACAGTCCCATTTCTGAGCCTTTGACCACAGCTGTCTGTTGGAGCACGCTCCTCCCCGATCATGGTGTGCCTGGTACTCCGTGGTCTGCCGTGGCACAGAGCCAAACAAGGCACACAGTGAGAGGACAAAGGGCCAACACAGTTTGCAGCAAGAGCAAGTCCACCTGGATAGAAGGAGAGAAATCACAAGGAGCCAAGAATGGAACGGGAGCTCAGATATGGTATGATCTCCAGCCTTGGAGATCTTCAAAACTCACCTGGGCAAGCCACTGAGCAACCTCATCAGTTTTTGAAGCCGGTCCTGATTTGAGCACGGGCTTGGACTAGAGCCCTGCAAATTCCCTCCTGAGTGAAGTTACTCTGTGAGAGAAGAGTTAAAGGTGCGTGCTGTGCACTTCAGCTCAAATTCTGCATCAGCTTCCCAGTTGCTTTTGTCCAGAGAAATGAGATGGGCTTGTCTTCCAACAAGATGCTCCTGTGAGATTAAGTACCTGCTTTTATAAAAGATTGCGGTGTCGTTATCTTCAATGAAAGAAAGTGGTTAATATTCCCAGCTTTATTTGGATTCACCTACCCACTGCAACATACACCATTTGTCAAGCTAGATCCTGTACAATTTTCACAGGAAAAGCCGATGTTGGTCTAGCAGAACAGACAAACACATTCTGCTTCTAGGCAAAAGGCATGGCTTTTAGACATAAGTGAGAGTCAGGAGGGTGACTTGAGATCCACCACAATGAGGATCCCTTTGGGAGTATAAGATGTGATGATGCTGCAGTGCTAGCATTACATCAGTAACTCGTTCCCTGGATCCTGTTTATTTCCCTCTCATCCTCTGTCCCCCTGTGGTCTCTTTTGTGTTTTTTTTTAGTTGCCTTTGAAACCTATAATCTTCAATGCCATCTTCCAATTTCAGAGATTTCATCTGAATACATCTCTCAAAATCAAGCTAAGATGAGGGGGAAGTCCAGTATCAAGAATCCAAAGAAAACACTTTGTTGTGTAGGACTTTGCCTTAGGGAACAGTGTTGACAAATGCTGGTCACTGTTTTTGCTCGTGTTACTCCTCCCAGGAACCTCTTCCAGCCTTTCTATGCTCTGACAGCTAGAGATGTTCCCCTCATTTCCAGCACCAAGAAAATGATGTCACTTGCGCTGTCTGCCTGAAGTTTCTCAGGTCCTAGCAGAGCTCACCATCCAACTGCTATCACTGAGCTTCAGCAGATCATAGAATGGTTTAGGTTGGAAGAGACCTTAAAGATTATCTAGTTCCAACCCCCTGCCATGGGCAGGGACACCTCCCTCTAGACCAGGCTGCTCAAAGCCCCATCCAGCCTGGCCTTGAACACTTCCAGGAATGGGGCAGTCACAGCTTCCCTGGGCAACCTGTTCCAGTGCCTCACCACCCACACAGTAAGGAATTTCTTCCTAATATCTAATCTAAATCTTCCCTCTTTCAGTTCGAAACCATTCCCCCTCATCCTATTGCTCCACTCCCTGATAAAGAGTCCCTCCCCATCCTTCTTGTAGGCCCCCTTTAGGTACTGGAAGGGGCTATAAAGTCTCCCTGGAGCCTTCTCTTCTCCAGGCTGAACAACCCCAACTCTCTCAGCCTGTCCTCATAGCAGAGGTGCTTCTGATCATCTTTGTGGCCCTTGCAAGAACAAATATATTCACATGATTAAGGGAGCCACAAGAAGCCACCTAATTTGGGTAGTAGAAACTTGAACCCAGGAACTAGTCTGCTGTGACTCTGAGCATCAGGTACCAGATCTTGCTTTAGTGAAGCTACACATAGCGAGGCACACAGCTCTCTCAACAGCAGCCAGAATCACATCAGTACAACATGGTATCTCCCGAGTGCAGTGCAGATTATGACTAATTTATGTTGCTGGTTTTGGCCCTAGCCAGACAGCTTAATATGGTTCAAATTCATTACTGAAGACCAGAGCAGAGAGCTGTGTGCATGGAGTAATATGCACAATCACTGCGATGGGCAGCTTAAAAGTTGTGCTCCTAAATGTAGGGCTCCTGACCCTTTATGACCTAGTTGGCTCCGTTGCATTAAAGCTACTGTGTAAATGTGAATACTTCAGGCTTTCAGTTTCTGCTTTGTATTGAATACCTTATACTTGGAGAATGGCAGCAGAAAACCATATTCCAATTTTGGGAAGCGGTGCCCTGTGTCAGATCAGTATGTTCTGTGCCACTTCTCCTGTATCTTCCTGATTGCTTGGCATCTTCTGTCCTCACTTTTGACCCATAATAAGTGCAGCAACCAAAAAAGCTTGATTAGTGGAGGGTGAAGGATGTCCAGAGGGATATACTGACTTCAGGAAAACCCAAATTTAGGAGAAACTAGAAATGGACTTTTAGACCCTTCCTTAGCATGGAGCTGGCCGTAACCACCAGGATTATTTGAGAGCGGTCCAGTTGTATTGCTGGAGTGAATGGCAGGGGGATTAGAGGGAAGAGCTGGGCAGATCTGGGGCTGTGAGAGGAGATAATCTCTGTGAGCTGCCCCTTGGAGGGACAAAACCCCATGACTAATCCCCATCTGTATGATCCGATGGAGTACCTGTGCAGCTGGGGTCATCCTGTGTACTACTCACCTCAGTAACAGGGTACAACAGCCTTCTAGGCAGAAGGCTCAGCAGGTGTTAGCACACAGGAGAAGTGTGTTAGATGCGTGTAAGTGAGAAGGGATTGTAAATATAGACAATTCAGGGACTTTTTTTTTTTTTTCCTGGAAATGGGTGAGTGGTTCAAGGAAAGGTAAAGGCAGTTATGGTTATGTACAGATTAAAGACAAAGTGTATGCATACCTCAGCAGGGATGATGAAGCATCATTTGAAAGGGGCAGGATTAAGGACAGGCAGCTCCTCAGTTTTAGAAAACAGGACTGGAAAATTCTGGAATAGCACATGGCTAACCCTCTGGAAATCACTTCCTTTTCACACTCAGTTTCTTTAATGTTTTTACTTTTTAGGAATATTGAGATATAATTCCCTTTGCCATTTTATCTGACATCCCATAGTGTCCGGTCCCAGTTGCCCAGGGCACAGAGCTCCCTGGAGCCTGTGAGAGAGGGGGAGAAGGAGATGGGCTCAGCCCCCCTTTCACCCCTGCTTCCCTGTACCCACCAGTGCCACAGGGGCCATGGGACATTAGAATAGAAGCTGGAGGCCACTCATTTCAAGTGTGCTAATAGTGACTTCATCCGCTGCTTGCATAGTCCTGAGATAGATGTTTATTTGTGATCAAAACACTAAACAGTCATCATGAGTGACTGGCTGCGCTGAGCGCAGTCCAGAGAAGCTCAGACATCCCTAAACCCCAAATCCTCTTCCTCTTATCTCCTCCTCTTTGCCCAGAGGTCATCATCTCACGCTGTTTCTTTTCTGCTGGAAAACAAAGGTGGACCACAGCTGTTAAGTCCTCCCTGTCTCTGCTGACCATATGTGGCAGAGTGCTGCTGGGGTTCAAAGGCCTCGCAAGGTGCTCCTTGGCCAGAAATCTCTTGATGACACTGCCTTGCTCGACATGTGCCCATCCCAACAGACAAACTCATCACACCCCGCCTTAGTCCCCCCCCCCCCCCCCCCCCGTGAAGGGCAAGGTGCACCGTGCAGTGGCCGTGGCAGTTGTCTCCTTCGAGGCTCAGGGACACACGGAGGCACTGGGATGGGAGGGGGGTTAGGAGCAGAGGCACCGGGATCCGGCTCCGGGGAGCCGAGCTGTCCGGGCGCTTTGAAAAGCCGCTCGGGCGGCAGTAGGGGATCTCTAGGCCCCCCCCCCCCCAAAAAAAAAAAACCAAACAAACAAACAACCCACAAAAAACAAACAACAAACAAAAAAAAGTAAAATTAACTATAAAGAAACACGCCCGGGGGCTGCCCGCCTCTCTGAACAACACTGAAGAAGGGGAGAGGGAGGGTAAAACACGCCGGGACCCCCCCGCCCACCTGCGGGGGGTGCGGAGGGGCGGTGAGCGGCCGCCCCGCCCCGTCGCTTTCTGTCCCCTCTCCCGCGCCGTACGGCCGGGCGCGCGCCGGCTCCATCCGCTGGCAACTTTGTGGCGCGGGCGGCGGTGCCGCCGCGGCTCTGCCCTCAGCTGAGGCGGCAGCGGGGGGCGACGGTTGACCCCCCGCCCGGGCCCACCCCGCCATGGCCGGCATCGGCATCGACCATTCCAAGCTGCCCGGAGTCAAAGAAGGTAGCCGTCACCCCCACGGGGAGGGCGGCGTGGGGCGGGGGGGCGCGAAGCCCGGCCCCGGGCGTGGAGAGCTGGACGGGACGGGGCGATTCGGGGTTGTGGTGGTGGTGGTGGTGGGAATTGGGGGAAGGAAGGGGAGAAACTCTTCTTTTAAACGAAAAATTGCAGCGCCGGGATGTGCCGGAGCCCTCCCCGCTTCCCCCTGCGTTGTCCCCGGCTGTGCGGGTTGGAAGGAGGGCAGGGGAGGGGAGGACAGGCCGAAGAGGGAGCAGCAGCCTTAGCTTGGCCGCCAGCCGCGGCCGCCCCTCCGAGCTCGGCCGAGGGCTCGGCTCCTCGGAGGCGGGGGGCGGCGGGGAAGCGCCGGTTTTCCCCGGGAGAAGGCGAGGAGAGGCGCTGGGGGAGGGGGACAGCCCTTTGTCTGCGCCGGGGCCGCTCCTGGCGCTTCTGCTCGGCTCCCCCCCACCCGCCCCTACTCCTCTCCCGGCTGGGGGGGCCGGGGAGGGCTCCCACGGCAGATGAGCCCTGCTGTGAAATAGCCCGGGGAGCCTTCGGGCTACTGACACGGAGGTGCGGCTCGGCTGGGTTCAGAGGCTCCGCTCGGGGCACTGGGACAATGGGAGCGGAACTGTGAATATCCACAAATGTGGTGATTTGAGGGGACTGGCCCGGTTAAAAAATACTTCAGCCTACGGGTTGTTTGTTTGTTTGTTTGGGTTTTTTTTGTGTGAGGGCTTTGCCCTGCGCTGAGCTTTGGAGCACCAAGCAGCCTTCTCCGCTCTGCAGAATCCTTGGGCACCCCAAGAACTCAGGGGAAGGGTGCCCTGCTCGCTTTCTGCAAAATCTCTGTGCGCCCCAAAAGTGCAGGGGAAACGTCCCTGCTCACTTTCTGGGTGTCCAACTGCAGCAGCTGCCGCTGGCCACGGGTTTAGCCTGTGCTCAGTACACGGAGTCACCTTCAGTTGGGCCAGGTTGGCCTCGGCTTCCCTCCTAGCAGAGAGGATCTGCTTAACGTCTGTGCCTTTAAGCTTAATTAAAGGTGCCCTAGAGCTGCTTTGAGCTTGAAAAGCTTTGTACGAGGTAGAGTCTCTTCTTTCTGACACTGATATACATCTGTAGAAGCTCTGTCAAAATCAAATTGTTTCAGATTTATGCCGTAGTAATGAGAATACTGCATGCCTGTCTAAATGCAACCAAAATTCCTGAAACTTGTTTTCCTTGCTACTGGCCATTTATTTTTCTTTTTTTAAATTTCAATTCTTGCAAAACAGCAAGCGTGAATTTGATGATTCAGCTAGGCAAGAGTAGAAGAGTCCACACAGGGAGCTGGAGGTTCCTTTGAACGTCTTGTCATCCTTTTGTGTTTCACTTCTTACTGCTACTGGAAGAAAAGTAATACCCGTGGGCTGAAGTTTTAGGGGTTAATGTTGGTCCCATTAAGTCATTAGCAAAATTGTTATTGGTCATTTTAGTGTGGCCAAGATCTCATCCTTAGAGTCTGTCCAGACATGGTTACTTAAGAAAATTAATCCAATTAACCTTTCCAGTGGGTTGATTAAAGTGAATTAAATCCCTGTGTAGATGCTCTTACTCAGAATTTAAGTAGCCTTGATTTGATTTAGTTTGATTTGTTTTTGAAGTGAACTAACTGGACTAAGGTCACTTACATCGTGAATGAAAGTATGTTTATGGGGTTCTAATGAAGCTCAACCAGTCCTTGGTAAATTTGCACCTACAGTTACTGTGGATTAAGTTTCAAGAGTGTCCTGGTACGATGCTCTGTTGTTACCTGATAGCGATTGGATTAAAGCAACGTCCCAGGGCAGCTCCAACGTGCAAAGTACGTGAGGCCTGAGCCATGTTCTGCAAAGCCTCTGGCATGTTTCAC
This sequence comes from Chroicocephalus ridibundus, assembly GCF_963924245.1. Taxonomy (NCBI): domain Eukaryota; kingdom Metazoa; phylum Chordata; class Aves; order Charadriiformes; family Laridae; genus Chroicocephalus; species Chroicocephalus ridibundus. The sequence goes on from NC_086289.1 coordinate 45,381,343, forward strand.
GCTTTTAGTTTAGTGACATCATTTGTTTTTATTGTGCTAAGTGTTGAAACTGAGCTATGCTTTGGATTAGATCTTTTCATGCTTGGCGTTAATGCCAACCAAGGAAAGAAATGCGTTGCCTTCCATACCTAGGGAAATATTTATTGTTCTGATACAGAAATCACTGTTGATCCTTCTGGAAAAACAATCCCTTTCTTCATTTCGGGGTAAAGGTCAGTTTAGTCATTCATTAACAATGAAAAACATTGTTTTGGTTTGGCTACTTTGTTCTTTACCAGCTGTCCACTGGGAGAAGAGGTGCTGAGTCCAGGTTCTCCCTTGCAGTGTCATCCTCCTCTTCTGGTGGGGTCTCGGAAACTCTTCTACAAGCGAGGTCACTTCTGTGCAATGGTGGCAGAAAAAAAATCTGGTAACTGTAGCTTGGTGCTGCAGGAAGTCTTGCTTCTTGTGTTTACTTTCTTTTTTTATCTTTAAAAACATTTATATTAGCTGGAGGCCTGATACAGGTGGCATTTTGCTGGTGAAAACTGCTTCAGCTGGTACAGTTTATTTTGTAGGCAGGGGTTTACTGGTGTAAAATACACCCTCAAAACACTCTCTTTCTAGTATAAACTAGACCTTGGTGCTGCAGCCTGGTGTTACAGAGCCATTTTTCCATGGGCAGTAAAGTGGATGTTCTGACCACTGTGGTCAGTAAAGCTCTTGTAAGTTATTTACTGAAGGTTTTGGTGTTAGTTGCAATCTCTGGGCTGAGTTTCTCTCCCTGTGTTTCTATTCTCCTCTCAAGTGTCTGTGACATTTTCTCTTTTCACAAAGCAGCTTTTGCTGTGTGCTCTTTTGACCTGCCCCAGGGGATTGCTCGGCTCTGTGTGTGTAGATCTCTCTTACTTGAGGTCTCATTTGTGAGCCTTTTGGGAACAAAAGCATCCTGGAAATATTATTTTAATTATTACTTAAAAGCAAATAAAAGGGCTCTGCTTGATTTCTAACCATTTGTTTCTCATCTCTTGTGATCTGATGCTTTTTTTTTTTTTATCAGCTAAAATTGGGAAGGGCTACACCCTCTCCCTGGCTGCCAGTTTTAAATGAGCTCTTCGGTGCAGCTCCCCCTGCCATGTCCAAGCTCTGGGTATTGCCTCTTGGACCTGGGAGCATCCCTGCCTGGGAGCTGCACGGGGCACGTTCCTGGGGAGGTATTTTAGAGCTGCGCAGACCTTGCCCCTCTCTGGAGGACGTACTTGTGGTCCCTCTGCTGTTGCTGCCTTTGCCAAAGGGGTGAGGTCTGTGGCAATGGCTTTGTGAAGGGGATGCCTCTCTTCTAAGACTGAGGCTCAGTCCCTCATCCAGTGTAGACCCTGAGAGCCGTCAGTTGTTAGTGGTGGCAGGTAGAACCCAGGTATGGGCTTCCTCACCAGGGAATCCTGATCTTTGTGTCTGTTTGAATCCTCTGTGAGGAGAAAAAAGGGAGGTGTTGGGAGGAAGAGGGACCCTGTGCTCTGCTGCAGCAGTGTACTGCTCTTTGGAACTGTGGAAAATTGCAGTGGCTTAAGTGTTTTTGTTTAATCTTATTTTTAGTAGTACTATAAAGATGCATAAGGGCAGTATGTCTGTGCCAATCATTGGAGCCAACCCTGCCACGCTGCTGTCTCTTGAGCTCTAGTCTTGACAAAGGCTGATTGTGCCACTTGTACTTGGAGAGGCACAGCAACAATGCTCGCACTATGGTTTCCACTCTTCATTAAGCATCTGATTTGACTTTCTGAAGCTCCTGATCTGTACATTCAAATGCTGCTAGTTGTAGTCTGCTGCCAGAGAGGCTACTTTCCCAATTGTGGCAGTAAAAGATAACCTCTGACTGTGGCCTTGGGGAAACAGGAAGGGCTTGAATCTTCATTTTCTGTCTTGGCAAGGCGTTCTCTGGGGCAGGCAGCCTGGCTGACTCTCTTTTGCCATAAATTGAATAAAAGTTTGCTGTAAGCACCGGTCTTCCTCCCAACCACAGCACCTTCCCTCTGACCTCTGCAGCTTAATGTGACCTTTGCTGAGACTCCTGCAATAAAAACCTCCTGGCTGCTGACTCCCCAGGGGACAGGGGAAGGGGGTCAGCTCTGAGCTGCAGTGTCTCAGGGTCTCCTAGAACAGACTGATTGATGTTACCTGCTTATTTCAGGGCTTTTGGTGCCTGTGTGTGCTCAGCAACACGATGGTGGAGGAGAGGAACTTGCTGTCTGTCAAAGGTGGAAGGGGGTTCAGAAAGTGTTGATGGCTGGCATGATGTCTGTTGAGGAGGTTTGCTTTGGAATTTTTCAGGGACTGGTGTTGAGGGATGAGATGTCAGCTGTACTCATGTGAAGGAAGGGTTGGCCTTTAACTGGATTAATATAATCAGGGCAACAATGTTGAGAGCAGCTGGGGGTCAGCCAGGTCACTGTGAAGCCACCTGCACCATGCCCTTTGGCTCCAACTGAGATTTTTTCCTTGCAGCGTGATGTGCATTGTCACGGTTTTCTGCTTTGTGACTTCCTCGGAGAAGGGCTCTGAAAAATTCAGGCAAGCTGGATGGCTTGGGGGCAGTGAGGAGCTGGAGGGTGGTGGGACATAGATGCAGGCTTTTCTTTCTAGGTCACTGGTTCATGTCCAGCTCTTCTGAGTAATAGGAGGTCTGTTTTTCCAGCATGCATGAATTCAGTAGCTGAGGCTGTCGTACTCATTTCACTTCTGGTTAAAGCTGGGTGAAAGTTTTATTATGCATTCAGTTGTTCCGGGTCTGCAGTGCTTGGCAGAGGAGATGGGCAGGATTAGCATATTTCATGCTCTTGGCTCCAAAACGCAACTGAGCAAGCAGGTCTGCCTCCTCCCAACCCTTAAATCCTTAGCACTGTCCTCTGCGAGCTGCCGTGGAGGTTGTACTGAGGCAAAAAGATTTCTCAAAAAGCAGTCTTTGGCAGAGAGGAGCTTCCAGACTCATGTTGATGCCTTCTACAGAGATGTTTCCTTAGTTACTGACAAATTTTTGGGCTGGGATAAGAGGGGGGACAGTCTGTTTTGCCTTGATTCCGGGGGGGTGGGGGTGGGGGGGGAGTTGGTGGCTTCCTCCGTTTGTCATACTAGGACTCTGGCTGGCTATCACCCATTGCTCCTCTCCAAGTAATGATCCCAGCCAAAGGCTGTGTTGCAGACAGCATTGTGTTTGCTGTGACCATGGGCCCCTGTTTACTCTTCAATTTCCTGTGGCCATGAGCACTGTCAGAGGGTGTGTGTGTGCCAGGCAGGAGTTGGAGATGGCTGCTGCAAGGAGCAGGAGAGGCCAGTTGTGCTCTCTCTGGGCACAGGAAAAACCCCACTTGGAGAAGCAATGGGACATCCCTGGGGGCTGTGTGAAGCTTCTCTGTTTTGCTGGAAAAAGCTTTCTTTTTCTTGCTCAGAGACATCCAGTTCACATGAGTGTGGTGATTTATAGATGAAGTGACATGTTCCCTCCCTGCTTCCTTGTCCACTTCCCAGAGTGTCCCCAGCTGGCTGGCTTCCCCCTCACTTGCTGCTGCTCCTCTGCATAGTGCTGGTTTGAAGGCTGAAGGACTGAGGAAGGGGGCCGATCTGTGGGTAAAACTGCCTTAAAACTCGAGAAGCTTAGGTCCAGTTTCTAGTGTGGCACTCACTGCTGGTTTGTCTTGTTTGTCTTTCTCCAAAAAGATGATAAAGATATTTGCCACTTTGCTGCTGGTGGCTTGCACTGCAGGAAGCAAAGGGTGTTTGCTGAGCATTTCCACTGGGAAAGCAGGGCTGCCATCTCCCCAGAGGCTGCTGTGTGTTGGGAATACTCCATGTTCACCTTACAGTGCTGGCTTCTCCATAGGACACAGGATGGGACCTTGTGGAAGTCCATTGACACTTCATTTGTATTTCCTTTTTAAAAATAGAAATTAGAGCTTTCCCACTGTGTTCTTTCTCAGTACCTGAAGATACCACACAGCTCGTTGAATGAGTGCTATATGGCCTTGGCACTGTATGGCAGCTGGGAGAGACTTTATCAGGACTGGAAAGAGAGGTCCCACACAGATCCATAATCAAGGACAACTGAAATGACACATGAAGGAAACCATGATTAAACTAGGCTTTCATCTGCTCTGTTTCTTCATGTACCCTTACGGTATGATTCTGGCTCTGATAAATGATTGAGAAGTTGAAAAAGGAGAGTGCACCATCACACTATATGTATAACAGTTGCAAGGCAGGGCTGTCCTGAACTTTGCACTGAACAGAGGAGACCAGTTATGCCTGGGTGCTCATAAAATCTACGCTGTAACCCTGGGTGCCTTGTAAATTAGGCTTGCCAGGAGTGTTACTTTCCCTGGGAAGAAAGGTGTGGATGAAAGCCTGCTCAGAAGCTCGGCACAGCCTTTCTGCCCCTGCCCAAGGATTTTGTGTCAGGCTCCGGAAGCTCAACTGATGATTATTTTAATTGCACGCCAGCCCACGGTGCTACCGCTATGATGCTCGGTCAGCCAAATAAAAATAGTGAGATCTTTTTGACTGGGGCTGGTAGCGGCTTGGTCCGTGCGCTCTTCACAGCTCTGCCTGTGGTGAGTGCTGTTCAGGACAGAAAGTTGAAGTGGGTTTGCAGTTGAGTCACTCTTCTTCACTTCTCTTTTCAAAGGAGGTGTAAAAAGCTGCGTGCAGTAAAACTTTGAGTTCCTGTGTGCATGTGGGTATGATTTGCTCTCTTCCCAGCCCTGCTGAACCAGGACTGTGTGGCTGGAGGAATTGGCTTTAGAGGAAATGCTATGTGGGCTCAATACGTGGTGTTCATTAAGTGATGACAAAGGGGAAGAGGACATAAATGAGCAAATATTTGAAGGCACTGAGAGACAGGCATACCTTAAGGACACCGACAGGGCTGACCAAGAAGTAATGGGACAAAAGGGGGGAAGGAAGTTTATGAAAACAGGAATATTTCCTGGCAGTGAGAGGTGTATTTTTTCTTTCTGCAGAAACCTCTCCAAATGATACAGTGCATATAGTTTTGTCCCTTTACAACCAGACAGACCAAAAGACTGGAGCATGCCCTGGCAGGGGATGTTCCTCACAGAGGAACTGTCACCACTGACCGGGCAGGTGGGCTGGGAAGGCGTTGGCCTGGCTCAGGGCAGCCTTCCCTGGTGTGGATGGAAAACTTCTGCCCTGTCCACTCATCAGAACAGCTCTGCACTGCAAAAGCATCTGAGCTTATTGTATATGTCTGTTATGGATATGGCAAACCTTACTTGTGAGGAGAAATTTTTTTTTTTCCTCCCTCTATTCTGAAGTTAGTTTTATTATTGGGTTGCTGGCTGGTGGGACAGGGAGGATTTATGTCTTAAATTCACCAACACCTCCTGGCTCGTTTGGTAGTACAGCTGGGGTGAGGCGATGGAGGGCAGCAGGGAAGGGCCTGGGAATTCTCCAAGCTGCCAGGGTGTTGGCTGTTTTGGTGGCACGCAGAGAGCACTGCTGTTCACAGGGCTGTGCTCTCCTGCAGGCGCGTCAGTCGGCGCCAGGTTTCTAAAGGAAGTTGGTGTTGGGAAGAGGCTGGGCTCTCCTGAGCTTGTTTGCAGTGCTGGAGAGACTGGTTCCTTGGCTAGGGCTGCATAGCCCTGCCTGCGTTCCTCACATCCCTGATGCTACAAGGCGGAAAAGGCAGGTTTGCCTCCAGCTCCGATTGCCGTGCTTAGTTACGTGGTACTCCAGGCTGTTGGCATTGCCCAGAGCATGAGCATCACCGAACAGGTGAACTTGTTAGGTCCTGATTTCTGTTGTCTCTTCTTTTACTTTGTTTAAAGCTATAAGTATACAATAACACCTAAGGGTGATTTAGCCCCCAAAGCAAAAATTTTACTTCTGACTGACTTGCAGCTCATTTTGTGCTTTCAGTGAGGAGGCATTTAAAAGGCTGCCAGCCTGCTTCTTCCTCGTGCTTGCCAACGCATGTGAGCTGTGGGCACAGCTGCCACAAAGCGGTTTGCTCCAGGTTGATGCTGGGAGTTCTGCCTCCCTGCCCGTCTGGTCCCAGAGACCATAGACTTATTCGTACTCTCTTATGCCACTGTTTTAAATCTGTAGTTGTTCTAAGGGCAGTATGCCAACACAAGGCTGTGACAGGAAGGGCGACGTGTATAGCTGTAAGTCTACTGACTGGTGACTGTTATTAGATGGATGTGAAGGTTTGACTGATCTGGGGCCAGCTTTGGTACTTTGTGTTCTCCAGAGCTGCCTAATAAACCTGGAGAACTTAAATGTGGGAAGCAAGGAGGGGAGAGGAGAGAGTACCCCCAAGGAGCTGGCGGAGCAAAGAAAAGGGGATTTGAAACAAAGCAGAGCATCCTTGGTTGGTTTGGTAGAGGAAGGTTTTTCTCACGGAGCAGATTTACAGTGCTGGCAGCAGCTGAACGGGTGGCAGACAGGAGTCCTCGCAGCCTAGCAGCCGCCTTTCTAGGAAAAAGGAAGCTGATAGGAATCTGTGCAAGAATCAGAGCTGACTGCAGGATCAGTTCAGACACCTACAGCTTTGAACGCAGCAGCTGGCCAGGTTTCCAGCAAGCCTGGGAGGCTGCCCTGAGGCCCACCCTGCTGGAGCTTTGCTTCTCGTGGTGTCTGATCTGGATGAATAGAACCTGGCTTGTTCTCCTGTGCACTGATGCTGTGGTCCCTCCTCCCAGCCGCAGCTCTGGTTTAGCTACAAGCCCCAGAGCAGTTTCAGGCTTGGCTCTAGTTACCTGAAGGGTGAGAAGAAAGTGGCATCTCTGAGGAAGTCTTTCTGCTACTTGTTCTCTCCAGAGATCCTTTTTCCTCCATATGACTGTGGGTCCTTGTGGTGTAAAACCACACTGTGGGGTTTTGAGAGGAACTAGAACCTTTTTTTGGCACTTGGCACCTTCTGCGTAGGCGTCCTCAGTCAGCCTTGCGTAAACGGTCACCAAACAGTCACTGCATGAACTTGCACCAGAGAGGCACTGAGAGCTCCCTTTCTGAATCCTGTCTCGCTTGTATTTTGCTACATTATCTTTTAGGATTAAGCTGGAGGAGAAGCCTGGGAAAGCTGACACTTTGAATTATCTCCGCTCCCGGCTGCCTGCCTGCCTGCCTCTCTGGAGCTGCTGTGTGAGCTTATTCACCACAGCCTGAAACTGAGGGCATAGAAATGCTAGTGAAGCATCTGAGATTCAGGATGCCATGGCTCCTGAAAGGCACCCTGAACCACAAAGTGGACCTGCCAACTCTCCGCTGAGAAACTACTGAACTGAGCAAGGGATTTAGGCTTGCATTTAGCAGAGAACAGAAGTTTTGCCTATCTGGGAAATGCAGCGTGTCCGTCCAAGAGTTTTGTATAGTATAAAATTGCCTAAAATGCTGAAATAAAAGCTGAAATAAACAGATCAAAGCAAAAGATGGTGATCGCTGTTTAGATGGGTGTGGGGGAAGGGAGCATATATAGTGCAAATCTCTTGAGATGCAAACTCCATGCCTGAGCGGTTTTCTGAGTGGGTGTCTGTTTTGAGTTGTGCATGAAGGGAGACTGTTTTTCTTTTCCCCCTCCCTTACACTAGTTTAAATGAGTGGTGTGGGGCATAAAACTAAAACTGCCATGACATCCTGTCTGCAAAAGAAACAAAAAAAAGAAACCCTCCAGAAAAGGGCAGTGTCATATGATCCATGGGGCACTCCTGAAGGCATGTTTTGCAACTACAGTAGTGCTTGTGGGGAACCTCTGTGTGAGCCAGGGATTTTGGCCTCTCCTGGTAAAGGTGACTCCTGTCCCACTCTCCACTGACCTGTGTGGTGGTTTGCCCTTGGGCAAAGTGAGGGTAAAACACAGCTGTTGGAGGCGGTGTTGTTTGTTTTGCTGTGATCCATGATTTGGAGGCAGTGGTGAAAGTTGACTGCCAGTAAGACTTCTCCCTGTCTTTATTGTTGGTTGTTCATTTTGCACATGTGGTGTTAGCTGAGTCAACTGAAGCTGGAGAGGATGACTACAGGAGCAACTTTTGTTCTCATTGATGATTAGGATTAACTTCCTTCATGCACAGACCCAGTTATGTCTCAAATATTGTGAGTGAAGTGTGTGTTTGGCTGCCTGGGATCTACTACTTGGCTGTGGTGTCAAACTAGCCAAACCATCCCTGACTAATATATCTACCTTGAGGTTTTTATACCTGTCCACCTGGATGTTACTGATGGGTCTACAGTGTGATGGCTGAGCGCACTGGTGACCTTTTGGGTCTGGGCAATCTTGTATGGGCTGATGGACACTGTGGCACACAAGAAAAAGCTACGGAGTCTGAGCCTGGCAGGTAATGGCTTACATATTGTGGCTTATGTATTTGCTTTCTGCTTTAGAGTGGCAAAATACTGTATGCATTCAGCCCCTCAATGCACAGAATTTCTGGAATAGGAGGCAGCAGCTGTAGCAGCAATGTTGGCTATAGGACTGAGGGGTTTTGGAAAGTTCTTGTCACTCAGATTACTTCATGTCTGGGGACCCAGCTGGACCTGGCTGAAAAGGCTGAATTTTCAAAGCATGGCTGCCAGTACTCCTTAAGGTTCAATGCCATTTTCAGGTGTGTCTGTATGTCCAACCTTGAAGTGCTTCAATTCAAAATTTTCTTGTGGAAGTCAAAGACGTGGTTTTTAACTCTTGACCTGTGGGTTGTGTTTTAAGCTTGGGGGATAAGTACAGTTGCTCTTATTTAGAAAGATTGCAGATGAAGTGATGTAGGGTGCAAATTATCCAATGATGGAAAAGATGGCAGCCTTCTGTAATAAAGGCAGAATGAGAAATTTTATCAAATTTTGTGGCTGGGGCATGCTCTAGGATTACCTTTTAACTCCCTTGTGGTGCTATTTTTTTGTGATCCTGGGTACCTCCAGCTTCCTGTTTATACTGTGCAAGAACATCACCTTCTGCTTTGGAGTGTTCAGCAGATGCTCTCTCAGTTTGAGGACTGCTCTGCAGTACAGTTTGCAGGCATGCTTACAGAAGTGAGAACCCTAAACTAGTAGCCTCAGAGAAGGCATTTCGTGAATGCTGCTGATCTCTGTTTCAAGGAAGGTTAAAAAATAGACTCGTGTTCTGAGGATTTGGTTCCAAAATATATAGTCTTCCTTTTTAAAGCATTGTTGGGCAGGTGAGAGCTTGTTGTTGTTGAACAGTGCAAACAGAGCACAAACCTCTCATGGCCTTGACCTCAAAGCATTAGCTTAGAGCAGAGAGGATAACCTCCTTCCCAGTCCCAAGCTCTTCTTAGCTTCCAGTCCAAGACTGCCAATAAAAATACCCACAAAACACCATGGTTCTTTGGCAATACTTTTTTATTTTGCATGTTTATGCTTTTAAGAATTAGGCTGAGACCCCTCAGTTTGGTTCCCCATGGGGCTGATCAGTCTCCTTGTGCTGCCTCGTAACTGCCAGCTACATGAGATGCTCCGGTGCAGTGGCTGAGAAGCAGGAATTGTTCCCTTCCCCAGGCTGCCCAGCCCTGCCCTCTGCCTGGGAGACAGAGTTTTCTAATGTCCTTGGCACTCATGGTGCCTGGTGAACAAAGCCCTAGGAATGCTGTCTGTGTAACTGCAGCTTCAGCAGTTGAGGTGTGTCCTGGCCAGCCTTCTTGGGTGCCCATGTGTGGTAGCAGGAGATCAGGAATCTCCTGGTGCAATGGGAGAGGCAGGACAGAAATGAGAGGTGCCGAGGTCAGGCCACATATCTCGCAGAGCAGCTTTGGGGGTGAGAAGGAAATGTCCCAGTTGCACATTTCCTCTGGAAATTGCCCTCTGGGTAGTCTCTCACCTCCAGCTGGGTGGATGCTTGGTCATGTTGGCTTTGTCTCAAGGAAACAACCTGCAGATTTTGGAGGGTTTACCTGGCTTGGAGTGGCCCGGCCGGTCCCTGCTGCTAAGAGTCTCTATGAGGTCCTGGCTTGTTTTTTTAATCTGTAGGGATCCTTATAACTCACCATCTTCCTGAGACTGCTGGCTTGTAACAGGCTGCACTTGCTGCTTGCCACTTAATTTGTCAGCTCTGTAAGCCTTAAAAAGTGATTTTTAGCTGATGAAACTGTTTTTTCCTGTGTCCCTTCTGTCTTTCCTCTCCCTCCTGTCCTTCAGTTCAGGATTCAAAAACTGCAGATGCTCTAAACTAAGCATGAGTCACACCTTCTAGTTTATTTTGTGAATTATCCAGCACATGATGCTGATGGGAAAATGTTGGGAGTGGAGGGGGTGGGGAGAAAGACATAGTTTTTAAGACTCAAAAGGAAATGCTTGGAGCACGCATGTGTGGTCCCTGGGTCATTGAACTGGCTGATATCCCAGAGCATGTCATATGGGCCACGTGAACCAAGGGCTCCCTTGGGCCCTTCAGCGGATGTCAAAACATGGTCTAAGACTTCAGGCAGAAGTGTGGGGTGTGTTTTGCTGTAAGCCTTGCTTGAGAAGCCAGTGGGGTTTGGCCTCTTGTAGAGCCAGTGCACATTCACGCTGCTTGTTCCCTGGATGTTAACTATCTCTTTGTCACACACCGAAGTATCGCCAGAAACATCTAAGGCTGCCTTTGCTCCTCTGTTGTGGTTACCTCCCTCTCTTTGAAGCAGTTTGGTGTTAGAAATGCTGAGCTATGAAGCTGAGGTAATGCTGGAGAAAGCTAGTGAGGCAGATGTCAGAATATAAAAAGAAAAAGGTTATTTCATGAAATTTTACCAAGTTGTTGTACCTAGAGACGTTCTTATCTTGGCCATAAAGGCAGGGTTTGTGACCATGCTTCCAAGAGCCTCAGGTGCCGTGATGCTTAGAAAGGCATATTTTTGGGGTGAGCTTCTACCAGTAGAGACCTGTGCTTGGAACTTGCAGAGAGGCTCTTCAGGATCCCTCAACCAAGCGAGCTCCCTTTTTCATGCTGCTGCACGGATTTTGCAGCCCATCAGTGCTGCAAGGGATGATGCTTCCAGTGATACTTCTGCCCTTGTCCTCCTCTGCTGGCATCTCTGCTGGCTGTGGTTAGTGGCTGGGATTCCTGGGCTGGCATATTTTTCTTTCACAGCTGTGCCAGAAGTGCATATTCCAGGCCCACTCCCTGCTGTGCCAAGGTGGATTGGCTTAATCAGACTATGGTAAATCTGTTGTTAATGTTTCACACTTCACTGGATTTGCCAATTGTAGCTGCTGTGATTGCACCCCTGCTGCTTGTTTGACTGTCTGATGGCTAGCAGCCAGGTCCAGGAGATGGGAAGTCAAGTTAATTCATAGCAGTGAATGTAACATTAATCTAACGTTTCATTTTTTGGATATACTAGTAGGAAATAAGGAAATATATTTCTTTCTCCCTTAAATAGGAAGCCTCTTGGCGAGGAGGAATTGTGAGTCTGTGCGTTGTCATTGAGGCCATCCTATTTCTCAGCACAAACCCAGTGCACATAATACCTAGTAATGAGTGTGCTGGTGCCACGCTGAGACTGGGCAGGGCGTGAGGACTAGCATCAGTGAATCATCATTTCAGACCATGCCTGGCTGGTCCACATCTCCAGTTATTTCTTAGTTGCCTCATTCTTGAATGCGTGTCTTCAAGGATGGAGGGTTGGTTTCCTTGGCCTCACTTGCAGCTGCGGTCATGCTTGACTTGGTGCCATGGGCAGTGGGTCTAGTCTTGAGGGAGTGCTCCGCACTTGCCGTCGTACCCAGACTTGCTAGGGAATTGCAGGTGTCCCCATCTCTTGCCACCTGGCTGGTTGACAGCGCTTTGTTGTTTTTGTAATGTGGTGTTCTCTTCCTTTGCATGTTGTTCTCAGGCTGATGGGACTTGGGAATAATGTGCTCTGATGAGTTGGAGGCGGTCAGCCCAGCCAAGTTTCTGACAGAGACGAAAGGTCTTGTGCCGTCTGCCCTGCCAGCAGCTTCAGCAAGCACAAAGCGAAGGCTGTGTGCTTGAGCCGGCCGTTTGCGGGTTTGTAAGAGCAGCTTAATGGGAGTGTATATGCAGCCAAGTGGCTGCTTCAGCAGTGCATGGATGAATCCGAATGTGTGAGCAAACCCAAGGTTTGCTGGTGCCCCACCAGCCTGCCCCATACTGTCTCCTCTGTGAGACACAGGCACCATGGAGCCCAGAGCTTCCAGCATATCGTTAATAACCATCCAGCTTCCCTCTCTCTGTACTGAATCTTGATGTGATAATCATCACTGTTTTAAAACCTAGCCCCTGTATGCGCATCTGCAGTTCGGTGGCTTGTCACAGAGTGTTGTCCCCACTTGCTTTGTCCCTGTGCACAGAGCTGGGCACAGCCTCAGGTCTGGTACTGCATGGGCGTGTTAGGGGTGGCCCTGGATCTGAGCTAGGCTGCTTCGGGTCATGAGCCTGTTGTGGTACCCTGGGCTGTGTGTGCTTCCTGGCCCAGGCACTGAGCTCCAAGTGGCACAGACCTGTCCTGCAGTGCCAGACCAACCCAGACAGGAGCCTTGGTCCCTGCTTTATGTCTCTGTCATCCAGCATCTTTCAGCTGTGGCCCATACAAAGTGAGTACCAGAGGAGTTTGCTTTGTTTTCCTTATTTTTCTTGTTTGTTTAGTGATCTATGGACTACTTCAAACAGATCTCTGGAGAAGCAGCTAGAAGAAGCAGGCCCATCTATACAACACAACAGTATATGCACATGGCCCTTTTATTTTGAGTCCATGCTTTCTTTAGAAAGTTTCTAGTGGCCTATCAATCCAAAAGGGTTAAAACAATCATTGCTCTATTGTAGGAAGGAAGCTTACCAGAGGAGATGAGACTTTTTTTGGATTGGTGCAAGACTGTTAAGGGAAGAGCAGCAGTGTTCTATTCTACCACGGCCTTCCCGCTTTCTCACCTGTACACGAGGCGTGTTTCTGTAAACGTGTTTTTTCCCAAACAAACAGAGAAGCGTGTCTGGGTGTGGGTACAATGGAGTGAAAAAAACTCAAAGTCCTCCTCTGCACGTGTGCCTCCGGGGAGGAAGGAGCAAAGGTCTGCCAGCACCATCAGCACCATGACTGATAAGGCAGAGCTCTTGAATTCCACAGGGATCAGAGCAGTGTATGAGCCTGTTCAGAAATGAGTTGGGAAAGGCTGGGATGCAGTTTCATAAGCATTTCTTACAGTAGCAACCTCTATGCAAAAAAATACACAGCTCTGAATTGTTCATCCTTGCTCCTATGCTGCCTACCTTGTGTTGCTAGTACAGCTGTTCAGGCAGCTGTGCAGTGGACTTGCTCAGAGACCTATTGTGTTTGAAAATAACACTTCCCTTCCCTTCCCTTCTTTTTTTTTTTTTTTTTTTTAAACTGTCAGGAGCAACTCCTGCTTCTTGAATATGTGGTGGTAAAAACACAGCCCTAGACTTGGGTAAGCTGGTTGTGGCTCTGTATCAAGATGTCTTTGCTTAGCTCTGAACTTGATAGTAGGGGTCAAACCTTTGACTTGGAGGTGCTCTTCCAGCAGGCCAGATGATGTTTGTTGTAAGCATGCTGCAAAGCTGAATAGTATTAAAGTCCACAGAAATAAAGTCTCTTTGGGCAAGATCCCCATGTCCCATCCCATAAAAACACGTGTTCGTGACCACCAGGCACCCTGAGTATGTCACCTGGGAGTAGCAGTGCTGCCTGCTGCTCAGCTGTGGTTTTCCCAGTTCTGTGGCTGAAGGCAGCATTTCTTTATTTATACACAAATACCCATTGGAAGTGTTTCAGTGTTACTTAGTGTTTTGTATTCTCCTTCCTTTTTTAAAAGAAGTTGCAATAAAAAGAAAAAAAGCCATGAAAAAACTTTAATTGCACCGTCCAGAATTGTACATGCTTAAAGTGAGTCACTATGGGATCGTATAACCATAATCTTTGTCCTCATCTCCACCCTGCTGCATGTCACTCTCCTTCCCTGAAGCGCTGCTCTAGCTTCTAGGAGCTTTTGTCATCTGTAAAACACTCTACAATGCAGAAAGAGTCAACCAAAAATTCTACTGAATACCACAAATGCTTTATCCTTTATCTGACCTCTTAGTACTACAACTAGAAACTCTTCTAGATATTTTGTGAAGATACCTCAGTGCAGATCTTTACGCTTCTCTGTCGGAGCATGTGTGTCAATGTGAGAAGGGGGAGGGCTTGTGTGACTGTGGCTTGGGAAGACGCGGCTGCCTTCTCCTTTCCTTGTAGTATTTTCCATCCTTTGCGGTGGTGGAAATGCTTTATTTTCTCTGATTCTGAAACTTTCATAAATTCCCCTTGTAGTTTTGGTACGTTCTGGGGGATTTGGAGTTATTTTCACTTTCTCTTCTAGGCTGTTGCTGTGCTCTGCTAAAGGTTTCTCCTGTGGAGTGCAGCAGCAGTGGCTTGTACCTCCCTCTGCAGCTTCTGAAGCACCTTGTAGTTCTGTGCTTTGTGTCGTACATTTCAAAGGGGAGAGATTCCCCTCTTGGGTCCTGTTAAGCTGCTTAGCTTGTCACATTCAGGAAAAACAAGTGACAGACCTCCCTAGTCTTAATTTTGCAGTGCCCCTGTCTTAAACTCCTCTTCAAGCAGATGGGAACCCTGTGTATGGCAGGTGTACGGATCGGGGCCCTGTAGCCTGTACGGCAGTTTGGGGGCACAGGTCAGTTTGTCCTTGGTTCACGGGGAAGCTGATGTGTATCTACCACCAAAAGACTGAACCTGATGGTGCCTGTGGGTCCCTGTCCCAATATGTGTGTGACTTTTGTGTTTTGATGCCTCGCTGCCTATCATAACAAGTTAAAAATAAACCTTGGTGTTATTCTACAGTGTGGGTAGAGCATTCCTTTGAAAGTTCAAGTGCGAAAGTGATAGGCATTGGCAAAAATCTGCCACTTTCAGACTGGTGCCAGAGGGAGCTCATCCCCTTCTCATTTAGCTTGTCTCCAGGTTTTTTTCAGTGTCTTTTTAGGAAGCTGTGCTTATCCCTGCTGGTAATGCTGTGGCTGATCCTGTGTCTGAGTTCTAGGTACATAGCCAGCATCTGCACTTGAAAAAATCATTGGAGCTTACAGGAGACAACTGTAAAATGATCTCTGAGCCAGTAGAAATGCCTTGGAGCAAGAGCTGTGAAGCTCAGTCTGCTCAGCTCTGTGGAGGTCACAGTGTGTATGTCTTTGTGCGGAGAAAATACTACTCGGAGTCTTTAACTTCCCAAAGAGAGTCATAGTAAGCACGAATGCTTGACCTTGGTTTTTGTTTAACACACACAGCGTGGGCATTGGTATGAATCTGGGTGAAACACAGTTTTGTATGGGAGGTCTGATCCAGTGATGGTGTGGGCAGCTCTGTTCTTAAACTAAAGAAGTGGAGGTGGAGGGGAGAGTGGAGAAGGTGTGTTATGCAAACAGGGACAAAGAAGTGAGTCCGTGTAGAAATAGCCACAGGTGCAAAAGGAGGAGAAAACCACAAGGCCACACCTTGGCTGATAGAAAGCAAATGTGTCAGAATTCTCTGTGTATTTATGCTCCCACAACCCCCATATCTCTTTTTTGGTCCTAATGCTAACTCTCTTGGCTCTGTTTCCCTGTCCAGTGTGTCGAGACTTTGCTGTTCTGGAAGATCATACCTTGGCCCATAACTTGCAGGAGCAAGAGAGTAAGTAGCAATGATCTTTGGAACAACCTGAAGCAATTTTGTCCCAACAGATATCTGGTTCTGGTTTTGCTGAGAAAAACTCTCCCTACTTTTATTTAATTTTTATTCTTTTTATGGAATATGGGTTATTATTACTGTCGTCACAGCCCGCTAACACTGCTCTGCATTCTGCCCCACCTCACCTTGTGCCCTAGAGATAGATGCATTTCATGTTTCAATTTTGTGCCTCTTTTAGAGTTGTTTATGCTATTTATGATAAAACTGCATGTGGGAGTGCACTTGAGGTTTTGTTGCTGTGCAAGGTTTTTAGAAATGACTAGCAATTTTGGAAGCTTCCAGTTTTATAGGCTGACCTGAGGTGCAACCAGAATTCTTTTACTTATTTCAAAATTGCTAGTGCCTGCCTTTTGAAAGGAGGTTTCTTTTTAAGACATTTTGAGGTAGGGCAGCTGTACGCTACAAGGGTTTGAAAAGGAGAAAAAAAGTACAGCTAGGAACTTCAAAATGACTGTTGGGTTTTTTTTTGGTTTTAATTTTTTTTTTTACATGCTTATCTGCTACTTGGGGTATGTTTGCATTGCAGTTTCAGGTGTGGTGGCGCCTCTAATCTGCTTTGCTGGGTGCCAAGACCATTGGTATCTACCAGTACTAGGTGCTAATACTCTGCCAAACGTGCAGCTCGTGCTGAAGTTGTGCCCTTGCTGCTGGAACCTGAGACCATTGAATTAAAGCTGGCTCTCAGCTGCAGCTCATGTAGCCATCTTTTCTTGCAGACAGCATCCATGTATGGTAAAGGACTCACTGTAGTATTCAGTTGCTAAATATAAAGGTAGTGAGATTCTGGAACCAATTATGTTGAGAGCGAGAGAAGTTTCCTCTTCTGGAGGTTCTTGAGAACAGATTAGGGAAGTGTCCATCAGAAGTGGTTTAGGTTCAGCTCATCCTCACTGGTCTCTGTTGGTCCCTTCCAGCCCTTTATTAATCTAGGGTAATTTCCTGTGGCCAAACAATGAAATTCAAAGCCTAAAAAGCATTCCCTATAAATCTGGATGCGATTAAGATATGCAGATCTTGTTTCGGTAACAGATGTACATATACAGCCCCCTCAGTGTTGAAACGAGGCAATCTCAAGCTGCTAGCGGAATTCAGTTCAGGACTTCCCCACCTTTAGAGATAATACATGATTTTTTTCCCTGCCAAGAGCTGTCTTCCTTTCTGGCACGGAATGTCCCTCGCACTTGGTTTGTCTTGTTTACACCGTGAAGTTCTGCAGGCTGACTTGAGGTTCTTGTCTCTGTTTATTTCCAGTTGAGCATCACTTGGCAACAAATGTTCAGCGTAATCGTCTGGTGCAACATGACTTGCGAGTGGCCAAGCAACTGCAAGAAGAGGAAGATCTGAAAGCACAGGCTCAAATCCAGAAACACCGAAAAGACTTGTGAGTTTGGGATGGAGCTGTTGAAATGCTAGTCCCATTTGGTCAGAGCACTGAAATCGGCTGCTTTGGTTTGAGTTGACTGACAGTACGTGGGGTTCCGGTTGATCAGCCTTTTGCTGTTGTTTCCTTTTACCTTTGGCTATCTGTTGCAATAGAAGTATTGATACTAGGCTCTGGCATGGAGCAATGAGAACAGGGTGTGAGTAGGTGGTCCTGGGGCCCATCCTGGCTTAGATTTTGTTGCCTGACCATGGGAAGGAGCCTTCCTGTTCTGCTGCCCGTCGGCAAAGTGAGGTAACTTGGCTACTTGCATTAACCTTGTTCCTGGCTAAAATCTGAAAAAGAAGAAATCACACCAACGAAATACACAGTGTTATAGTGAATTCTCTTGTGGCAATTGCAGATACCGGCGTGTTTACATTGTGCCTGATGAGTGCTTTTAAGGAGCTGGGTGCGATGCTTTTTCGTGTCCTGCTGCACCAAACAGCTGAAAGCCCTTGCTTTTGCGTTTGCAGATACTCCAGTGTGAAGTGACCTGGGAAGAGGAGCTGCTGCCCCAGGGTCACTTGGTGGAGATGGGTGTTGGAGGACAGGTCTTCTCTTGCAGTCAGTTCTGCAGCAGCTGTGGGAGGATGTTTAATGACTGATCCAGTTTGGTCTGCAGGTTTGCTTAGGCCCCACACACTAGATCTAACCCCATGGCCTGTGATTTGGCTTTCTGTGTGCCATGGCTCTTAGGCTGTGGAGCTGGTGTAGAAATGAAACATGGCAGGGCAGGGCACACCAAACCGGCCTTTCCAATCTAGAGTTGACACTGGTGCTTCCTCCCCTGAAACGCACACACTTAGTCCCTTGCAATGTATGAGATGTAACAAAAGGGTTGTGTGAGAGGGCTCAGTCGGATCCCAATGATGAGAGACAGGAGCTTGCTTTCGAATGGGGCTCCCTACAAGCGCAGGGTCTGTAGGGCAGAGTGCATCTCCCAGCGTCTACGCTGCCTCCCAGCTTGCCTCTTGCTCCGTGATGCCACCCACCAGGTACAGTTGGTGGTGGATCACAGACCTTGGGTGGCTCATCCAGCAGAGACAGCGATGGAGTAGAAGAGCTCTGTGTTGCAGATGTGAGTTATAGGACTGGCTTCAAAGGAGATGCTCATAAAAGATTAGAAGCTGGAGTGTGACAAATCATCTGCTGTTTTCGATGTTCCCAGCATACTCAGGCGGCACTGGGTAGATACATGTGTATCTCTCAAGTCTGTGCTTTCTTTCAATAGTTTTGTCTTCATTACCAATTAGAGATGTAAGTATGTAAATGACAACATAAAAATTAATTTTGTATGGCAGAGATTGTTACTTGCTGGGAACTGCAAACAACTTCCTTGTTGTAGGACTGTGTAAAATGGGATTTACAAACTTTGTGAGCCAAGTTGCAGGCAGAACTGCTGATGCAAAATGTTGTGTCAGCAGCAGTTCTGCTCCTGAAAGCTTGAGCTCTTCTGCAAGAATAGTAAAAAAAAAAAAAAAAAAAGTTGGAGGCATCCTTTTGTAATTTGATCTTTTTCTTCCTTAATTTCTTGTACGTTCCCATTGTCTCTTCCTTGTGCAAGATCAGCGTGTTCTGGCAACAAAATTATCCTCCCTGTTACTGCTTTCTGTATGGTTTAGGACATTTTGACACCGCAAGGTGACGGGAGGATTAAAGGGGCAGAACTGAGTGCTCTTTAGAAACAGGGAACGTAAAAAAGCTCTTCAAATTTATGCAATTTCCTCTGTCTTTCGAATCCTAGATTCTCTCAGGCTTTCTGATGATAAATGAGAGAATAGAAGTAACTTCTCTTCTTAAGAATTCGGGGAAGCATCAAACCTTATTTTCTTGCTTCTTTAAAAGCATCTCTCACATCTAGCTGAGCAGCTTGCACACTGCTAAGCATAGTAGCAAGGTTGCTAAAATAACTGTTGGAAATACTGTGAAAATATGCTCTTTCCTCATTTTGCTCCCAGTGCTGTGGTGGTTCTTTTACACTAATGTGAGCAGTTCCTTTGAATGATTCCCTTAAACCCTTTTTTTTTTTTTATTTTTCCTCTCCTCATCTGGCAACAATTAGTTGCTACAGCCAGTGTGAATGGGAGCTTTCTGATCACACTGACTTTTTCCCCCCCACCCCCTCTTTTTCATAAACTGTTGTAGAGTTTCCCTGACACTCTTGACACTCCTGGCTGCCCAGGATTGAAGGATTCTTTGGCGTGATATTCGGGGATGATGAGATGCATGTTGCTCTGGCTGATTTCTGGGAACTGATGGGCGCTTGAACTTACATTAAAGAAAACGAAGGGCAAGAAGAGCCGTCAAATTTCTTTAACCTGTTTTCTTATGATCAGTCAAGCTGTAACACCAGCTTATGTTAAGTAACTAATAAAGTCTCAGCATTTAATTACCACTGAGCAATAAAACAGAACATCTAATTCTCTGTTGCTGTTCAGTGGTTCTTAGAGATTGATACGGTGTATTCCAAGGTGTGTGTCATCAGGAACAAGAAAATGCTGCGTCTTTTGCATTACTTCTACTGTTCTTTGCTGTGAATGGGAAGCCAATGACCTTGTTGCCTTGGCTCAGAAACAGCTAATCGTCTTTCAGTCTCCTGTTTGTCTGCGATAAGATGTATTTTAAGCATTTAGCAAGTCAGTTGGTGCTGGTGAACTTGGCACCTTAGCTCAGTTCACAAGTGCTGGGGGAACCGGAGACGTGCAATGCTTTGATATGTCTGACCTTTCTAACTTATTTTCTACCTGGACTCATGTCTTCTGAGACTGGGGTCATAAGGGATCCACTGTCTTAAGCCCACTGACAGCCTGCTCCCCAGGATTTGCACATTCAGCTGTTGTTTTGCTGGGGACTCTGGTTCCCTCCTGGTACCATGTTTGCCATGGTCCCATTTTATTTGCCAGGTTCAAGAACTAGATTTGCTGCTGTGTGAGTTCGTGTGTCTTTGAACAGATCTCTCCTTGGAGTCAAGTGAAATGCACACAGGAACACACAAAAAAATGCCAGGTTTTATTACCTGGATGAAAGAAACTGATGTCTGAAGATGTTTGACCTATTGATAACTCCCGCCCTACCAACACTGAAATACATGAGTGCCTGCCAGGGTGTCTCTAGATGTGGGTCAGTTTAGGGATACGCACAAGTGTTTGCAAGTATGGTGGTCTGGGAAAGGGAAGGAAATGTCATGTTGTGCCAATGACTTGGGGTTCATGTGTGTTTGGGGTGGGGGATATAAATAACATGCAATACCCAATTGCATGTCTGCTTCCAAGGAGCAGTTGACAGAAATAAAGAAGCTTATTTTCCCTCCTCCTGCATGTTCCTTTTCATTCCCTATAACAGATTAGTTGTTTCTTGGTGGCATTTGTCCTCTAAGTCCTCTTCTTGTTGCAGTGTCCTTCTTCCCCACCCTAAGCCACATATCCACTCTTTCCTCTTCTCTCATTCTTCTTCACTTCCTAAAAAAGCAGGCTGTGTGGTGCCACTGACTGCTCTGGCCATGCCACTGTTCTCTGTTTTGCTACCAAAAGTGCTTGTCTGCATTTACTGTTTTAATTTCCTCCACTCACAGCCTAGATCCTCTTCCAGTCCTTTGCCTCCAAGTTCGCTAGGTTATTTATGCCCTGATCCTTGCTCAAGCCTAGAACTAGTTGCTCCAGCCCACATATCACAACTTTGACACAGCTGAACCTGCTTCTCTTGAAATATTTGCTTGACTTCCGTAATAACGCTCTTGGTAGTCCTCCCATCACCTATCTGATCATTGCCAGCATATTCTTCAAAAGATTGGATTCTAATAAAGCAAGCTCTGCCTGTTGCTGTTCCCATTCTCATCTCCTTCTGTGCCTTGCCTTTCAGTAGGCTCAATTGCAAAGATAGCTCAGATGATTGATTTTTCTGACCTGTTCAGAGCTAATCTTTGGCTCAATTTCAACAGCACTCAAAGAGAGAGCTCTTAATCTTTTTTCACAAATCCCCCAGCCCTTTTCTGGGCTGCCCTAAGGAACCCCTGGCCATCGTTCCAGCCTGTTTGCTGGGCATCAGAGCACAACACTGAGTATGGCAGAATTCTTGCAGATGCTTTCAGTATGACGTCCCTGAAATACAGCCTTCCCTGTCTGTCTGCACAGACGAAACTCTCATTTCGTGTCTCAGTTACTCTGGTATCTCTCTGTCCCCAGTTAATGCAATCTTGTGTCATTACCGCATTCGCGTTGGCACTGTGATGATGGCTTCTCACCCCTTGTTTTGACGCATGTCGCTCTCTTGCATCTTGGCACTGATTCTGCTTTTTTTGTCTTGTCCCACCTCAGCAGCATTTCTCATTCATTGCTGAACTGCCACCTCCAGCCTCTGCTTGGCCTACTTACTGCATTTTGCTATCAGCATTTCTGCACTTTCTCCTTCTTGGCTTTCATGTGAAAATCACTTTTCAGAAATGCCTGCATTAACTGGACCCCTAAGCGCCTCCTTTGGCACCACATGTACAACAATTCCTCGGCAGAATTGGACTGTTTGCAGAGACTCCTATGTACTAAGTTGGCCTGTCCAATCTTGTGATACCTACCTCCTTTCTTAGCAAACTGCCTATGAATCTGTTTTCTCTTGCTTTATTCTCTGATTCTGAACGTTTGGGGACCTATTTTCTAAATTTGGCTAGCAGTAAGTACAGGAAGTCTTGGTCCCTGGTGAGGCTTCATAGGCTCTGCACTAATACTGAGTAATAATTCTTCTGTGTACATCAGATGGGTTCTTGAGTCCTTTTATCCCTTTCTGCAGGCTGACTGATGCCTGTGACTTTAGCTGCCTATAATCCTTGTCTCCTTGCCTTCTAGAGAACGACAGGACTGCGAGATCGCTCAGGAAATCCAAGTGAAGCTGGTATTTGAAGCAGAGCAGCGCCGCAGGCAAGAGGAGAAAGACGAGGTAACCTTTAAAGCTGCAGGGATGGCAGGGCTATTTGTAGCAGCCCTTTGAGTGCAGGAATTTCTCAGTCCTTAGCCACAGGAGTTGGCTTGCATGGTGTCAGTCCCCTCACAGGTCTCGGTATGCACAGAGATTTTGGGGAGTCCTGTTACAGGAATAAAACACAGTCGTAGTCCTCATGCTCAAGGGTCACAGGGGTTGTTGATGCCAGTAGCCTTGCTAATGAAGAGGGCAAGTAACAGATGAGTCTTGTTGAGGTGTTCATTGCCCTGGTGTAGGAAGTTGTAATTGTTTATGCACTTTCAGATCTGCTTGCTTTCTCAAATGCAAGATGACAAGTACTATGTTTGTGAGAAGCCTGGGTTGTGATTTCTTCATCTTTGGTGCAAAGACTTCAGCAGAACCCTCAGCACAGTCTTCAGTCTCTGGCTTCTCCATTATCTTCTTGCATCTTCACAGCCTGAATACTCTGATGCAGTTTCTTGCTTGCAGATTCCTTTTGTTATTGCAAAATATTGCTCCGCTGCTGTTTGCTGGCGAGTGGGCAGCGTGGTCTGTCCATGGCTTTCAAAGGATTTTGCTTGTTGATTACTTTATTGTGTCAGCCTGTCAGACTGGGCATTCAAGAAAGCCATAGAATGGAGCAATACTTGTATGAGCCTGGAATGTGGCCCCACTTTCAATTACAGATAGTTCCCTGAGAAGTATGAGTAGTCTAAAGATGCTCAAGAGGCACCCTGTGGCACTTTCTCTGTAAGAAGAGCTTAAACACAAGGCTGTGTTTCCTAGAAGATCCTCAAATAACAATCTGTCCTTACCTGACAGGTGCGTCGCTCTGGTTGTGCAAGACTTCATTTTCTTCTTATACCATTAAGTCCAAGCAAGTACTGAAAGGCTGCCCTGGCAGACAGGGAGGGGCTTACAAGAGAAGCTTGTGGTAATGGGGCTGGGAGGAGCACTAGTAAAGGATTTCTGCTATAAATGTGACCATCTTATTTTTGGGAAGGTGAAGGGGATGCAGTACAACTCATGCTGGCTGTGGGAATCGCACCTTTCCTTCCTGCTTTCTGTAGAGAGCTGCTGGGATGTCAGCAGTCTGACAACAGATCCCTGCAATCTGTCAAACCTGCCTGCTGACCATCTCGTGCTGTCGGGAGCAGTCTTCAAATGAATGTGGCTCAAAGCAAAGGGGAGAAGTCATAAATGCTCTTTCCCTTCCTGCTAGTATGTGAGAAATTCCCAACTGTGGCTGAAATGTAGCTGTGGACTGAGTTAGGCTGCAGCTAGTACCAGAGTGTGGCACTGCTGCCTCTCCTTGTAGTGGGTTTTCTGGAGTGCTTGAATTGATACTGCTTTCCTTCTAAGGTCCCTGCCAGCATTATTTCATTTGGGTGGGCTCCTGTGCTGATGCAGAGCCTGAGCGGCATGAGTGAGGCTGCACAGTGCCCCAGAGAGTTATCAGCTGGCAGTGACAAACATCAGAGCCCCTTCTGTAGCTCTCAGCACAGCACTTGCAGGTTGCTCTGTATTACGCCAGTTCTGGCCACAGGCCGGGCTAGTCATGTATTTGTCACACGTGAGGGTGTAGCAGCTGCCCAACGTACGCAATAGCTCCCTGGTATCAGTAGTGACTACCAGTGCTGTGCCACTGCTCTGCGTGAGGCAGATCCAGTCTGGTGCGCAGGGCACTTAAATGAAGTGCTAAGCCTGCCTACTTACAAGTCCAGTTTGGAAGAAATGGTTTGTGTGGATTTGCAAGTCCTGAGCTGTTTCAGTCCTGGAGATAATGTGCTTAAGCCCATATATTTATAGACTTACTGTACTTGCTAGAAGAGGTTAACCTTGTCAGGAGAAAGGAAGTGGGGATTTTTAGGGTGGTGTTTTGTTTTCTTTTTGGTAAAGATCCTGTGGTATCCCCAGGTCCTCCACAAAGCTGGTTACTGAGCAAATCCAATCTGAATCCTGAAATAATAGTTTGTACTTGAACACCTATCCAATGTCCTCCAGTGCTGGCTTTGCTCTGGAGCGTGTTGGCTCTTAGTTTGCATTTCAGTAATGCCTTTCCTGTCTGCAATGTACACTTTACATGCGTGGCTCTATAAAGGTCCTGAGGATTAGGGAGGCTTAAATATAGCATCCAAAGGGATAGCATACCCTGCTGGTATCTTCCAGCTTCTCTTCCTAGCTTCAGAATACCTCCGCTGACTTGCAAGTGTCTGGGCCTCAAATGAGCCCCAGGGAGCTGTTTGCTGTTGTTGGGCCTTGTTGATCCATTAGTCAATCTTGAAGGAAAACCAATTAGAAAAATGGAGTGCTATTGTCTTTGATGGCATATCTACCAAAACTGCGACAGAAGATAAACGGCTGCAGTCCCTGCAGCGCTCCTGCCTTGTGCCTGCTCCTCTCTTCCTAACGTCCCTTTCGATTTTCTTTTCCTTCAGCCTCTTGTCTGTCAAATTGATGCATTTCCCTGCCTGGCATCCTACAGTCCCTGTAAATTACCACTAGTTTGAAGCGAGTTCATAGTTGCTCTGTTGAACTCCTTGCAGTCCAAAGTGCCTTCAGCTGGAGACAGTCTTTGCCTCTGTTTTTTTTTCTTTCCCTAGTGGAGTTCAGGGGGCATTTCCAGCCCACTCGTGTGAGCAGGTGTACGCTTGTGTGACTTCCAAACCCTTGCTGAAAGTCTGAAGTTGCACACGCAGTCCCTTTCTGCTGTGCTGTGGCCATTAGGGCTTTACAGGCTTGTGTGCAGGTGAAATGGCAACCTGTGAGTCTGCCACGGGGTTGGAAGGTCAGCGGTGGCCCTTGTGTCAACCACTAAGTTGGAAGCCCCATCCAGCCCAGGGGTTGAATTTGAGAGTAACCCTGTCATTGTCATGTCTGACAAATTAAACTATCAGGATTTTTATAATTGAATAAAGAATTTGAATAAAAGAACCTGGAGATATTTTTTTGGGGGGAGAGGTAATGTCTATTTTCTTCCATCTCTGCAGGACATTGCCCGTCTCCTACAACAAAAAGAACTGCAGGAAGAAAAAAGGCGCAAGAAGCACTACACAGAATCCCAGGGACACACAGTCTATGAAGACAGCTATTACGCAGAAAATGGAGGTGCGTGTCTGATAGGTAAAGGATCCAAGATCATGGCATATAGGTGAACCTGATGATCTGGCAACTCCGTTCAGGAGATTTCCCTTATACTACAGTCCTGCATTCAGCACTGTAGCATTGCATCAGTTTCCAGCGTTAGGATCGGACTTTATTCTAGAATCAGGAAATATTTGCGGGGGAAAAAAAAAAGAAGAAAAAGAAAAAAGTGGAGTAGGCAATTCTATAATTTTTGACTAAAGATCTAGAAGATGGCCGAAAAGACAGGGATAGGGTCTGTGGTGTGGTATGTGCAAGCACAGCCATGCATGCATGTTTTGAAAGGGCTTGTGGAAAAGACCATAGCTGATGGTACTGATAAGCCACAGTTACTTCTGTGTGACACCAGGGGAGAGAAGTAGATGTAATTCCATGCTTGAATTTGAAAAGAAACAGTTACGTGTTCTTGTCTGCGATGCTATGCTGGCACAGCTACGAGCATAAAGGAATAAATGCTGGTTCATAGAACGGCCTTTCAAAAATAACTCCTTACAGGTATGTATCCAAGCATTAAAATTAGCACAGCCGCTCTGAATGACTTACTGAATAACAAGGTCATCTCCACAGAATGCTTCTGCTGTGATTATCATCTGGGACTGTACATTGTAGAAAAGATGTGACCCACAGCGCTGTGTTGCTTTCTTTTGGTTGGCTTCTGTGATTAAATACAGACCTTCTTTAAATTGGGAGGAGAGAATCAGGGTGTGTTTAATTATGGAGCAATCTGGGGATGGCTTTGGTGTGCATTGGTGGTGGTTCTTGTGTTCTTTCTTCAAAAAAAAATGTGGGAAAGAGACGGGCTGCTTTTAATTAACAGATTGTGAAGATGAAGATCAAACCTCTTATCTTTCATTGTAATATCAATGGCATTGGTGACTTTAAATGTCTTTATTTGAACTTACACAAAGAATTTTAGTTTCGATTGGGAAGTTCCAGGACAGCCAAGAAAACACAAAACACAAAGTGCAAAACAGTAACCAAGTGGAAACTTCATGACCACAAGTCTTGCTACATGTACAGACCTGGGAAAGACTTTGGTCTTGGAGTCTTATGGCCAACCCATACTTCAGTTTTTCAGAATTAAATGGGACAAGTCCCTGAAAAACTACAATATAGGGTAATAGTGTTGTCATGCAGAGATGGTAAGACAGGTGGATTTCTATAATAGAAATCAGCTGACAGAAGCCTGTGACTCTCTGAACTGAGACTGTGGTGTGGATTTGGAGAGCAGGATGTCTTGTGGATCTGACTTTTCTTTCTGCAAGAATCTGTAGTCTTGGAGGTGAGGTGGAAGGTGTTTTGCCTGACCATTCATAGTGCTGCTCTTCATCCTCATTCTTTAAAAACTAGAAAGAACTGGAGTGGATTATGATGCCTGGATCATCTAGTCCATTGATCTGGAATCTCTTAAATATTTGGGTGCCATTTGATTAGGCTTTAGCATCTTCAGTTTGCATCGTCCTCATTACTTGTGAACTTTAAGAGAAAAAGCCCTGCTTTGTTTGGGTTTTAGTCTGTCTTGAGACTGAATAAAAACTTATCCACATTCAGGAGGAGTGTGGTTAGGGCTATTGCTCCAGAGCAATCTGAGCTCTTAAAAAGTGGAAAAATAAACATGAAAAAACTTCCTTCCAGAAGTGTCTGTGCCATGAAAAACATTTCTGTATTCACTCAGTTACTTGCTGCTTGAGAGAGTAACTCCAGGACCTAAAGAGTGTTTACACAGCCCCTGCAGAAATTGCTGCAGGAATCGGTGCCTGCTGAGGAGTTAGTCGCCCTGAAATACTCCAAAACCAAATCTTCTGCTCGGGCTGTCTGGCATGACTGCATTACCTGCGCCAATCCTGTCCCAGCACAGCCACGCTTTACTCTTTCTTGATCTCATGCTTCCTTATCTCCTGCTCTCTGCTGCTGTATCTATTGAGCTTTCCTCGATAAGAAAATTGAACTAATTTTTAGACCCTTGTTATAGTTCAAAAATTGACTCTTGCTTTCGGGCTCTGGTCTCCGTTGTTCAGTAAGTCACATAGATTGTTTCACGGAACATTTGTTTTCTGTAAGTCATGTGAACGGTCTAAAACTGAATGGAAAAACCCACCAATTAACAAGAACTGCTGTGGTTGCTCTTACAGTTCTTGGATTTTTAAAAACGTACCTGTTCTGGATAAAAGTCACATAGATTTGTTTTCAAGGTAGATTTTTCTGTAGGCTGTGTTTTTGCTGCCTCTGAAAAAGTTTTTTCTGAATAGAATGACTTGCAGGGAACATTCAGTTTTGATGTGTTTTTCATCGTTTCCCCCCTGAAATCTAGATGATTGTAAGGAAGTCAGAGCTATTTATTAAAACAGAATGCAGTTTGTGTGCAGTGAAATCTATTTTAAATATTATTAGATACTGTAAAAGAACTCGGCAGTGGAGAAGGAAAGTCTTACACTGCTGGCTTTTTTTTTGGTATAGTTTTAGTTCAAATCAGCTTCTGCTTCAAGGAAATTTTTTTTTTTCTTCAGAAATATGCCTTCATTCTGAAAAGCTGTTGTAGAGATAACAGTTTACTCAGTGCAATGATTTTCCTTAGCAAATAGGTTGATTGGAAAATAAGTCTATCGGCAGATTGTAGGCAGACTGCTGCATCCTCATAGCTGTGTCAGGTTTATTGCTGAAATTAAAAGCAAAGAAAATTTCCACCTGCTTTCTGGAAAGCACGGAGGAAACAACTCGCCAAGCTGCCGAGTAAGCAGCTTTTACAGCTACATTGCTGAGGTCAGGAGCCTGGGCTTTGTGAAGTCTTCTCCTGCTCTTAAATTTCCTGTAGCCCTCTCTGCAGTCAGAGCCTAAACTTTTATTTAGGCAATGAATAAGTCTGGGCCCTGAAACTTCTGGATCTGCAAGAGAAACTTGACAGTCTGTGGTGGAAGATGTTTGGATGCTGCAGCCATCCATCATCTTGTTCTTGCCTTTTTTTTTAAAAAAAAAAAAAAAAATTAAATAATCCCATCCCACTTGACTCTCTCTTCTGCTTTATGCGGGTCTTTGCCCTCTATTAGGTAAGGCTGTTTTCTGATGAAAAACCTTGTGCCCAAAGCCAGGGCAAGGTACCGGTGCTCGTAAACCAGGATCCAACTTGATCCTCTGCTTGGCCCCTCGTGACCTTAGGCCTCCCACCCCCACCCCTTTGTGTCCCAGCCTCACCTGCATCATGTGCCCTCCTTTGCAACCCTTTCTCTGGTGCTTTCAGTATTCTGCAGCAGTGACACGTCACCGGGAGATGAGCTGCTCTGCTGGCTGTTTTTCAGCCCCAATGGCATCATTAAAAGCCCTCCATCTCCATAGTGACTTGTCCTTGTCTTAGGAGGTGCTCAGACACACTTTTTGGCTGGACCAGTGCTTTCTGCTCCCTGTTGCCTCCCATGCTGCGCTGCTGGTAGCCAGGCTGCCATTTCACTCTGTTCCCTGTTATTTTTCCTTCTGATCCTGCCACGCTTTGCCTGCATTTTCAACTTCTCCTTGCCTCAAGCTCCCTCATCTGCATGCCGTGAGTCTGACCTCACTGAACCACCATTAACCCCTGCACCACTAACCCGCTCCTCGTTTGTCCCCCTGTTGCTCAGAGCACCCCTGGGGTGACCCCAGACAGCAGGTTTCTGAGCCTCGCAGGGCACGCAGTGGTGAGAGGCGCATGCACCGGCGGAGAGAGCACCAAGAAGCGCCCTCACCTTTGTCCAACGGCACCTCCAAACACAGGCATTCCCCCTTGGAGCATCGTCGGAGGTCTCCTCAACCAAGTGAGGCTGGCAATGGCCATCAGCAGGAGTGGAAATCAGCCAGCCAAGGAAGGTCCAGGAGACCTCCAAGCCTTGACCTGGAAAGAGAGGCTGAGCGCGGTGCCCGTGACCACAGCAATAGCTGGGAGCCACGGGAGAGGAGAGCACCTGGCAGGGAGAAGGATTGGAGACCTCTCAGTCTTGACCTGGAGTCAGAGCGTGGACTCACAGACCAGCCACGGCACAGCAGAAAGCCAACAAGGCAAGACAGAGAAAGACACCTTCCTCTTCTTGATGTGGAACTGGAGGCTGAGCAGGAGACCTGGCATCAGGGTGGCAACCAGGTGGTGCGCCCTGAAAAACACAAATCTCATCATCGGGGCCACTCGTCACATGGGACAGTGCATGACGAGAAGCTCCATGATGCTGAATCTAGAGGTGATCATAAGAGGGGTGAGGAGAGAGACTGCAAAAGGGCAGGACACAGGAGATGTTCCTCCTCCCCACACGCTGTGACCCAGGGGAAGGTTGGAGACTGCCAGCGATACTCAGGTAACCAAGTGATGGGGAAGGCGTATGTACGTGTGGGGATGGACCTTTGTGTGCCCCATCCTGGTGTCTGAAATCTACCTTGTTTTCTTTGAAGATGCTTATCTCCAATATTCACCTGCAATGTGTACACGGTGAATCCTGGCCAAGTTTCTTCCTTATTTAGTGAGATTCTTCTTACCCATTAATGTTCTTGCTCTGTTTATTTTCTGACATGTTGCATGGCATCAGAGAGGATGAGTAAGAAGGTATTGTTGGAAATAGTGCTCTTCGTATCCTGTGTTTAAGAAATAAAACAAACACAAAAAACCCCCAATCAAACAAACAACAGCCAGCTGTAATTTTCATGATATATTTTGTGCTGTGGTCTCCTTGCACAGGAGAAAAAAAGGAAACCTAACAAAAAACCTAAATGTTAGGATTACATTTGTATTTTGTTGATTTGGGATGTAGGGCTGTAAGTGAGGACAGTTTGCTTAAGCATTAACAAGCCAGCAATTTCCATTTGCTTTTACTGAAAAGCCTGCTGGCAGCATAATCAATTCACTTTGGGTAAAATTCAGTAGTGTCACTAGGTGTCTGACGGGGCTCTGTTTGTAAGATGGGGTTCTTGTCAAATTCTGTACAAGTGGATTTTTCTAGGAAGTGGTTACCTGTGTGGTAAAGATCCAGATCCATCTTTCTGCTTTTAAAACCACGCTGGGGGTGGGGGTGACATATCTCTTAGTGAGGAGAAGGCTCCAGGAAGACCTTATAGCCCCTTCCAGTATTTAAAGGGGGCCTACAGGAAAGATGGGGAGGGACCCTTTATCAGGGAGTGTAGCAATAGGAGGAAGGGTAATGGTTTTAAACTGAAAGAAGGTAGATTTAGATTAGATACTAGGAAGAAATTCTTTACTGTGAGGGTGGTGAGACATTGTCACAGGTTGCCCAGGGAAGCTGTGGCTGCCCCATTCCTGGAAGTGTTCAAGGCCAGGCTGGATGGGGCTTTGAGCAGCCTGGTCTAGTGGGAGGTGTCCCGGCCCACGGCAGGGGGTTGGAACCAGATGATCTTTACGGTCCCTTCCAACCCAAACCATTCTGTGATTCTATGAAAGTAGGAGTTCAGAGACTTGGATCTATGTCTGTCACAGCATGGGAAACTCCTGCTTTAAGCCATCTAACTGGTTTTCACTTGGATAAGGTGGGGATGATAATGCGTGTCTGTCTCTGGAGATGTTGGGAGAGGTATTCTTTGCCTTCATGGTGCAAAGGTTTTATCTGGGGAAGTGGAAGGTGTTAATCAGATCTTTATATAATTGCTAGGTTGTGATTTGCCCTAATACAGTGTGGACCTGAGTGACTCCCATCCCATTGAATCAAAATAGCCAGAAGCTCACATCCTCTTCCTGTGGGCCGTGGTCATGGTGGACTTTGTGCTCCCCTGAGCGTGGGCAGAAGTGACGTGGAAGTAAAGTTTATTGTTGTCTTCTGAGCAAATGAAGCCTGGCACTGATCAGTATGTGAAGAAAGCTCAGCCTCGGGCTGGCCAGCAAACAATTCCTGGAAATTCACTTTTTTTCTTCATAGAGTCAATGGCGTACAGGAGCCTGTCGATCACACTGTTGTTCATTCCAGCATGATAAAACTGTGTTTGCCATGGCCTTAGAAGCACTCTGAATAATTTAACTCTGACCAAACTGGTGCTTTTTGCCAGCGTTTCTGTGCTGGCTGGAGACTGCAGCTCTTCACAGCCTGGATTGATCACACAGTGCAGGGAAAGGCCAGGACATACATTTAACCATAACATGCCAGAGCTGAAGTTTTCTCTTTTTATGCTAAGATAATTTGTAAGAGGGGTGTTAATTGCTTAAGATTGTTGATCAGTTGACTCAAAACAAAAAGCAAAAAAAACCCCACACCTCCTATAATACCTGAAGACAAGGTGGTTTCTTATTACACAGTTGTATTCTGTGTTGACACATGAGTTCTCTGGCCTGATGCAGTTTGAAGTCTTCAGGATGCTTGGTGCAGAGTGATGGGAGTTTTTCAATAAACGCACAGAAAGTTTTTTTTGAGGTTAGTTGGTTACTTCCTTTTTTTTTTTCCCCCTTTGATCTTACCTGATGGGAGGGAAACTGCTATCTGGCCCTGTAAGCTGTAACAGGTATTTATAATAAATGTGTAAATGGTGTAGCTGGAGGCATGAAAGTTTCGAGTGAAACTTATTTTCTCCACTTGGGGTGGAAGACAGACGGACATCTGGAATATTTGTATACTTCGTACATAAAGCAGAAAGCTCCTTTTGAAGTTTGAGGTGTCTGAACAATACAGTTCAGACTGCAGATGGAAGGAGAAGGCAGTATGTGAGTGTGTTGTATGTGAGTGAAGTCATGCATTTTATAACGGGGATACAGTGAGATTCCTTTGATGGCCTGGTGCAAATAGACTGTGGAGAGACTTTCAAAATGCAACATTTTAAATCACTTAGAGATGGTTTAATTTTAAAATGAACAAACAAATAAAACTAAACTCAAAACAAGAACTGAACCTTATATGAACTTCAGAAATGTTTACTTGGCTGTTTTCTCATTGTAAAATTCATGGTTCAGCCCTAGGAAGAAATTGTCTGAAACATCATGTAAGTCTGTCCCAGGCAACTTTTGCAGCCCGTGCTGCCCCAGCAGTGTGTTCACAGACTGCTGCGCTCCTAACAGACGTTGGACTGCTCTCTGCTGCCCAATTTTGCCAGTGTGTCTCTATCAATGCAGAGTGAAAAATTATGATTCTTTTGCTAGCACCACTGTGTCAGCAAAGACTACTTCAAGGGACATGGCCTCTTTGGCCATATAGTTGCATTTGTCATATAAGGCATGGTGTATCAGATATTTCTATAGGCATAGCAAAACAACCCTAAGGTGCGTGCTGCACCTTGGCTAAAGGTACTCTCAAACCAGCTGTGTGGCAGGTACGCTGTTATGGTCTGCTCACCTTGAGTGGGGCTTTTGCAGAGGAGATGGTGGGGATTTCCTTACCCAGAGCATTTGGACAATGGATGAGTTGATTGTTTTCTCTCAATTCCGTAGGCACTAAGTTGAGAGGGACGCAGCAAGCCATGTATGACACACCCCAGAGGGAACAGGAGTTGTCTGATGCAGAGATTGCTCGGAAGCTGCAGGAGGAAGAGCTCCTGGTAAGTGGAGAGGGTGCATTAGTCAACTCAAAGGTAGCTAGCAATGACAACTTCAATTAGCAAAGCTTCTATATGTGATAGTGACTGAGACCTAAGGTCTTGCTATTGCGCATTCTGATAGTTACCTTTGTCTCCCATATACACACGTATGGAGTGACAGCTGGCATCCAGCCAGCAGAGCCCTATTTCCTGAAATAAACACCCAAAAATTAAGTTTTCAAAGCAGAGTGATATTAAATAAACACTTCCAGGCAGGTAAAGATAGCCTGTAGTAAGTGTGGTCAGCTCAGAAGTGAGACAGGCCAGTGCCCATCTTTGAGAGAGAAGGCGGCATGATGGGCAATGCGTTGTGGTGTGGCCTGGCAGATAGGTGAGGGCAAAAATCAGCTGATAAGCTGAAATGACAGTTTGGTGCCGTGTTGTGAGTTGAAGTATTGAGCTAGCTAAGTGTATTTGGAGAGGATGGTAGCATATTGGTATGGGCACCTCCTGCCTTGCTCAGTAGGTTAACGGGTATGAATAATTCAAAAGTGTTACTCTTTTGTCTCTTTTGTTTCTGTTTTTTCTCCCCTCCTCCTCCCCCCTTTTTTTTTTTCCCAGGCTAATGAGGAAGATCAGAAGGCAGCTCAAGTAGCCCAAGATGAGGTGAGCAAGAACTCAAATGTTTGCAGCTACACCCCCTTGTCCCCTCTGACCGTCTGGGTGTTCATTTCCCTCCTTGGAGGGGAAGCTCAGGGCTCCAGTGGGGTTTGCTACTAGCTGATTTTCATGTATATGTTCAGGCTGGCCAAGCAGGGAGTTGCACTGCCTGTTGTAACCGTAGCAGAGGAAGGAAGTTCATGGCTATGTAAGCATATCCTGTAACTGAGCCCCAAGGGAGACTTATCAGAGATGCTGTGAGATGAACCCCCCCATTGAAAGAAAAGGGATAAAGGGCAGAAAGGCTCTGTCAGTTCTGGCATACCAGGCATACTGCATGTAGTCAGTCTTAATTCTGCTCTGTCACTTGATTTCTGATCACAGATGGGTGAAATCCTGGCTTTGCACCCTTCCCATTCAGCAGCTGTCCATAGGAAAGGGTTTAAATAACTCAAATCCACAAAAACAGTTAAAAACATCTGTATTTTCCCTTCTAGGAGATTGCCCGACTCTTGATGGCCGAGGAGAAAAAGGCTTTCAAGAAAGGGAAGGAGAGAGAAAAGCCTTCCTTTGAAAGGAGGAGGCATGATCAAGACTGGAAGGTATGTCGAGCTTCAGCAGATGCCACAAATGAAGTGCTATAATGTTATTCCCATTTCTAGGGGGAGGTTAGGGTGTGTGGTGAGAACAGAAGGAATGATGCAGACTCTTGCATCCAAAGGGTCTTGCTGCTTCCCAAGCCTTTTGGAGCCACCTCCTTGGTTAGATGCTCTTTGGCTTTGGCTCTGATCTTGGAGGTGGGCACTGGATGTCACAGCACCTTGTGGCCTCCCTCAACCACTGTGAGTCCTCCTGCTGCACGACCTTTCCTCTGCTGAAATTCTGACTGTAGTAATAAAAGCAGTAGTTGGTTCGGTTCTGTTTGTGCACCGCAGGTACAAGGACAACACAGCTGCTCCAGTTATCCCTCTGCTTCATAATAAAATTGACTCTATAATGAAAGTATTGAGTGTATCAAGCCTAGGTTTTTGTATGAGTAATACTATAGAGGCTTGGCTAGCCAATGTGCAATGGAAGGTGATAGGAAACAGATTTCATGGTCTGTGCTGGTAAGGTGCTAAAGGGGGTGTTGTGTTAATCTTAGGGCCAGTTGGAGGTAGCTCTGATGTTTTCAGCTTCCTTACTGTGTTTGAGTGGTTGCCGGAGCACAGCTGCATGCAGCTGGTCCCTCGTGCTCAGCCCAGCCGTGTGCACAGTCATTACACACTGACTGCGTTCGATCCCAGCTTCGGGACTGTCCCCCAGCGCTGTCTCATATTTAGAGCAAAAATTGAGTTTGGCTCAGCAAGGCTGAGTTTCATTTGCTGGAAAGTAGTTGTGATACTGCCGTTTGCATGTGTCTGGCTGTAGCTAGTTGTGTGTATAAACTGATGCACGAAAGGACTGCGTGGAGCTGGGGGAGCCTCCGCACACTGGCTGGTGTCTTGCAAGGCACGCAGATGAACTGCTTTCTCTTCTTCCCATCAGCATGATGCAAGCGAGTCCACGCGCTCAAGGTCAAGAGAAGGGCCTGATACTCAGCGACACAAAAGCGACAGGTCTTCAAGGTGAGCTTGAACCGGCTAGTAAAAAATGGGGAAATGCAGCTGAGGAGCTGCTCAGAAGCTGAGTCCTAAGGAGGAGTTGTGGGGCGACCAGCCTGACCAACCCACAAGGGGCTTGGTAAAGAGCAGAGGTTTTAGCACTGAAAGGAGATGGAGGGCACAGACCTCGTGAGGTGTTTGGTGAAATGCGTCACTTGCTGCACTCGTGGCATTTGTCCATATTGGTCTTCGTGCCTGGTGCTGGCAGAGATTGATGAGCTTGTGCAGTGACATTTGTTAAATGGCAGAGAAGCATTGAGAGGGTTAAAGAGCTTGTGGGGATGTGAAACCAAATGTCATCTCTGGGCAGGAAGGAGCAATTTTGATGCATTTGCGCAGCTGCTCCCTTGGGTTCCTGCTCCCCAGTTAAGCCCCGTACACTGCTCCCGCTGCTGTGTGTGGACATCCCTCTTCAACCACGTTGTGTTTTGGGGTACCTCATCCCAGAGCTGATGGGAACATGCTGTAGCCCAGTGCTGCTTCTAAAACACTCAGTACCCTTGCCTGATGCTCTTCATAAGGGACTGAGCCCTGGATATGACCGTCTTGGCTTTGATTTGCAGTCCAGATATGAGCCTAAAAATTCTTGTTGAATTTGCAAAAGAAAAAACAAGAGGTGTGCTGGTGGAGACTGAGGAAGATATTCGTAAAATATTCTGGGGTTAAAACTGGGCAAGCATTAAACACTTTAAAATGTTGCCCTTTTGAGTGAGGTTTGCATCAAGCTTCATAATGAAAATTCTGTGTTTCCTGACAGCTCGAAACCATTATTAAATTAAGCAGTCTATGAGAAGTAGTAAATGCTGTGCATTTCTTACCACAGTAACAGGCTGTGGTCAGAGGAGCTGGGCTGCAGGTAGAAAGTCTGGGCCAGACACAGTTTGCATCAAACTGACAGGGACAGACCAGGCAGCTGAGCTGTTGCTTTTGCTGCACTGTTATACCTTTGAGGTTTTTTCCTAACACTTTTTTTTTTTTTCCTCTGTGCTTGGCAGGTCACAGCCTCTCCTCGATGACTTTGAACACACTCGATATTACACAAGCCAGCCCAGCCCCTTGCGCCAGACCCCCAAACCTGAGCACTCTCCTAAAGGTAGGATCAAGTCCATGGCTGCCCCACATTTGGGTTATTTTGGGCTGTTTTCCTCAAATAGTCAGCCTACAGGACAGGATGTTTGAAAGAGGGGTTTTAATAGAGAGGAGGAATGGATATTATTGTCCTAGCAGGCAGGTGATGCTATTCAGTGTTCAAATTGTACTTGCTGAGCATGTTGCAGGCTGAGAGACTAAGAAGCTGAATGAGTTTGCCTTGAGTTTGTCAAACTGCTCTCTGCTGTCCTCTGTGATCTCTTAATGATGAATGACTGTAAATCCAGGCAGCAAATGAAGGAGAAAAAACACAAAGACAATGACATGATGGATTTTAGATGACTCACTAGTATCAAGCAATCCAA